>NW_025335568.1:27720082-27892094 GCF_004798865.1 Varanus komodoensis | reverse complement strand
TTTTAATTGCTTTTTATCCTATATTACTATAAATTACAATCATACTTCACAGTGATATGCTTAGAGACAAACACATATATTTGATACTGATGTACAATGCATCAGTCTGTTATAACATCTGATCTGACAATTTATATTCTGAAATAGTTTTTGGAATGCTTGCTTTTCTCTTTTACACCTCCAGTTTCTCCTCATTTTATATGAATAATTTCTAAATTCTCCAATAGAAGTTTACCTTTTATAGTTACTACCATCCTTTTATACTGAATGAAAGCTGATAGTTCTGCATATCATTGATTTACCAGCCACTTTTCTGTCAGGAAACATTATTTCTGAACTAAGTGTCTAGAGTGAGAGGATGCAGTTTTGAGTACTGGGAAAAGTGAAATGTAGGTTGCAAATTACTTACCTATCTTCCTTCTCTCATTCATTTATGCTAGACATGAATGAAAATATACATGATAAACTGAAGGCTAGTTTATACATTCAGAGTTTTCTAAATTTCTGTGAATATAAAAGCAAATAAAACTGGTTGAATATTGGCACGTGATACTATTCTTTTCTGGTTCATGTTTTCCTTTCAAAATACGCAGAACTTTGGAAACAAGAAATATCGTTTACAGATCCTTATTTTGATGTGTTCAGTTGCTTTTGAAAAGAGTGAAGCATACAAATTTCCCATAGTTCTAACATGCTAACATTACAAACAGTAATGATTTTTCACCATAAACAAACTTCAAATATATATGAGAAAATATTTGGCAGCATCTATAAATATGTCAGGTTTCTGTGAAGAACATGATGAGTCCAATGTTCTCATCACTGGTTTGGGGTAAAAATACACTCTGTAAAGCATGCAATATAATCTAACATATTTTTCTAATTTGATGGTTTGAATCTGTCACATGCATGCGAGGCAGATGTTATGCTTGAATTTGTATGATTTTCAAAAAGAGCTATGTTTTAAAGCTATATGGCAACACAGCAGTAGGATTTCATGGCACTGGGTGCTATGTTACAGATATTCCTTGGACACTTACATAACATATTGCTGATTGAAGTGCCTTTTTATATAATCTTAAATTCTGCATTACTATATATGATACACTATATATTATATATGACACTCTTCCAAACATGCCCAGAGTTGCTTTTCAGAGTTATTTTACATACAACTCAGAGACAGCTATTGTACATTTAGTTCAGATGCACATCAAGCTATCCAAATGTTAGGTAAAAAGGCAGTTATCTGTTGCAGCTTTTTCTATTCACTTGTTTTAAAAGCATGTCAGAAAAATGTCATTACCAAAAATGCAACGAGCCAGTATTTTAAGGATTTCTGCTGCTAATCTCAGACCTTCCCCTGACTTACCTATTTCCTCTGGGCCAAGGCAACTGAACCTTTTCCATGGTTCCCAGGTATGATTGCTCTTCTCTGTTCATTTTAGACATGCTTTTGGTTAAACTTATGATCTATCCAATATTGTTATTTGATACTTTTAAGTGTAGAAATGCATAACTTTCAAGACCTTAAAACAAAAATCCAATTGACCAGAATTGCAGGCAAGGAAATCACCTATAAATCAATTATAGATACCACAATGTTGCCACTCAGATCTGCATTAGTGTCCTGATTTCTATGCAGTCAGGGAATATTGAAATTTTGTAGTATAGACATGGACTTAGTACTAGTGGCTTGGTGAGGATATTGTATCAATGCAAGTGTGATGTAGTGGTTAAGCATGCAGGACTGGGACTCAGGAGATCTGGGTTCTGTTCCTTATCAGGTAAAGGTAAAGGTTTCCCCTTGATGTTAGGTCCAGTCATGTCTGACTCTACGGGGCGGTGCTCATCTCCATTTCCTAGCCAAGGGAACCAGCGTTTGTCCACAGACAGTCTCCCTGGTCATGTGGCCAGCATGACTAAACACCGAAGTGCACAGAATGCTGTTACCTGCCCATCGAAGTGTTACCTTTTTATCTACTTGCATTTGCACGCTTTCGAACTGCAAGGATGGCGGGAGCTGGGATGGAGCAATGGGAACTCACCCCATTGTGTAGATTCGAACCGGCGACCTTTCAATCAACCAGCCCAGCAGTACAGCGGTTTAAACCACTGTGCCACCTGCATCCCCTCTGTTCCTTATACATGGACCTAATTTGGTGATTTTGGGCCTGTCACAGACTCACCTACCTCACAGAGTTGTTGTTAGGATAAGAATGAAAGGAAGAAGAGACTTATGCAAGCTGTCTTAAGTTCCTTAGTGGGAAAAATGGTGGGATATAAATATAATAAAGAAATAAATACACTTGATCATTTTCTGTATATTCCTGCCAAGCCAATAACAACTGGCATGATATTATGGTTTGTGATGTATTGTTATTGTTAATTGTCATAACCTAAGCAAATAATTGTTGGTGCAGAAAATACATCTATTAAATCAATCAGTTTAGTACATAAAAAAATACTGAATCAAACTAAAAGCCTATCTTCTAGTACTGTCTATTCACTGGCCAACCAGACTCTTATGGGAAACACAGCTACAGTGCCCTCCAGCTTGTGTTCTTCAGCAACTGGTATTCAGAAATAAATATCCCTTACTGGATATAGTTAAAGAGAGGTTATGGGATTTAAGCTACTGAAAATCTTATTGATTTTAGACAAGATTTAAGTAAGGTGAAGTTCTAATGCATTGACTTCAATTGTGTTGTGAAATGGGTTATCCAGTTCCAACAGCACATTTGCAAACATATTTCTGGCTGTTTTTTTTTTCATTTCATGTGCCTTCAACACATGGCTAGACCCAACATGTAATTTGTGTAATGACAATGGCTCCAAAAATACTGCTACAGCAGGGACTGCACTGACTAACATGTTCATGTACTGCTGGTTTGGACATTTTGGTTGATCCCAGGTGGAGAGTTCCTAGAGTTGTTGATCAGAAGGCATTTTCACCTATTCCATTGCTTCTTTCTCAGTAGGTTTCTTTCTGGTAAGAAAGCAGATGGAAGAAGCAGTGGGAAACGTGGGGAAGATTTCAAATTTAGGACTTTGCCCCCTCACTGTAAAATCCAATCATTAAGGAAGGGCAATTGCACAATAAAACTCGTTTGTGGTGGCAAATGCTTCTGCAGGTGCTGGTTTACCTGAAACAGTTGGACATGGTTTGTGAAGAAAAGTAGCAATAAAGTGCAGATGCTAATTGTCATTTGAAATGTATGGATTAGATATCTTAGTAACTGATGCAGCCAGTTTGGCATTGCAATTGATCTGGATACAAATAAATAACATTTTATTACTCTGTCACTGAAAATTAGGGTGATTTTTATGTTTAAAAAAATTTGGCAATGTTGTATGAAAGGGAATAATTATACATCATGTATTAACATGTGGAAAACTGCCTGATCCCTTTCTTTAATTATTTGGGTGCATATTGTAACTCTTCCCCCACCTGTTGTTAGTTTTTCCCCAAATTGCCCCACCAAGCAAATAATGTTTTCAAGTCTGTGAGTGACTTGAACTCCATGAGGGATGGGCTATTTGAAGCTAAGAAACAGCAGCATAAGAGTTAAACAATCTCATCATACTGTTTCTTTTATCTAATTGTCTCACCACTCAAGCTTCCTAGCTTGCTTCCCTCTCTCCTTCCCTCAGAATGATATTGGTTCTTTCTTCCACATGTTAGTGCATAATATAGTTCATATACTGTCAGATTATATTTCAAAATAATTTGGATATATTGCGGCTGCCCTATTTTGAAAATTCACAATGTTTTGTGGCTACATGTCTCATCCCACATCTGAAACTCGTATAATTTAGCAAAGCAGATTGTGCAAAATTAAAGCATGTAGTTTTACATTATTAAAATAAGTTCCAAACTGTATAGAGTAGCAGAAGATTCTGAGTTTGATAGCTGGAAATGCAAACACATTAATGTCAAAGGGGAAGATTTACATGCAAGTGTGGATTAATATATTTGTTAGGCAACTTTGAAGGCAATTTCGTAGGCAGATACACATTTCCCAGTTTATATAGATCTTGTCTTGAAAAAATAGGATCTGACATGTTGCCCCACTGCACACAGCAAAAAGTTTAATTATCCGTGATCCCTGTGCAAATCATGTCAATCCTGAATGTAGATGCTGAATGAGAGAGGTGTTGAATTGCTGACTTAAAGCTCATATTTGAAAGCTCAAGTCTGCCCATCTCCCTTGCAATGTGTCAAAGATACCCTGAAGAACAGTGAATAAACACGTCATCAGAAATCTCATTTTGTAAAAGGATACACTTCATGATGATATAAAAGACAAACTTTTAGGCTTTGCCTGTCAATTTAAAAAATTGCTGGAAAAACAAGGCAAAACTGTAACATAAATTTAGATGAAAGAATGCCAGGGCTATGTTTCACTTTTGTGGTGCTTCCATGCAACGGAGCGACAGCTTTAACCACAGAACATCTGGGTCCTAGCTTCTGTTACAGTAGAGCTTTTTAGGAGGAAAGCTTGCCTTGTTTGACTGTGCATTCACTTAAAGCCATTAATTTTTTTATTCATTTAAGAGCATTAAAATTGCATCACCATTTTCAAAGTTTTTTTTTTATTCTCTCTTTAAATCTTGTTACTTTGGTGAAAAGTGAATTTATTTTATTACTAAACAAGTATTATGCTATTCTTCAGCTTTTTAAAAAATATGAGTCTGCCAATTAATGCATACATTCACACACTTATTTTTAGACTCACATTTTTTGTAGCTCTGGCATTTCATTTTTATATTGCAGGTAGCATAATGAAACTTAGCTAATAGAAAACCATACAATTATACAGCTATTTTGGGGCTTCCTTTTGAAAAAAAACATATGTTTGTGTTTGATTCATCTGTTGTATTTCTTTCCATATTCTGAAGAAGACTATAAATACATAGACAAGTAGGACAGAAATAAAGATTTTACATCTGCATAAGCTATTGTTGCAGATAGGTGTGCATCTATTTCTTTAGGAGAATTATTATTATCACTTGGTTTTAAAATTAAACCAATATGGGTAGACTTTGTAATGTAAGCTGTTAGTATACTATACTGGAAAATTACATGTGTTCTGTGACACTGATCAAAAAGCTCTGCTTTTCAGTATCTTTGGTGTACCTTTTCTAAAGGTAAAATGAAGGCTACTTTTTATTTTCACCAAAGATGGAGTATATGAGAAATCAGTGAGGCTCTATTATAGGAGTAATACTTAGATACAGGAAATAAACAATATTTCATTTCTTTTTATTGTTTGAGACCTATGTTGTTTGTATTTAACAACAAACTATTGTTTAAACAACTCATTTTGTGCCCCTTCCTGCCTCTTCTGTTTTTAAATAACTTTTGATTAGCTGATAACATAGGTTGTTATCATGATGTCTAAACAAAGACATCTTGGTTTGTGTGTGGCTTAAACATAATTTGTACTTAGGTTTACTTTAGGTTGTTTAACCTACAAATAAGCCAAAGTACCTGGATTTGGATGCTAACAACTTATAAAACTTGGCCAGGGTGACTTATTTTATACAGTTACGTGTCTTTTATATTGCTATTTAGGTATTTTAATTTATTTATTTGTAAGCCACCCCTAGGCTTTGGCGAATGGGGCGGCCTAGAAATTCTCTAAATAAATAAATAAATAAATAAATAGGACATTCATAGATTTTTAACAGAAACTGGAAGTGGCTCTCATAACGTGTTCAGTATCACAAATCATGGGTTATTTAATTAAGCCTTTATTTGCTGCCAAATGTTCTTGTATGTGAAAGGACCCATTGACTTTAATTTGTAACCTTCTGTCTGGCTAGTTAAGTTCATTTGAATTTATTTTGAAATAAGTTCCAAACTATAGGTGTGTCTACATGCCTCACTGATTGCTTAACCTGACTGCTTTTTATTCAGGGAAAGGGGTTTATAAATTCAAATGAAACGTCTTTGCATGAACCAATATACCTGGTTAATGAATTTCTGAACTGTCAGGTAACAAGCAACTAAGTATCTAAAGGATGCCAGAATGCAATGGGAAATATGATTTATTATTTTAGCAAACTGCAGAAGGTATTATTACTTGGACAGGCAAATATTCTTAGAATTGATGAACATCCTATGGGAGGAAGTCAAGACTCAAGAATATGGATGATATGAAAGTAGACTGCAAAAGTCAAATATTAAAGCTATAGAGAAAGGAACCAAGACAAACCAAAAAGTCATTGGGCTGTATCTAGATTAAGAATGAAATGCTACCTCTTCTACAGTAGGAAAGGGACATTGGTGTTCCTATACTGTCTTCACATGGCAGAGAAAAGTACCACTAAGAAGGACACCACCATGACAGAAAGTTTCAGTATACCCAGGCAAACAGCTGTCACCAGACATCTTCCCACCAGTGGCGTGTTCTGTGGCTAGTGTAGGGAGAAGTTGCTTTGAATATAGTGGATCCAAAGCTGCTGCTTTCTCCCAGACTGGCTGATCCAGGCCTTGTAGCTTTGTCAACACTCAAGTTAACAATTCCCCATCGCTGTCAACAAAGATAATTGTAAAAATAAGGATACTTTGCCTTGGTCAGAGTAAATAGGCAGGGCTGGGGATAAAGTGGTGGATTCTTCTTTTTACTTACCAGCAGCCTCAGTAAAGATTAGTTACACCTATTTCCCATTGACATAATTTTTAGCCATTAATTAACCTTGAGTATGAAAAAATGGAAAAGTATGAGAACTATTGATCATCTTTCTCCTGGGAATGTAATAATGAATTCTTCTTTGGAGTGAGGCTATGAGCACTACAATGAGAAACACCTGCACTCTAAAGCAGAATATGACATTATCTATTTATAGTGTAATACTTCTATAACTTGTTGATGCCTGTGGCTCACTATTAAGCAGGCAGTCTTTCTCTAAATTAGCTGCAAGTTAATTAAATTAATCTATTTACAATATTTATATATCACTGTCCATCTAAACAGATTCCAGAGCAGTGAACAATAGAGGGTGAAGGGAAGAAAGCACCATTTTCAGGAATGGCCAATAACACCCAATGAACTGAGGAAGGCTTTTTGAAATAAACATGTCTTCATCAGGTGCTGAAAACAATACAGTGGTGGTACCAGCCTGACCTCCAGGGGCAGGGAATTCCACAGAAAGGGGGCCACTACATGACTCTTCTGAGTGGTTTCCAGTTGAGCCACAAGTCCATATAAAACCTCTTAATTCATGCCTAATCCTAAAAATGTGTAATTCATTAATAAGATGCAGATGAACTCTCAGTATTCATTGTAGCCTTTGTCATAATAGGTACTTATGCTTCACTTGGATTCTTTTCAAGTGACAAGGGTGGAGTTTGATCATCTTTTTGTGTGTTTTGTAGCTCTTAGATGATAAATGTCTCTAAGCTGAGAGGCATACAGTTTGTGCCCGTGTAGAAAGGGTCGTAGCATGATGAGTAAGTATGGTTGAGATTATTGATAAGAGCACACAGAGTAGGGTACAGATATGGGAAAGTGGTGTGTGGTGATCAAGAAAAAGCCTTACTTTCCTTGTACAAAAAACAAAAGAACTTTTTAGAGGAGTCCGACTTTGTGAAGGAATTGTGAAGTGGTTGCATGGCTGCTGCAGGGACATCTAGAAGTATTCCACTAGATAGTACAACTGCAGAACTAAGTTGGTGGAAAAGTACATTTATTCCCACAAGGCTGTGCAGCTGTTTTATAAAATGTACATTCTGGACAGGGGTCACAGTTGGATGATGCTGATGACATCATAGTAATGAGTGACATGTCCTCTCCCATTCCCACACACCACATCGTCCCTTTTTGTGATTACCAAGGAACTCTTCTAGTGCACTTTAAAATGTGATGATGAGCTGTCTACTTTCTTGCTTAGAAAAATGCTTTGAAAGCTGATACTTAACTTTCGGGAAATAGAAACTGGAAAATATTTTATAGTGGACAATTTAAA
Organism: Varanus komodoensis; assembly: GCF_004798865.1. Taxonomy (NCBI): domain Eukaryota; kingdom Metazoa; phylum Chordata; class Lepidosauria; order Squamata; family Varanidae; genus Varanus; species Varanus komodoensis. The sequence continues at coordinate 27,884,120 of NW_025335568.1, read as the reverse complement.
ATTTTTGCCTAAATGAAACCCAACAGGACTTGCTCCTCATCTTTTTAGCATGTGAACAAACAAATATCTGGTATGACATACTTCCTAACTGAGTTATATATTTGGACAGCAATTGCTAAATAAAAAAATACTTTGCTTTAACAAAGATTAGTTAAAGCAAGAAGAAGTTCAGCTTTCTTTGCTGTATGTGTGTGTGGCTAGAATACAAACTGGCTTGAATCTAGACTTTGCTGAAGCATTCCATGAGCAGAATCCCATTCATGGGACACTCCTCCTGGCATAAGTGAAACAAGAAAGGCAAGTTTCTAATTTCACCCTAGAGTTCCTAGTGCTCTAGCAGTGTGGGGACCCTCTGGAGCAATGTGATGGGTTGCAAAGGTGGAGAGAATTGGTGAAGATTGTATATCTCCCCCTTTGGCCTCTGAGATCTCCCACCGGATATGAAACTGCCCAAGAACAGAAGGATCCCTTAAGTTCAGACCACTGTGTTTAAAAATCCATATGCTCATTTACTCTCCCATTTATGTTTTAATTAAATTTCAGCAGAGTTCCCCAACCTGGTGTCTTCCAGGTGTTTTGGACTATAGCTTCCTCCTTCCCTGTTGAATGGGGCTGATGTGAGTTGAAGTCCAAAACATCTGGAGAGCATCATGCTGCGGAAAGTTGTACAATGGTGTAGGGGTTGTTTATAAAGTGACAGTAGGTAGTTATAAGTGATGTCTGAAAAGGTGCACAATTATCTCAAATAGAACAACCATGGAAAACATTTTATTCATTCAATCTTGGTCAGGGAGGCATAACTCTTTGCAGTATTGTTGAATTAGGATGCATTGAATTTATACAAACAGCCAGACTGAGAAGACTAACTATGTGTGAATAACCAGAGAAAATGAACTACTCCAAAAGATAGTAGGAAGCATTTTCAGTTGTTAGTTTGGCAGCAGGTTATGCTTCCTCTTTCCAAAACATGCACATCCCTGAAAAGCTTAGAAATGAAGCAGTTTCTGAAAATAGCATGCTCTTTCTGAAGGGGGAGAAAATATTTGTGAAATGCAACTCTCCCCTCTTCTGGCTTAGCCAAACAAAACAAAACTCCATGTTGTATAGTGATGAGTGTGTATTTGCTCATTTGTGAAAAACATACAAAAATTAAACAAACATAACTGAGCACTGAAAAATATTTTTTAAAAGCTAGGGAATGAGGGATGGACCTTTCAAAAAGCAATTTCAGCATTGGCGGAAGAAGAGTCACAAAAGTGCAGGAAAGGATTTCTTTTGCAACTCCCAGCAATTCATGAGAAAGTCACCCTGCTGGGTTCTGATGACACAACAAGCCATGAATTTGCAGGTTCATGAAAAACAAGCTACCCTGCAGACACTGCACCAGGTCTGGATGACATGACCATGGTTACCATGATGGAGTATCATGTCATCTGACCTAGATCAATAACAAATTCTGTGAGGTTACCAATTATACCATGCCATACTTGAGACACCAGATCATTCCATATTCCATTCTGATTGCATTGCTGAAGTAAAATTGAAAAATGTCAAATTAGTTGACAAAAAATAATTCCTTTTTGGCAAGTAGTCAGTTGTATAATATATTGCACCAAAGTTAAACCTGAAAATATGGCACCCATATGCTTAAGCTGTCTGTATAAAATTGTGAACATTAACAACACCTGTCTCCTCTTTATCATTGGTTTGTCCAGTAGCAGTCTGCTGTTTATAGTGACGTTCATCTAAAGATGGTGATATACCTATGATGCTTCTCAAAGGCAGACAGTTAAGTCCTCAGCACAACTAACTCTACCGCAGAGAAATGGAATTCCCTTGACATACATTCCAGCCTCCTCTTAATCTGGAAAGAATAATGCAGAACAGGAAAGCAACTGCAGCAGGCTTCCCACCTCCTAGTCTCTACATGTGTCCTCCAAATCACCCAGCAGCTCCAGAAACATTAAGATCCTGAACTTTGAACTAAATGCTCCCCTGCCCCACTGAGACGTTGTTTCCTTTTCTTTCTGTTTTGTAAAATTCACCTTTAAATCTCACATATGAAGTGGCATTGTAGTGCAGGAGGCATGAAGATTTCCAGATTGTTGTCCTGGTCTATCATCTGCAGCACTCTGACCTATCTGCCTGTTTATATGCCCTCTTCTTTCCTTCCTTCCTTTAAAAAAATTTTTTTTAGGCTAGCTAGCTAAAGGACTAACCTTTGTCCTACCATAGAAAAATCAACACTGGAAAAACAACCAAGTAGATCTAAACCCTTTAATCATTTTTTAAAAACCTTATTATGCTTTATATATTATTTATTTATTATATTTATGCCCCTTTTATTTTCTTTTTGCAAGGAACCAAAGGCAGCTTACATTGTCATCATCTTTTCCATCTTATTCTTACAACAGCAGTCATGTGCAGTGGATTGGGGTGAGAGTTCATGCCTGGCCCAAAGCTGGTTTTTCTCCAGCTTATACTGATTTTCTGAATCTGCAGAATGATTTGGCTTTGTTAGAGCATTATAATACTTTAGTGGTTGAAGCAGTTTTGCCTTGCTGGAAGTTTTACCTTACTATCTAAGTTGATACAGTGGTACCTCAGGTCACGAATGCCTTGGTTCACGAACAAATTGGTTCACGAACAAAAATTTCATTATAATTTTGACATGGGTCACGAATTCCACATTGGGTGGCGACTAAGATCACAGCCATATCCCCCCCGCCTGTGGAAAGATGGCCACAATCGCAGTTGCTTTCGTGCAGGGAAGGCGTGCATGATCACGGGTGCGCTGCTGCAGGAAAGATGGGCGCAATCTCAGCCATCTCCCCCGCGGCTCTGCTGTGCTGCGCCCATCTTTCCTGCAGCAGCGCACCCGTGATCATGCACGCCTTCCCTGCACGAATGGAACTGCGATCATGGCCATCTCCCCACTTTAGAGAGTACCAGAGCATAGATTACTTTTACCAGATAGGGTATAGTTGAGCCACCAGCCAAAGCTGGTAGAAGACTCCTGAGCCTCAGGTGAAAAGGATGGCTCAAGGAGTACCACCACGCTACAGATCTGCTCCTGCACAGGGAGTACACTGCATCTTGAAAAGGTTGAATTCCCTTTGTCAGTCAGAAGAACCACCCACTAACAGCATCTCAGCCTTGCTCAGACTGAGCTTCAGTTAATTGACCTTGGAAGTGCCTAGCAAATACATTACAGTGTGCCTCAGATGGTATCAGTATATCCTTGGGGTTAGCATATAGTAGGGCCCAGACAGCCTACTGTACTCCACTGGATGGCAGAGAGAAGACTGAATGCAGACAGTCAGGTATTTATATTTGTCACTTTCACTGTCTCCAAATATGTTTGCCTCTAGGCACATACCAGGGCTCAATTGTATTCACTAGGAGTTTTCTTCCACCTATACTCAGGCTGTCTCCTATTCTGTGTCATTGCTTTAAGGACCACTTGTTGAGGCTGCTGATTTTCATACCTGGATGAAAAAAGGGTATAAATGAGGTGGCAGTGAAGTTCACTACTGTTGTACTTTGGTCCTTGGATTTATGATGGAGGGACATTGGTTTGTACCCTAAAAGAACTGAACTGCAGCAAAATATTAAAGGAATGGAATGGAATAAAGGTGTATGGAATAAGTAAAATCAAAAAGTAAAACCAAATCAAAATCAAAGGGCAACAAAACAGAAATCTTTTGAAAATGACAGTTTTCCAAAATAAAGGGATAAAGAGTAAAAGTCCTATCCGGCATGCTAGGGTCTTTAGGACATGAATGAGGACTTCCGTTAACAATCACAGTTCATAGGCAGGCTCATATGGTGTGTGCATGTTTCATTCTTCAGATATCCCTAACCATATGTTGATTTCTTTTATTTATATCTTTTTGTTCATCACAAAATGATGCCAGGTTGCTTCACAATACACAGCCATTAAAACCAAGCAAAGCAATAAACCTATATAGCAACAAAAATTCCATTCGTTCTGTAATACATTGATCTAACCATCTAATGGAAAAGTCAATTGAAAAAAAGATTGTTTTCACTAGGAATGAAAATCAGCTGGAAAATATTCCACAAATGAAGTGCCACTGTGAGAAGGCCCTATTACAAATTCTGAAAATTTAGGCTTGTTTAATTGCTGGTATAACCAAAAGGACCTCCCCAGGAGATGTCAATTCACATGCAAGATGCTGCTGCGACAGACCCTTCTTTAGGTTACCCTGCCCTAAGGTCTTTGTATGCCAAACACAGCACCTTGAATTGAGCTTGGGACAAATAGGAAGCCAGTACGACTCTTTAAGGACCTTTAGGCTGCATAATAAAACCCACCAACATCTGTGTGGCTGCATTTTTCACAAGCTGCAGTCTCTTCAAGGATAGCTTCATGTAGAAACTGTTGCAATGATATATTTGGGAAGTTACCAGAGTGCAAATTATCAGGGCCAGGGTTATAGTTACACTGAAACAGTTGGAACTGGAAAACAAGTCAGAGCTGGAAGAAGACACTCTGCATCATCGCAGTCACTTCAGTCTCCAGTTATAAGGCTGAATCAAAGTACTGTTAGATTATACGCCTGCATCTGCTGAATGAGTTCAATGGTATCCAGAGCCAGACACTTCCCTAATTCCTGGATCTGAAAAACAGTACTCCACGGTTCTTCCTTTGTATTGGAATTCAGCTTCTGTCAGATGCCTCCAAATAGTTAATGCTCTGTAGGTAATAACCAGCATTTTGAACTCCATTTAGAAATAACAGTTTAAACAATATTGGAATTCTATGATACAAAAGGAAGGGGCAAGATATTATCCCACCTGCTATGTTTCATACCTGTTGTACTTCCTGGATGCTTGTCTCTAGCAGTCCTCATGTAGACCATTGTTGTAGGAATCTAAACTGGATGTGATAAAGTGTGATAGCTTGCTTAATACAACACTTGTCATTTCCTGGAGGTTTTTTTTTTAAATCAGAACCCGTTTTTAAAAGGTGTGTGCTTGCTTCATATCAAACATTGGGCTAGAATTGCTGAAAAATATCATGAAACACCAGTAATGAACAGTTGTCTGCAGAAGCTGTCTCCTGAGGCTAGACAGTAACTGTATTGTAATGGAGAAATCATCATAAGGGAAGATGCAAAGAGATGAAAAAATTAAGGAAACCTCAGATGCATGGTTTGCACAGGTAGAAGATTTAAGAACAGCACACTTGAGTAAGCTACCAGGCTAGTCAGTTCACCAGGCACACTTCTTGGTCTTGCATTGAACAAGGATTTTTCCTTATCCCCTTTGGCTGTTTCCTTAGTGAGAATGGATTTTGGATGGAAGAAGCTTAGGTGCAATATGTGAATATTTATTTGTTGATGTCAAAAGAATTGTTTGTTCTCTATTGCTGTACTTCTGTATAAAATGATGCTGCAATACAGGTCACATTTCCTTGGGAGCAAATTCCACTGGAATATATGTTCCACTTTTATTAAATAAGTGCTTTTTCCAGAAAAAATAGGGGTTTTATCCTGACATAGTAATACTTAATGTCATTCCATTGAAAGCAATGGGACAAATTAATGTAGCTGATCTTGATTCAACCCTCCAAGCAATAGTTGGATCTGGTTAATTTTTCACACTGAAGGAAGAATGTCGTATTTCAGCATTAAAGAAAGCTGCAAGATGTGTATCTGTAACCTGTTGTAAACATTTGTGCTCTGAAAGGAAACTCCACCAAAGAGAGGTGGGAGGGGATTGTTGCTCATGTTGAAATCAGTTCTCTGGCACTAGTTTTTTCGTGATAGTGGCTGATTCAAGCTTTTAAAAAAGGATCTTTTGTTGTAACATCTAGTTTAGGATGAAATGCATCTGACCAGGAACAGAGATAGAAGATACCCCAGAATGGCAGTAAAATGGCAATGCAATAGAAGGAGGAAATCCACTTACTCTAGAAACCATTCCTTTGCAAGATGATCTCGTAGTGTTTTTCCTTGTTTGGTATAACCAAACTAGGACTGTCTCCGGACATGTTCCTAACAATGCATCTTAGTTGCACGGAACACCACATATCATCTATAAATGGATAAAAACGAACCCACCTGTTAGGGAGTTTGTTACTTCACATGATATACTCATGCAATTTTTTTTGTTGCAATAATCTGCTCAGGAAAAGGAGAATGGCATTCTGAAATTACCTGTAAGAAAACATTCTTTTGGGGTGCAATTCATCAAGATGTCCATAAGCCTCCAGATTTAGAGAATTATGGACATCGTACTCAGTGGAGGAGGAGCCTAAGAAGCAATCCCGGCTTCTGAGTGGGAGGGAAAGGCACAGGAAGCATGGTACCTGGAAGACCCAGGAAGCACAGGATACGTTGCAGCCTGGTCTCTTCATTCCTCTCCCTTGCCCTTCTCAGTGTCCCTTTTACCCACTTTTCAAGGTCAAATTTCTGGCCTTAGAAAGAGAGCTGATGCAAGTCTTCCCATTCTGGCTGTGATGCTATCTAGTGGGCCATAGGAGCATTCCCTCTTTCTATAATATACTATTAATATTAATAGTAATACTAAGATTCTAAAATCATAAAAGTATGAATTTGCACTGCACAGACACCAATAGTTTTATTACACTGTGTAGTGTATAAAAATACTTTCTCTCCCCTGTAGAACCAGTCATGTAAATATGGGTCCAATATACATTTCGAAGAAGCTAATCACTTCATGGACACTCTTTATTGCACCCAGAATAGGGCTACTTTAGAGCAAAGTTCTAAAACTGCAATGCCAGCTCTGTTTAAAACTCACAAAGGTTTAACTATATTATTATAGTATATTATAACTGTAGGAACAGGTCCACATTTGCTGAGAGCTGTCAGCTAATCCAAGCTCACATGAAGGGCATCTTACCTGACATGGGAGCAGAACCAAAGTTTCTCTGCTTTAAACTTAACTTGGTCTTCATATACTCACAAAGGGCTGTACATGCACAGATGCTCTGATGGGGCATTTTTATTAGTGTGGTTAGCTAATTGATAGCTAATGGGAAATCAAAGTAATTTTCAGTAAGTCTGTATTTAGGGAGTGGACAACTTCTAGCCCCTTATGTTTTGCCTGTGACTCCCATCATCCCTAGCAAACACACCTAATAGTGAGGGATGATAGGAATTGTAGGCCAAATATATAAAGGGCCACAAGTTTCCCACTACTGTCCTAGATTATGTGGGAGTAAGCAGTGAACCTTATGGTGGTAATCTATTCCCATGAATTTACCATACTCCTTGATTACTTTTCCCCACACTACCTCAAAAATCCAGCTGTCTGTTCATATTCTTCATAGTGTTCCCACTTTCCTTTTACCTTGCTGTGCCTTTGTTGTTGGACCGGCCTGAGACTTTTATGTACAGGATGGGGTAAAAAAGCTTCAAACAAACAAACGCAAACAAACACCTAGTCCCAGTCTCTTTTTATGTAGACTGGGAAAACATTAAATCTTGGGACAATATCCAGAAGTATATCTAACTATCCTGGACAATGATCACATGCCTATGCTTTCATTGAAGCTAGAGAGAATGGCAAAGGCTGGGGAACAAGGTTGATGGTGGGTGTGGGTGTGTGAGAGAGAATAACAGGGAGATGATTGAGTAAGATGGATATTGGGGCTTGTGTCTGCATCATCATGAAGTGACTCACAGGTCAGAAAGATCAGAAGGACCAATGTCATGCATTTATGAGTAGTACATGTTTTGCCTTTGAAATTGATTTTGCCTTCGAAAAGCAGCATGGAATATAAGAGACTAACAGTCAGGATTAAGAATTTAGAATTGAAAAATGTATACCTTCTCTAGGTTTAATATGCCCCTTGACCCAGGGTCATTCTTGATCTCTAAGTGAAAGAGAGCCAGGACTGAACATCCAAAGACAAATGTGGGCAAATTGAGGTTATGTTGTGATGAACATGTCTACTGTTTACATGGCAGAAACAATGAGGCTGGGTACCTTGATTTACCATTTCTTGCAGGAAGTTATAGGACTTTTTCTGTCTAAACATGCATAAGATTGTGGCTTAATAGTTGGGATGCCAGGTACCCTTTGTTGGATACAAGTAGCAAATAAAACAGCAAGCTTCATTGTTCTTTAAGAAGTCTAGTACTTTTCAAAGCAGAGAATCCACATCTAATATTTCAAAATGTTATAGGTCTTGCTGTCCTAACACTGCAGTTCTATAGCCACTTACATGAGAGGGCACTCTGTAATCCTGTCTCTGAGTAGACATGTACAGCATTGCATTCTAATTTACGTATGAGAATGGAACATGAGGTCCAGTTAATTTTGGTGCTAATTTTCAAGTGATGGACTAAAATCCCCTTGTTGGATGAGGAAGCCTCATGGCTGGTTTCAAAGCTACCAGCAAGAGATAACGGGCCATAAGAGACTAGAGAGATTTCATTTCTGCATTGGGAGTTACAACTCACAGGGTTAGCAAAGCTTAAATTCTATTTGCAAATTTTATATTTGTGAACTTAATTTATACAAGAGGTCAAATGTTTAAAAGGATAGATTATTTTCTTTAACACATAAAAATGAAAATGAATAACTTTTCATTTAAAAACTGAGAGAATGAATTGCCCATATAGCCATTTTGTATACCTAATTTCAAAACAGATCCTCAAGCTACAAGTTGCTTAATGAAATGACGCATAGTCTCTGAAGTCCAGTTGTACCAATAAGTCAGCACATTCACACGGTCTCCTTTGATTTCTCAAAAGTTATAGTTAAATTGTCCCCTGCAGATTTGTTATCAGATATGGCACTGGGTAACTCATGCAAAACTGAATAGACTTGGATTTAAAAATAGGATTTGAAGGGCACAAAAGCACCCCCACCCACCCACTCACCCACCCACCCACTACTGTTAAAAGAAATACAGCACACAAATGCCTGTGGCAGGCTGTTCTTTGAAATTATCCTCACTAAATTACAATCATGCACTTTCAACTCTCTGTAATTAAACATTTAGTTTTATTTATTCCAGATGCATTTGCTGCAAGTAAATCCAGACCTTTTGCTCTAGTAGTAGATCGTTTGCAGGTCTCAAGGACTGACAAACTGAGGGGACATAAAGTGAATTGTTTTCTTAGGTTTAGTTTGCAACACATTGACTGGTGACTACTTCTTGCGCTATTTTGGAAAGGGGCTACGTATTACAATTCCCTAAGGCATAAAATAGCTAATGTAACACCGACTGCTCCAAATAATGGTTTTACATGCTCAGAAAGGGGGACCACTGAAGAATGTTCTACTTCATGCTCACACATCCTTTTGTCCTGCTGCTGCTGTGTCCTCATCATCGCAGTTGTCGTCGTCATCACCATCACCCCAATATAGGGCTATCTTTATAGATTCCTCAATCATTGAGATGTTTCTGACTATTTTGTATTAATTCCTGATTTTATTTATATAATTAGAGATTGATTTAGATTAGATTAGATTTATATAATTATTTGGGATTGTTCTTTCTACTAGAGCTGTGTATGCTATAGTGAATCCTGTTTTGGAGTCTGAAGCTGATGAGGAAACCAGAGTTGACATTTCAAGTCCAGAACTACATTTAGCAGTCTGTACAGATTCATACTTACTTTGTGCAGTATAAGGTGTAATAGTGTCATGGAGTATTTAAGCATATGTGGATGGTTAGTTGTTTTTATGAAAGAGTGAGGCCTGCCAGGACAACTGGTATATACACCTCTTTCTAGATAATTCCAAGTGAAGTTTTTGAAACTTCTTTCAGCTGGCCTTATAATATTCTGTTAATCCTTTCCTGTAAGTTAAGCAGGCCGTTGTCAGAAACTCTGAAAGGAGGGCAATGGGATTTCCCCCCTTTTATATTAACAGGAAGTGCCCAGTCTCTGTTTGACCTGATCAGGATCAAGAGAATAAGCTTTTTCTATCTCCTATTCAGCTTTCCCTAAAGTTTCAATTATGCAAAACCTATAGACCAGAACCAAAGACAAATTTATACCATTAGACAGACAGTGACTGGAAAGCAAGATCAGTGGGATCAGGAGAAGAGAAAAAGTAAAAGAGATGGGGGAAGGAAGGGAAAGGCCGTTAGAGGTCACTTTTGTACTTGACACCCCCCCCCCCCCCCCAAAGTTTGCTATTTCACTTTGGGCTGTTTGTTTTGGTTCTCAAAGTCAGGGTTAAGGATAAGAAAGAGCCTTGTCTCCTGCCAAAATATATGTGATTTACATAGAAGGGAGGTCAACTGTTATTTAGAGGTGTTATTACTACAGAAGGACTTAAACTTTGATCTTGTGTAATGAGTGCAAAGAAAGTGAAACTATTGGGAACAATGACTGGAACTCATGGTTCAGATCCCCACAGGAAGTCAGCCTGGGGATCGAATCAGGATATTGCTAAGATCATACTGTTGATTGGGCCAGATGGCTAACCCCTTAAAAACTAGTGGGGTAGCCAGTGAGATGAGGGGCCATAGGCTGCATCAGGTCCTGCTGCTGAGTGCGACCAAGGAAGAACCCACAGCTCTCCAGATGCAGATACATGGTGGCAGCCACAGAAGGAGAGGGGAACCATGTCAACACCAGCATCCTGCCCTGCTGCGTGTTGCTATTTTCATTGAGTTGATATAGCACAACCCCTTGTCTCAACTGCTGCCTTGTTGCCTCAGTTCAGTAGCTGAAAAGTGCCTTAATCATGGTAGTGGCTTTAAAAAAAAGACACCCTTTTGCGTTTACCGTTCATCTGTTCCTTTTTTCAGTAAGTTGTTATTTGTTTTATTTACTTAAAATTTGAGATTACTTTTCCATTAAAAAAAAACTTTCAGAGGAGTGCACATAGAAGTTAAATGTAGCTATAAAAGTGCTAAGTATAAATCCACATATACAATCAAAAACTAGGTAGTGAAAACAAAAACAAAATTAAAGCCAGGTTATTTCCATTCCTTCTTCCATTCATTTGTCTTGTTAGCCACTTCGTTTGCTATCTCTGTACAAAGGTGGGAACATTCTTCTCTGAGTATGTTTTGACTTGCTAGTCATTTAGCAACTTCAGTGGTAGTCTGCTCATTCATCCCATGGAATGTGCACTTTGGTGAATGAGGAGAGAAAGGCTGAGAAAGACTGGAACTGCCTTTGTTGGCCAGGTTACTGTTCTAACAATAAATGTGTGCTGTGATTGCAGGTTCTGGAAACCAATAGTAAAAGCAGTAATTGATTAGTTTTTGACAGGCCTGGGGCACATAGGATTTCTGGTACCCAGGTAGCCCTCTCATCAGCACATTACAGTCATAACTACCAGATTGTTATTTAACTAAGAATACCATCTTGTCCTAATTGCATTGCTTGGTTGCATTAAGGAATAAGTAGCATCTCCCTTCCCTCCCAAATTCTTTTCAGCTTGGACTTCTGCCTCCCTTACTTTTGCCATCACTTGGATTTCCCTTACAAGATTGCAATTCCAGTCTGAGCAAGGATGGAGGAGTTTACTCTTCACTAATTAGACAAACATTTTGGGAGTCAATCACTCAAAGCCACAAGAACAGGGCCCAATTTATCAACAGTTTATATATTAAGCAAAGCTTTACCTATATTCTACAAATTCTGCTAGAATTCCTAGTAGCCAGAATCACAGAAGATAGAGAAAGCAAAAGATTTGCAACTTTCTGTTCAACAATTCCATACATGGAGGTCCTACTGTTTCCATAGGTAAACTCTAGTCTCTGTAATCTGACACTACTAATGTTATATAATCAGGTAAACACAACAACACTAATAGATATGCTCAACTAGGACATATGGATTAATTACATTGATACTGCACTTAGCTTCTTAAAATACATATTTCTGTAATAACCAGCATGTAGTTTATCATGATATTTGGAATGGGAAAAATGATGCAAGATAAAGGGTAAGATTTGCCTAATCCATCACCATGGTTCCAATCATAATTGAAGCATAATTGAAGGGGAGAGGGTTGAATGGCAGAAGAAACAATATGGGTTAGTTTTTTATCTTTTGTGATGATTTTCATCATTACTATATTTTAATAGGTCTGTTCTGGGGAAATGTAGAATCTGGAGCTTCTAGACTTCATTAGGGGTCTGTTATGTTTTCTTTTATGGCACTATCTTTTATTTGTGATCTACGTATATGTATTTGGTTTGTTTACACCACTCTGAAATCAAGTCTTTTGATGAAGGGAAGTATTTTTAAAAATAGAAATTAATTAATTTGAAAAAAAGATCTTCTCCTGCACCTAAACCCAACAGCTGCTTTCAGGTGAAAAGGAAAAGAAATAAAAGGCTATCTGATCATAACTCTCTGTTATCATCACCTGCAATGACACCAAGAGTATGAGTTGAGCATGGGTTGTTGAATCATGGTTTTTAATTGAATCATGGGCTTTTGTTACATGCAGACCTTGCAACTATGGGTTGTTAACCACAAACAACCCAGGAACAGAACTCATGGTTTGTTGTGGGGTTATGAACTTTGTGTTGAGTTGTGAGTATATCTCTCCTCTTATCCCTTTACAGCAGATCAAGTTAAAAGTCTTCTAAAATACAGTCCTTTATTAAGCTAGTCTGGTCAGTTGGGACTGGGTTTGCAATAGAGTGAATAATAATAAAATTGCTAACAAGTAGCATCTGTCAAATAAATGATCTTTGTGACTGGTGTAATTAGTTCTTGCCCAAGTCAGGAGTTGATTCTCCCTCTTCCTTACCCCTCCACAAGGGCCTTGTTCCATTCTCAAGGAAGGTCTTGCTGCTTGTGGGCCAGATGGCAGAGATTACTTAGCTGGTCTTCTTGATGACAAATCAGTGGTTTGATGAACTCATGACCTTCCCCTTTTGATCCTCCTTGTTCTACAATGTCTCCTCACAGACCAAAGGTGATCTGGTTCTCACCAGCCACTTTGCTAATCTTGCTTATTAAAAGTAATGTACTCTAACCCCTCCTTTTCGCCTTCTAGTTCTTTTTCAGTGTCTGAGCTTTCTAGCTTGGAATGCTGTATTTTGAGAAAAATGGGTCCAATCTTGGTTGTTCATTGTTAACAAACCACACATAACAACAAAGTGCAGGGTTCACACATAACAAAATGTAATAATCAGTCCATAGCCAGGTTGCCGTTTTGTGAAGACTGGACAAATGTTTCTTTTCAGCTGCAGGAAATACAGTATTCAATGCAAGCACTGTATTAATATTATCACACTTTTCTTTTCAACTTTCATTCTATAAAATTCTGTTTAAAAATTAAGAGATTAGATTGTGATTTCAAGAAAAGGCCACACCTATCCCACCAGAAGCTTACACTGATAACCAATTCTTATAGTTGGATAATGTGCATATGGAGATTGGATATCCCTTGGTTTTCTTCCATATATTGGACTTCTAGAAAAATTTTGCTTTTGCTTTTTGATAGAAAAAGCAAAGAATCTAACTAAGGGGTTTATGAAGCTTGCTTACTCACACAGGCAAAATTCCAAGTGACTTCTTATGTGTTATGCCTGAATAAGCAGTAAGGACTGAACCTTATATAAGACTTTTATTATTAGCTGAAGAAATAATCTGATAATTAGCTGTAGTAAATTAAGACAAGATCATATCTTTCTAGTTGTTAAAGTGAACCCAAAGCCTGTCTACAATAGTCTTTAAAGTGGATCATCTGGTTAAAAAATTTAAGACGTGAACCTTAATCTGGGTAATCCTAGAAGTGGGAATGGGATTTTGTTTGTTTCCTTTACATTAAACTCCACTGGAAACCAAAACTCAGAAGACACAATATTGAGATCTTATATTGGTTCATTGTCAGTTGTGTTGCATTAAGTGTAACAGCAGCATGGTAAGAGTGAATGTAGGGTACGATAGTAAGTAAGAGACTTAACTTAAGCCTGCACTCTGGGATGACTGAGAAGAGATCCTGGCCCTCTTCTGTGTGACAGCCTTTCAAGTATTAGAAAAGTGCTATCATATCTTCTCCCATTCTTATCTTCTCAAGGCTAAACTTGCAATCTCTTTCAATCTTACCTCACAGGACTTTATCTCCAGTTCCTAGATATCTTTATTTGTTTGTTTGTTTGTTTATTTTTCAATTTATATCCTGCCTTTTTCCTACAAAGGGCTCAAAGCAGCATACATCATTCTCCTCCTCCATCTTATCCCCACAACAACAACCCTGTGAGGTAGGTTGGGCTGAGAGTCTGTGACTGGCCCAAAGTCACCCAGCTGGCTCCATGGCTGAGCGGGGACTAGAACCCAGATCGTCTGAGTCCCAGTCCCATGCTCTTAACCACTACACCACACTTTATTGCCCTCCTTTGCCCTCTCATCTTTGTTTGTCTCCATCTTTCTTGAGGTGTGGTGCTCAGAACTGGAGAGAGTACTTGAGATTTGGCCCAACTAGTGCTGAATAGAGGACAACCAGCACTTCAAGTGATTCAGAAGCTATACTTCTCTTAATACAACTCAATGTAGCATTAGCCTATTTTTCTGCCATATCACATTGCTGACTCATATTCGACTGTTGCTGAATATTCCACTTAAATGTATATTAGGACTATGGCCACTGGTTCAACAATGCTTACATATGGTACTAAGTCCTCGGTAATAATACATAGGATTAAATGCAGGGTGGCCTTCCCTCTTGCCTATTACATGTCTAATTGTTCTAGGATAATGTCAGATAGACATCAAAGAATTGGACCTCTTTTTCATGATGGGGACATGCAAACATACATGCATAAATATACATTCATCCCATCGATGTGGAGGTAATTGGAGTCACCTATGATCACAACTAGTATGCTCCTTGTACTGAATTGGTTTTGGAACCTGATATGGTCCTCCACAGTGCTTCTGTAGTAGTCTCTGTCCCTTTTAGGTTTCTAGTCTGCTTAATGCTATTCCCTCTTTGACCAACAGACAAACACAACCAGTATGCCCTTCTCTGTCCTTTCTATAGAGTTTCTAGCCTGAGAAGATTTATTTTACTGGTTCTGTCCATTCCACCAGATTTCTTTAAAGCCTACTATATCTAGATTCTGTTTTAAAACCAGGCATCCAACTCTCCTATTTTGGCTTGGAGGCATTAACATTTGCATAGAAAAACATATACACAATGTTCCACCCCAGATGTCTCTGGCACTTAGGCTTCTTTGACTACCTATCATGTTTCACCATATGTTTATGGCCTGTTGCTTTCTAGTCTCCTTTTGGGCAATCAGAAACATTTTCATCTACATCCCCTAGGGATGAACTAGATGCTTTCCAGCTTCTGTTAGCTTTCCCCCAGCATTCATTTTAAAAGCTGCTCTGCTACCTTTTTTACGTTTGGCACCAACAGTCTTGTTCCATTTTAGTTCAAGTGGAGCCTGCCTGCCTTGTACAAACTCAGCTTGTGCCAAAATGTTCCCTAGGGCCTAACAATTCTAAAGCTTCCACTGTATACCACCATCTTTTAATACATTGGCTGGGTTCAGACAACTCAATAAGCCATTATGATTTTTACCATTGTTGGCCTATCACCCAGTCATGGTATTTCACATGTTAAGTTTGGCCATTAGAAACCATGATAAGAA
The DNA here is from genome assembly GCF_004798865.1 of Varanus komodoensis. NCBI lineage: Eukaryota > Metazoa > Chordata > Lepidosauria > Squamata > Varanidae > Varanus > Varanus komodoensis. Next base: position 27,868,537 of record NW_025335568.1, on the reverse strand, counting down.
ACAATGGTTTGTTCTACAGCTTCTCCCTACCACTATGTTTTGTTACATTGTTTGAACCCAGAGTTGTGGTCTCCATGGTTTGTTATGCAACTAGCATGAGTGTCCTGGAAAAAGTGGCAATTCCAGCAATCCAGCTCTATGCATGGTCTGATGGGGAAGAGGCAGGTGACATACATAGACAGAGAATGCAACTTCTTTGGAAAATTAAGCAAAAAGGATGAAAACCACAATAACATAGACATGACTTAATTGTCTGATTGTTTTTTATCATGGTAAAAAACTGTGAATCATGGTAATCATGCAGGGTGCTTGTCATGTGAGAACGCAGCCATTGAGATTCCTCAGCTTTGTCTGTCTAGTTCAGGTTGGTCCAACACACAGTCTGTGGGCTGCAATTTTATTCATCATTTAATAGTTAATTAAATATATTCATTGTGTGCATTAAATTAAATAAATATATTGAAAACTCTTTAATTTACAATATGGAAATGAAATTCATTGGGCAGCTCCCAGGTTCTGTGTCAAAGTCCTTGTGCGGCTCTCAAGGTACAAAATGTTGAACCCCCCTGATCTATCTGGCCTTGGGTGTGGAACAGGCAGAATTTCACAGAAAGCCACTTTGGTGGTCTTGCATGTCAACCTCCTACATGGCAAACTAAATTTGGCTTGCACGTTCTCACAATTTTATTTCCTCGGGGTTATTGTTAACAACATGGGACACAACCAGTGAGTCCACTCCAGGATTAACCATAAAGGTATTTAGCTGGCAAGCGATATCTGCATCCTTTGCACCAGGTAGTCTACATATCCTTATAGGATTTCCATATAGATGTGTGTATAATCTAGCCTGGCTCTTCCAGAAATGGAAAGTGCACCACCTGCCTTGTCCAGTCATTAAAACAGTGGCTTGCTCACACAATGGGATACAGTGAAGTATCCAAAATAACTAAATACATACACCTATGTGAAATGTAATTAAGCCTTTTATGAATTATGACTTAGGATTTCATAAAGAACAGATATAAATGAAGCATCAACTTTAAATATTAAACATTAAATGAAACAATTAAATACATTATGATCAGGAAAGAAAAGAGAGAAGAATTGTTATTGGTCCTCTAGCGAGAGATGAGTGTTTATATAGCTGAAACAAAGCAAGAGTCATTTTGATCTAGATTATATTACATTGGTGCCTGTATTCCTGCGGTTACTGTATTTTTCACAGAATCACTCAGTGACTGAGGAAAGAAAAATACACACTTTATGAAATATGATCAAAGGAATGATAATTTGTAATGAGGACATACTAGAGAGTATGAGAATATTGTAAACCACTACATGTACCTTTTATAGTATCAAAGCAAAGGAAGTACAAATCAGAGTATAATAGTTCTCACTTTGGGCTGCTCTCTGTAGACTCTAATTACATATCTCTCAGTGAGTGATAAAATGGGTATAGTTCACTTCTATATAACACTGTTGCACATACCTGTGAATAAGTCTTTCTCCCCCTCTTCAGAACCAGTTCTCTGACATGGGCAAGAGACCCATCCATTTAAAAAATGGATGGAGCAAGTAGTAATAGGAAGGCAGTGTCGTCAGTGAGAACATGTAACTCAGGTGCAAGCAACCTGGAGCCTTTCATTTTCTTTGGATAACAAATCTTACTGGTTCCAGGCAGCATGGACAAGGGTCAGGGATTATGAGAGCTGTCATCTAAACTATGTGCTTTTGGTGTAATCATTTGCTTGGAAGATAATCTTGAAAGCGCTTTTTCCTAAGGCAATAAAGTTGAGAAAAGCATCAGCAGGGAATTATGTCTATATTGCCCAAGCTGAAGTTCTCTGGTTGGTTTACAACAGCAGATAATAACAAAGTGCAATATAAAATTCAGATAATAAAAGCATAATTAAAAAATCACTGCACAATTTAAAAGCAAATTTAAAACAGCTGCAATAGCTAACGTAAATTTGAAATAGCAAGTTCTGTTCTACCACTGACATAACATTCCACTGTATTATTAGCTGATTAAATGCCTTGGCACAGAGAACATCCATAACCTGGTGCTGAAAGTATAGCAGAGTTGATGTGAGGCATGCCTCAATAGAAACTTAGAAACAGAGAGAGTCAGAAGGGGTCTCCTGGGCCATCTAGTCTGACCCCCGGCTCCAGCCGGCTCCGCTCACGACATGCCCACCATGTGAAGAGTTTCTTCCACAACTGGGGGGCTGACACTAAGAAGGCTCTTTTCCTTGCTGCCACCAATTGAGTAACCCTTGGTTAGCAGAGAGGCAGGTATTGTGAGCAGGGCACTTATCCCTTTCCCTTCCTGTCATTGCGCAGTAGCAATCAGAGTAGCAGTCACTTTGAAAAAGCATTTGCCCATGCAAAGAGATGAATATAGACTGAAACCTCTCTCTCTTCTCTTCCTTTCAGCAAAGTTTCTGGCTCCATCCTCAGGGTAGCTCCTGCTGCTTGTGGGCTGGTCTGCTCGCTTAACCTGCTCCTTTACTAGGAGTCCTACTTCTGTCACCTCCCCCTGAAGGTCTCCATCCCTTTCCCAGGCAGACTGGTTCACATACTCTGCTTAAACTTCCCCCCTGCCCCAGCCCCACAACTTGCTCCTTCTCCTCTGAATTAGGTGAAGCTATCTGAGCAGAGTGCAGTGTATAAGAGACAGGCAGGCCCGCTCTCTACATCAGAAGGCAAGGTAGCCGTAATTATAGTGACAGGGTAAATTAGGGTTGGCACAGGCAGTTAGTCAAGCACTGTGGTGCCAGGCTTATTCTTTGAAGCATGTAACAACAATAACAATGTGGGTTCCTAAGAAATACTCTGTTGCTCTTACAAGTCCTAATGCTGAAAGCAATTATCTTATGATATGGAGATGGATTCCGAGAAAGACCGGTGGAAGTGTACAGCGAGAGAATCCCCTTTTCTCCTAGTCCTGGTTGGCTACCTCTGGGTTCCATGAAAGGTTCCAGGAACTGAAGAATTTGAGAGGAAAGATCATTCCAGGAAAGAAAGAATGCATTGGGTTGAAAGGAAAGATCACACAAGATCAGGTGGTAGCACCATTCCTGAACGGAAGCTTTATTCATGCAAAACTTCTCCATACAAGTTTTGGTGTCCCCCTCCCCCACCACATTCATTTAACTATTATACTACAGGCAAGCCTAATTAATTCCTGCACCTGGGAGAACATTTTGAGAAAGTGGGAGACCCAAATGTGTTGAGAGGAGAAAGGAGAAAGTCACATTCCACCTGCCCCCTTTCTCTGGATCCAAAAATACTGTTATATTTTACAGAAAACGTTATATTTATTTGTCCTGTCACTTAATATATGTCTGTTTTATATTGCTTTAGGATGTTCTTGCTGCATTGCTCCATGTCCTACCTCCTGCTCTTGCTCTTCCTCCTGCTACCGTTTAGCTGCTGGACACAGAAGCTGCCCACTAGAGATGAAGAACTTTTCCAGATGCAGATCCAAGACAAAACCTTTTTCCATGATTCAGCAGTACTCCCAGATGGAGCTGAAATCAGCAGCTATCTTTTCAGAGAAACACCTAAAAGGTATTTGGGTTCATTTAAATTTCAGAGAGGAGAATTGTCACAGAAGGTGGAGCTAAGGAGAGCTGTAGCTTACAAGGCTCTTATACATACATATCTGTTCTGAAGTCTCATTGAGTTCAGTGGAGTTTATTCTTAGATAAGCATGTACAAGATTTCAGTGTTAATCAAATTTGTATTCAGTTGGAAGATAGAAATATTAGTGCCCCTTACTGGAAATGAGATTCTGTTTAAGTTTCAGGAGCAGATGTTTCAGAAAGCCAAACATGTTTTTACACCCAATTACAAACTGAGTAGGAATAGAACATTCCTGGCCTTATCTCACTGTAATGAACACCTCCTAATCTGTTAATGTTATGATCTTAATACAAATAGTTCAGTAGTGTCTGTGAAAAGATGTAATCAGATTTACAGCAGTAGGGTTTGAATTTTGAAGGAAAAGTATCTGTTTGCTTAAACAAATGTCTCTTTCAATTTGAACTTGGCTAAAATGATGTTTTCATTTCCAGACATGCATACTTGCCAAGGAAGATCTGTTTGGCAGGGCCCAAATTAGAATGAGAGATTCCTTTGGAATCTTTTGCCAATCTTGTTCCCTCTGTGGATTCAGAGGAGAAAACATAACATAGGACATGAGTCATGTGGCAGACTTAGCCAAAATTATCAGTTATTTCTGAACAGGTCCCCACCCTGAGATGAGGAAAAGGAGGATTATAAAGGATTGCTCTGAGCAAATTAATGTGAGGAGGAACAGCCGCAGCAGCAGCAGGAACAGAAGATGTACTAACAGAAGTGCAGTATATACATATTCCTTTCATAGTACTAAAGAGAGGCTGAATTCCTTTCCCTCTTTCACAAGACCATTCAGCACCTGCCCAAAAGGGAGGGATACTTGATGAGCATGGGTAGGTGAATTCTAAAAATTTCAGAGTGGTGGTCTTTCTCTTTAAAGATCAGTTGGCCAAAGGTTTTTCTTTCTTTGTACTGGAAGGAATCAATCAATCAATCAACCGATTGATCAATCAATCCTGTCACCACATGAAGACATAAGCAGCTTGGAATTATTTCTTAAGACAGACTGCTTCACGGGAATAGTGCTCCATCATAATGCAGTTTTAATCCCAAGCACATTCTTTTTTTGGGGGTGGGGGGAAGATGGTGCCTCTGGTATTGCTTAACTTTCTCATTGAATCGCCTATCAGGATCTACAAATATTCCCTTCACTGTAAACAAGTAAAAGCACAACATTATATGTATATAAAATATATCAGCATCAGTATGTTTTATTGCTTAACCAAATACATTTTGATCTTCATAAAATACAGTAGTAGTGGGAAGACCACTGGAATGTGCTGAACTAAAACATGTGAAACTGTGTGCATTGAGCATTTGCTTTTACAAATCTAAAAGCATGCTGCTCTTCTATATAATCAAGAAACATGCATGCTCATAAGAAAAATGCAACAATGTAACTTTTCCCTACCACCAAAGAAAGAAAAATCAATTAATACTGTATTATGTAGGGATATAGAGTGGTTCATATGTGTAGATTATAAGGAAGTATAAAGAACTAGAAAATTCCTACTGAGAAAAATGATGTATGATCAAATATCCAAGGTAGCGTACATATATCATATTTACCATTACATAAAAGTAACAAAGCAATTATGAAATGAATGACACTATTTGGTTACTTTCATGCTAGCCCTTGAATTACACATACTTTGAACACTCTATTTATTTGGTGTGCTGGAACCAACAACATACCACGAAGAATGTAATTAATGTGTTATTCTTTCAATAGGTTCTTTTTTGTGGTTGAGGAAGATAACACACCTTTGGCAGTTACTGTAACTCCTTGTGATGCTCCTTTGGAGTGGAAGCTGAATTTGCAGGAGCTTCCAGAAGAATCCAGTGGAGATGGCTCAGGTACAACTAGAAACAACAATGATGACGACAGATTTTATGACAGCTATGAATAAGGAGGGAGTATCTGGATCAGTAGCATTCTAGAATCAGTTTTTGAAAAGATAAAGCTTGGCTGCATGCTACAGTCACCATGCAAGAAGCCAGGTGCCCAAAGTCAAAACAAACATTCCTGAGCTGATTTATTTGTTTCCGAGTAAGTCTATGTGGCTGTAGCTTGAAGTATTATAGAAGGGAGTTAAATGTCCCCACCCATCTGTTTCTGTCCCAATATTTGTCCCCATGATGTCATTGGAGCCGGTTACACATAATTAAGAAAACATTTAGTTTGGCCTTCTGACTGTTGAAAATTCTTAAATTCCTGTCAAGAGAACAGGCAGCAATAACTGATGGACTCATAAGAAGGCACAAGAAGATGTAGGAGCTCTTTTATTCATAATTCATTTCTAAATATCTCTCAGTCAAACTAGAAGTGATGTTAACAGTATGCTTGGTCCTTGTGTGCTTATCTCTTCTTCACTAAATAGCAGCTGCGGGAGCCCTGGTATGAATTCTCCTACTCCAGCCCACATGGCTCTTGTATGTGGAGGCAATACAAGAACATCCACAGGACTGCAGTATAAAGTTAAAAGTTCTCTTCCCCCATGCTGTGGTTCCCATAGAGATCAGTATCCACATGCCTGCTATGCAGGGAGCATGTCTAGTTTGTCTCTTAGCTGTGTGCAGTTACTTTTTCCTGCTCCTCCCTGTCTCAACCCCTGTAGGAAATCACATTTTAAGGTAGAGAGACATACCAATAAACATCCAATAAACAGTGGATGGAGACTATTATCCTATGGATGTATCATGATTCATTGAATCCTTACCCTGTAGAGTGATATGAATTTGGTTGCTGTTCTCACTTAGAAGCTGTCTTTCTGGACCATTTTTCCAGAATATGGACTATTACCAGGAAGGGTTATCAGAATATAGCTTCTGTGAGCCCTTTTTGGCTTGTTATATCAGTCCCATGCGTTTATGTATGACTTGTCAATTTGCTTGGCTTGCTTGGAAGTTGGCATTCAGGCTTATTCTGTTCTTTTCTGGATGTATCCTGGACTCTACAGAGTTAATCAAGCATTTCAGTCATGAAAAATTATCCTGAATTGTCTCTTATTATATGCCATTGTTTTTGGCTTCTTTTTAAGAAAAGGGGCTGTTCATACCTGTTCAGTCCTATGTTTTATACCATCTTCTTTCATTTCTCCCTCTGAGTCACAAAATTCATAAAGAGGGGAGAGATGGGAACATTGAAGATTTTAAGAGCTGGTGAAGCTGACTCCAGCATGCAAAGCTTTCATAAATCATATCATTATTTCAATTCGTACTAATAGAATATATTAATAGGGAGAACAATTATGAGTAGGGGGTGAGGCATATCTAGCCCCTTATGCCCATCTCTGGTTCATGTTAGTCAGGACAAAAAATGGGAGTGGGAAGTTTTGCTGGACTCTTCAAGCTGATAAATCTCTGATTTAAACTTCTTCGCTTACCTGTCCATTGACAGGAATTAGGACAATTATCTATGCTGACTCCAGAACTGGCAAAGCTGGGAAACACAGACTGAAGTAGTTTGGAGACTAGAGCATCTTTGGATCTGGTAGATTCAAAGTGGGTTTTTCCCTTGCATGTCCACAGAACACTTTACCTTGGGTCTTTCTGCCCAGTTTGGCAAGGTGGGTGGAGGCCCAGAATATGCTACCCAACTTCCTTCAGCCCTCAGCATTGGTGCATGTGGGTGTCAGGATCAGAGCAATTAGACAAAGTGTGGGGGAAAAACCCTTAGGAAGCTGTCATGAAAAGGATAGCAATTTGTACCAAAATACTTGAACTTAAGTTGTATACTATGCAACTTGACAGAGATTTGTGAGGAAGGGTTACTGTTCTCCATCAGGCAGAAAAAATCCAAAATGATTTGTAAGAATGCTTGCCCATCATTTGATTATTACTTACCTGCCAGTAAGTGTTTGATTTTACATCATAATATACTTTTCTCCCAACCACTTTCACCAAAACCCCCAAAATCCCTCTTTGTGTGTCCTTTAGGTGATCCAGAACCACTTGAGCAGCAGAAACAACAGATTATCAGTGAAGAAGGCACAGAACTGTTCTCATACAGGGGAAATGATGTAGAGTATTTTGTATCTTCTAGCTCACCTTCTGGTTTGTACCAGCTAGAACTCCTGTCAACAGAGAAAGATACATATTTTAAAGTGTATGCTACCACAACCCCTGAGTCAGATCAGCCATATCCTGAACTACCATACGATCCAAGAGTTGATGTCACCTCTTTGGGACGCACAACTGTCACTTTGGCATGGAAACCGAGTCCTACAGCTTCATTACTGAAGCAGCCAATGCAATATTGTGTGGTCATTAATAAAGAGCACAATTTCAAAAGCCTCTGTGCTGTTGAAGCTAAGCAGAGTGCTGATGATGCCTTTATGAGGGCCCCCAAACCTGGCCTGGACTTTAGTCCCTTTGACTTTGCTCACTTTGGATTTTCTTCCAACAGTAACTTTGGGAAAGACCGTAGTTTCCTAAAATCATCATCAAAGTATGGAAGGCAGATTTATTCAAAGCCTAGAGTTGACCTGGAAAAGATATGCATTGGGAATAAGAACATCTTTACAGTGTCTGAACTGAAACCTGATACGCAGTACTACTTTGACATCTTTGCAGTAAATGTCAACACAAATATGAGTACTGCATATGTTGGCACTTTTGCAAGAACCAAAGAAGAAGCCAAGCAAAAGACAGTTGATCTGAAGGATGGGAAAGTTACAGATGTGTTTGTCAAGAGAAAAGGTTCAAAATTTTTGAGGTTTGCTCCTGTTTCATCACACCAAAAAGTAACATTTTTCATTCATTCATGTCTTGATGCTGTACAGATCCAAGTTAGAAGAGACAGCAAACTTCTCTTGTCTCAGAATGTTGAAGGTGTCCGTCAGTTCCAACTTAGAGGAAAACCAAAAGCTAAATACCTCATTCGGCTGAAAGGAAATAAGAAGGGAGCTTCCATGTTGAAGATTTTGGCTACAACAAGGCCAAATAAACAGTCATTTCCATCACTTCCTGAAGACACTCGAATTAAAGCCTTTGATAAACTTCGCACATGTTCTTCAGTTACAGTGGCGTGGCTAGGTACCCAAGAAAGAAATAAATTTTGCATCTACAGAAAAGAAGTAGATGACAATTATAATGAGGAGCAAAAGAAAAGGGAACAGAATCAGTGCCTGGGACCAGAGTTAAGGAAGAAATCAGAAAAAGTCCTCTGTAAATATTTTCACAGCCAGAACCTACAAAAAGCAGTCACCACAGAGACAATCAGAGGTCTACAGCCTGGCAAATCTTACCTTCTGGATGTTTATGTCATAGGACATGGAGGACACTCTGTCAAGTATCAAAGCAAACTGGTGAAAACAAGGAAATTCTGTTAGTGCTCAATGGGACATTAACTATATGGACTGACTACTTATTCAGCAGAATTGTGAACTGTATTGGTATTATGTAGAAAAGATATTAACGTCTATATTTATGTTTACAGAAGTAACTGAAGGACTGGGACTAGTGCTCTACAGTGGTGTCTGGCAGTTGCATTATCATGCACCTGGTGGTCTGTCTGATACGCAGTAGTTAATGAAGGTAGCAGGAAATATTGAAGGAAATTACCTTTTTTGCTTCCATATTGCATGAAGTGCTTCTAAATTATTTTATTACTTCAGAGGCTGCAACAAGTTGTTCAATTACCTTGTTATTCCTATGCACAGGCACATAAAACTCCCACACAACCTCTATCTCTTTCCGTAGACTATAGAATTATGTAAATTATTTTATAAAGTCTTGTTTGAAATGTCTATGTTTCCATGATTGTAAACTATTAAAAATCTTTCCCTCTTAAAGATAACAGATCTAAACTAAGTATTAACTGAACTACCAGAATTCAGTTTTATTGCTAATGTAAATTCCTATCTGTTTAATTTTTAAATGTTTAAATACTGTATGGATTTCATGTACAAAATTGTCAGACGTTATATTCCTGTACATAAAATTAAAATATTAGATTATATGTACCTTTTCATCCTTGATGTCCCTGAATGCATTCTGAACATTCTTAATTAGTAAACATTTTATATTCAAAAGCTGCTTCACTGATTAGCATCTTCAATTTTTTAAATCCTGATGATAAAGCACAAAGGAGAAGCTTTCTCAAATAACTGAATCAATTATATTAATTTTGAAAGAGTAAGATAATGTAGTAATGCTTAAAATTTTAGGGTGTTGGTATGGATTTTTTGTATTCCTGCATATTAATAGCTTTTACTGCATACATTGGGCAAAATCTAATGCCCAGATCTAATCAATATCTAATCTTTGTGCTTCCTCATCCAAATCATCAATAAAAATATTGAAGGGTTCTGGGCCCAGGACTAAACCCTAGAGTACCCCACTTGTTACCTCTACCCTATTTGAGGAGGTGCCATTGATTACTACTCTGTGAGTCCAATTCTGTAGTCAACTGTGAATCCATCTGAAACAATCCTTGTCGATGCCCTCCTACACTCCCATAGGATTCCTGGATTCAGCAAGTTATGGGTAGCCACATTGGATGGTGCCCTTCAGAATGCAATCCCATGCACGTTTAGACAGAAGAAATGGCTCATAAGTTAGAGCATTACCAATCTGGGAAATGCTGGGAAATGTAGGACTTTTTACTGCTTAAACATACACAGGATTGCATTCTTAAACTGAATACCCATTTACTTGGACTAAGGACTATTAAATTCAATGGGTTTGCAAGAAGACAAGGATAGATGCAATCCTTAGGTTACTTATGTGCAGTTGATTATAAATAAGTTTGAATGTTTGCATTAATTCAAAATTATGTGATTTAAATAAGAGTATTTTAGCTTTAAAGTTGCCAGGCCTAGTTCCTTGGTAACACGAACAACTTAGCACATGCTTAAAGTAAACAAAATCTCTTGAATAGTAAGTGAGATAGAAATACAAGAAATCCTTCAGAGTCTGTGGCATGGAAACTTTACAGAGGTTAAAGTCCTAATAAATCAGTTTGTTCAAGTAGGAGCACAGACAGGTTGTAAATCCAGCATTAGGTTCCAAGACACAATCCAAACAGAAACTGGAAACAGGATTCTGAAGACCAGCAATGCAGTCTATGAGTTTCAAAGGCACAAGTTTCCATACTTATAAGAGTTGAAGGTTCAGGAATACTTTCCAAAATAATGTTCCATGTTACTTCCGTCGAGGCAATCCAAACTATTAAGAGCCTGTAATTCAGGATGGTGTCTAGTGGGTGTCTCTCTTCTAATTCCTTTAGATATTTGCATTCATAAGGACACCAGTTTAAAACCCCATTTTCTTCAGCCAAGTCTCCATTCTACTTGTGTCCCAAAGTAAGGCTGTCATCCTCCTGAGTTGTAGGCATGTCATTTAAGTTTGGATCTTGCAGATGGCCAACTCCCTGTATAGAAGCCAGGCAGTAACGCACTTTCAGCATTCTGACATTCCACTACTTGTTCAGCTCCCAAATTATCTGCCCCTTCAGTACCTGAATCTATACCATTTATGCACTTTTAGGTGTCATTGACTTCAATAGGAGTCAGTGACTTAAACACCTACTTAAGCACCTACTTAGACAGCATTCCCATTGTTATCAAGGATTTATATGTATTATGGCTTCAATCCAACAGGGCCAGGTGTGAACCTAAGGCATTTACACAGGAAGGGCCCCTAATCATCACCAATTCCTTTCCATTTATATTCCTCAATCCTGCATTTAATGCTCTTGCTCATCATCACTGGACAACTTTGTAGGGAATATAGAGGACAGTTGTTGCAAGGAAGGTGTGGGAAGGACCGTTTCCATGCACAGAACCCCAGTCATGGTTTATATAAAAATTAATGCTAACCTCAGTTACAATGTTAATACAAATAAGCACTGAAAAGTGCTGATCTGCATATGCAAAGGAAGTCATGCCCATATGGAGATCTGTCTCATTCTACCTTCTCCTGTCGTATTCTTCAAGTACCATAATTCCCAACCAGCACATCTGGGAGGTTCCATGTTGGAGAAGCAGTGAATGCAAAAAGCAGTTGTTGAAGAGTAGAAACTCATACAATCAAGAAACATTTGATAAGCATTCAACATGTACATGATAGACCATGCCCTTTGGAGCTTGATTAGAGGTGCGTTTCTTGTATTAGCACTGAGAATTGTAAACTGTGTCAAGACAATCTGTGTGAAGCTAGCAAAGCTACATTCACCATGATTCCTGTGCTCTGAAACTGGCCATTTCAAATCTGGTAATTTTTTTTTGCTTGTTTGCCATGGTGCTATTCTACTAGATTCCAGCTGCAGCAGCTATGAATTGTTGGGAGAGCAGGATACTTTGGTTTTCAGAATCCATCCTTCAGTGCCAAAATAGTAAGCATTTCACTTTATCACATCACTTAACATCATTTGACTGCTGTGGTTATCATGTGCGACATCTGGTGTAAATACAGAATCATGTAAATGGAATTTCATTGCCTTGCAGTCAGTGGCAAAATTCCCATTAGTTTTCATACAGCCAAAGTCTTACCCATGGACTTCATCTTTGGGAATAAGTTCAATATCTAAACAGGCTCCAGTTCAATCTTTGGGAATGAGTTCAGTGTCTGAACATGCACATTACAGCCAGGATGTGACATATTGATTTGATAAAGTATTTGGTAATATATAGGATAGTTTTCAAAGCAAAAAATAAATGATAGGGAGGTTTAATAATTTTATAAGTAATTTTGCTATTGAAAGTTTTGGAATTCTACAGCTTTGTTGGCAATATGGCTTCACATGGCATGCAACCAGAGATGCATTTAAAATATGTCGTCACCACCAGCTTTGTATCATTAAGAAATCTCGGTTTCTACAGCCTACGGAACAATAACACATCCATCCAAACTTTCACTTGACAATGCACAGTGACATTATAGAATTCATTTCCAAAAATTGCAGTGACAACTGCTAGCTTAGCTAGGTTACCACACTTATGATGGTCAGCCAGCAGAGTCACTTCCTTATTATCTCACCAGTTCTTACCTTTGTCAGTTGCTGGTGACCATCTCTGTCATCTACCAAAGCTTCTTCTGTATTTCAACTTTAAGTGCATGTGTTGGTGGGGCATTCCGCAGCCTAGGCACACACATAAGGAGTTTCCAGCTTCTGTGAGGCAGGTCAAAATCATAATCTCCTTTATCAAGAAGTAACACTAATACCAATTGCTGCCAAGAAATGATAGGGATATAAGAAGCAGAATAAATCTTCACACATGTCGCTGGATTCCCATTAAGAACTACCTCAGTGACAAGAATATGAAATCTAGTGCAAGATATTTTTCATCCTCAAATCAACAAGACAAAGTAGGAAAAAGCTATTTTACATTCCAGCAAGATAGCACTGATAACATACATGTATCAGTAGTCTATCTATCATTGGTTACTAATCGTGATAACTATATGTCACCTCCAGTATTGCTGGAGATCACGAGTGGGTGTTGCATTCATGTCCGACTCCGATTGGCTGCTCTGTGAACGGAATGCTACATTTAGCAGGTCTTTAGTTTGATTCAACGCAGTTATCTTCCTATATTTACATGTAATGCTTTTTTCATTATATGGTGGTAAGTCTTCTGACAGCCTTACACATGTTCCGTATGATTTATAAATAAGATGAAATGCTTTATCCATACTGGGAGATCAACAATTTTGTAATTACATGGTTTGTTGTTGTTTACAAATAGGTCTAGTCCTCTGCTATGGTGGAACAAGATGTTGTATTTCCCCACCCTGCCTCTCAGAGGATACTTAGAGTGAGTCCAGCACTTATATGATGGAAAATCCTCCACATTTTGCATCAGTTTTCTTCTGTGTCACTTGGCAGAACTTTTTACAGCTATAGCTGAACACAGTTCACTAGTGCTAAGCTTTGTTTTTCCTCATATCTACAGTCATTTTGTGATGAGGTATGTGAAAATTGGGTAAATGACAAGGTGTTATTAACACTTGGCTCTGATTAAACTATCAGCTGTGTATGGATGATGTCTAGGACATTATTGGCAATAAAACCGTCTTTCAAGGAATCTCTCGGTTTGTGTGTGCTTATATAGGCTTCAGTCTGTGCATACTCACTAGAGCTGTTCACAGAAGAAATCATCACCTTGGGACTTGGCTAAGGGGCCACCTCAGCTCAGAATGACATTGTGTTTCACCTTGGCTCTGAGGCAGAGGCTTGCTTCGTTTTCCAAAACCTCAGAAGTCCTTTTCATTTAATTGCAGTGGGAAAAAACAACACACACACACACACACACAAATTTTCAGGCAGGATGGCTGTTTTAAGGGGAGACACCCTAACTGGAAGAAACATGAAAGCCCTGGGAAAGCCATTCCCTGAGTGGGAGCTTCCAGGTAAAGAAGGATACCATCTTCCTCTGCTTAAAGAGCTTGGGAGATTCAGTTATATACAAAACTGCTGCCACAAATATCAGAAAACTCTTTGATACAATCTGAAGTCTGTTTGGTGAAACTTTGTTTTGCTAAAATCAAAGGTTTGCTAAAACCCCAAAGCCCTCATTCATGCCATTTCTATAGGATATCACCAAAAGGTTATTTCTAAACCTAAAGGTCATGTCCAAAGGGGGTGGGGGGAATATTTGAAGTGAACATTATGAGTGTTGTGTGCCAAGTTTTCCTCCTCCTGCACATTCAAGGTAACAGACCATTTCATTGCAAAAGCTCCTTATTTACCAAAGGATACCCATCAAATGCAACCTTTGCAGAATATATCCCTGTGCATGCACAGAGTGGTTTGTTGAACCCAATCTTAACAACTGCTTTATTTTGAGAATGCTTGGGCCTTATTCCTTCTGAAGGGCCTGTTTGGAAATGAGCCTATCTCCTTTCTATACACCTATCCTCTAATCGGCATTCCCTCTTTCCCTGATGCTGCACTGTGGGATCATACAAGGTTTGTCTGACTCTGAGAACTCCTCTCCCATGTCCCCACCTGACACCTGTGCAACTTGGTTATTCTCAGAGCCTGCTTCTGCAAGAGTGGCTTTGAGATAAGCAGCTAATTTCTATGATCTCAGAGTCTAGAACCCCAAGTTCCCAAGCTCCTTTCACCTCCTTGCCTTCGTTCTCTGTCTCAGATTCCTGATTGGCATGATCTGTGAGTTCGCACCAAGAACAACTGCCACCCTTATTCCCAACAATGAGCACAAGGAAATATATCCTGGGTTGTGCCCTTCCAAGTTCCATTTTGCTCATGACTGTCAATGTAAGAACAGTGATGCCACCCTAAAGACTAGAAGTGCCTGCAGGAGAAAAGGTGGGTGTGGTAATATGGTAGTGATAAAAGCAAGGAAGAGAAAAGGTTGAAGTGGTGTAGTGCCAGTTTCGTTTCCTTCCTTTGCCTGGTAGCCTACCAACCCTGGAGACTGGGTAGCTTGGCTGAGGGCCTGAGAATGGGGTACTATTAATAGAAGTTCCAAGCTATTCCTGAAGATCCGCTAACCATACCATCCAGAAGGCTAACCAAATGAAGGGAGGCACAGTTACTTTTGAGTAAAATGAAAGCAGTATATTCATTATAACATGTTTAGGTCCGGCATCACAGGTGGGTGTGCTTGGATGCTTGCTGAAAGTCCACACTTCAGCAGGGACCCACTGGAAAGAACACCCTGGATTTTTCCTTCATTTCTCAGCTGCAGCCTCTTTGTTCACCTTCTCTTCCTCTGGCCTAGATAATGATGCTGAGTAGTAGGTACCATTGGCTACCTGTTCACTGGCTCTGTGACTGTCAAGCATGCAAGCTGTTACAATCACAAAACTGAGGATCTGTAGCAGCTGGTGAGAATGGCAGCAAGGAAGTGGATTTCATTGGGGAGGGAGGTTGTCCCAAGAACCCTCAAAAACCTGAAGCAAACACTGCGTGCAAATTGGCATGTTGGACACTTGAATAGACTTCTATTGCCTACATTATACAGGAAAACAATGTGGGAGGTCAAGAAATTGGATTAGATCATTGGATTAGATTAGGGTATGCATTATCATATATTTAAGTTGTGAATTCGCATTGGTCAATCCAAATGTAACATCTAGGTAGTCAATGGCAAAAGTAGGGTTTTTATGCATAGATAGCCATGCAAAGAAATGTGTATTTTCCTCTTTGTGTCTATGTTCTACTGACTATATTTAAATAGTTTTTATAAAGAAATGGAAAGGATTTCTGTGTGAAAGTTATATTGCATTTTCCAGGAAAGCATTAAATTCTTAAAGATCATTTTAACCACGAATTAATTGCTTTCTGTGTGATAAAACCAACCACTGAGCACTGTTTGTCTTTCCTGTTTCCTCCTCGTTCCCAGTTCACAGTGAAAGCATTCTTGTAGGTCTCAGTTAAAATGCACGGAGAAATTCCTGGGGCTTGCAAAGAAAATATTTGATAAGCCTTAGGGTGCCAATATTTTCAGAAGGTTCATCTACCATTATGGAAAGTTAGGAAGGATAGAAGTGCCTCTGAGGGATTAACTTTTTCTTTTATGCCTTATTTAATTTCACAATGTTTGCTATTGCTTTAAATAGTATTTCTAGACTTGATAATATTGGAATAGAAATGTGGAATATGAAATCCCCTCACGGTTAGCATGCCATTCTAGTTATTTGACTATAATTCTGATATCTTTGTTTAAATGAATATGGTTATTATAAAATGAAATCCCAAATCCCAAAGGCATGCTGGCCTATCCAGGCATATCTTTTTAAAGTTGGAAAAAACTAATAGCAGCTGAGATGGCAGAATCTGAAGTAGAAAAAGGGAGGAAGGACAAACATTTCAAGGACACTGTTCTTTTAAAAAATGATTTGCTATTAATGATGGGCTACTTTAGGTCTTTTACTCACCACACCCCTGACTACTATCCAAAGCCTTTCTAACTGGTAGTAATGGTGCTTAAATGTCTATCTCACATGCTGGTTTGAATATGGGGAGTGTGTGCGCATGTGGGGTTCAGCATCCTGGAGGAATTTGTTGTATGTTATGAAATGCATCTTTCACGTGGGCAGCCATTATAATTCCTTATGCAACTTTGTTAGGTTAGTCATTTATTTATGTTACAAATGTATGAGTTGCCTTTGAACTCCAATAGTAAGTTCCCATTGTAAAACTTTTTTTAAAAATGAAAACATTCAACCATCACTTACAGCTATTTCCCAGCTACCTTCAACCCAGCTCTAAAGGGAAGACCTTACTGCTGTTTTCGAGTAGCATGCATTTCCTTTTGTTGAGGTATCTTGTGACAGAGAGACTCCTAAAGTGACTCTGGGGAACCAAAGTGAATAGGGAGTTAATATTCTGTGTTTTCTTCATGGTACTGGGAGAAAGTGTCAAGAGGTAATGTAACAGTTTTGTTGTTGTTTTCTAAAAACCTAATAACTGTGTGTGTGTGTGAGAGAGAGGGGGGGGCGGGGGGAAATGATGTAAACATTATATCTAGATACAGAACTGAACTTGAGTCACTCAGGTGCAACTTCTTTTGTATTCACTGCAGTGCATCAATACCAGCCAAAGTTCACCAGCATTTGAACATCATAAAAATACGGTGTCCTCATTTAGATTTAAGGTGCTTGCCTAAAACAAAGTATATTTCTAGAGCATTTAGTTCTGTTTACTTGTTCCCTCAAGCTGTTGCTCTGTTCTGTATTCTCAGGTGCAGATGTCATCAGCAGACATTTTTGGCTATGTTTTTGAGTTCCAGTTACAGGCTGTATTTCTGCAGAATAGTCCTGCTAATTTTTTCCAGTAGTCTGAAGTTTATAACTTTTATTGGGGGAAAGCCTTTCATTACTCTTCATTGGCTGCAACACAGATTTTACAGGACATTTAATAGCTCGGGACAAAAGCAAATGTCTGCTTCAGTTAGTGAATGGTATGACTTGGAAACAGTTTAGCCTGTTCCACAAAGCAGCTTTTAAAGTGGTTTATAAACATCCAGTGTCAGTTGAGCTTGTGATATAAATTTATGTTTTGCATGAAATAATAAACTCTTCTGGAGCCAGATTTACACATTGACATCAGCTGTCCACTCTCGTGCTTATGGCTGCATCTGGCCTGTGTTTGCACTGATGTCCCTTTTATGTCTAGCACTGAAGAAAAACAGGTTACTTTTGCACAACAGCTCCCCATTAATAACATTACATACATTCTAAAATGAATGACTATCATTTCCCTGGTGCAGAAAATCAGGAGTCATGGGATAAACTGGAATACAGGCATGGAAATGAATGGAAAATCCCCTGTTTGTCTTTGCTGGACTGCGACCTGCACCTCAAGCTACTGATGTAGCTGGCAAGGGAGCTGGCTTGGTTATACTGGGAACCAGAGCCAGCTCTGGTTCCTCTGGGGATGCCTTTATCTGTCAGCCAGAGAAGTAGGGCAGCAACAACCCTGAAAGGGATAACAACAAAGGGGCTGCCGCTTTGGGGCACCTGCTTTGGGCAAGAGCGAGGGCAAACACATCTATGTTGCTGTTTTTGATTCTCCCAGAGCTCTGGTTCACTTTTTAGGGAATGCAGCTCTATGCTGATGCATTTAATAGCTTGAAATAGTACTCAGGGGTGGGTATTGTCTGTTGTTTAAGACACCAAGCTTTATAAAACTGTCTTAACTGTTGTTACAATTCAGTTTCAAATGTTTAGTGGAATTCTTTGGTTTTACTGTTTTTAATAGTTTGTAATTTATTGCATTTTCTTGATTGTTGTACACCACTCAGACAGCTTCAGCTATTGGATGATATAGAAATAAAATCAATGATCATGAAGATAAATGTGGATAAGATCATGAAGCACTCCTGCTGTCTGATAAAGATTAAGCAGCAGGAAAACATGGAGGAAAGAGATTGCCAAACATCTGGGCAGCCCAGAAGATAAACCACAGGTCACTAATGTGATGGAAGTGAAATTCTAGAATCTATTACAGTGAGCCTGGACACAGGGATGCCACCAAAAATCACATCACTGTTCATAAATGCGTAGAATAGTAGGGTTGGAAGGGGCCAAGAAGGCCATCGGATCCAACCCCCTGCTGGTACAGGATGCCAAGTCACACCATCCCATTCAGATGGTTGTCCAGTTCCACCTTGAATGTCTCTAGTACGGGAGACTCCTCAACCTCTCTTGGAAACTGGTTCCACTGTTGTATTGCTCTGACAGGAGTTTTTTCTTGTCTAGCCTGCATGTAGTGTATTGTTGTTTAAATTCACAGTTCCATGTCCTACACTCTGGGATGAGTGAGAAGAGGTCTTTTCTTTCCTCCTTGTGACAGCCTTTGAGGTACTTATAGAGTGCTAGCATATCCCCTCGTAGTCTTCTCTTCTTGAGGCTAAACATACCCAGCTCTCCCAGCTTTACATAGTAGGGCTTAGTTTCCAGACCCTGGATCACCTTCACTGAATCGTTTCTAGTTTCCTGCACCTCTTAAAAACCTGGGTGCCCAGAACTAAGAACTGTGGCATGTTCTTAATGTGTATAGTGCTACTATGAAGTAATGAGCAGTTGTCCTCCATCCTCTGGTATAGCCCTCCATAGTGCACACTGAAGAGGAGGGGATGCTCTTCTTTGTGTCTGGTATTGCTCTCTATTTCTTTCTTTTCCATGACAAAAAAGAAAATATGGAAAAGTTTTATACCTAAAGCTATGTGGGAATCAGACATGGCTATTATATGCCTCTCTTCTTTCTCCTTTGGGGCATGTATTATGTATTCTTGCCATCGGTCAAAAGATGTATCATGCAGACTCTGTACGTATGTGTAGCAAAATTATTGAATTTCACTTTTATTCTGCATTTCAGAAGCTCGTAATGGGCAATTGAGAAAACAATAGAATAAACACAAATGCCATCTGTTTCCAGCTTTCCTCAGCTGCAATATAATGTGTCTGGGGAGATGTTATTTCTGGGTCTTAAACATTCAGTCATGTTTCCTTCAAGTTGTTGCTACTTAATCAGACATTAAGCTATGTATTTTAGTTCAAGTCCCCATGCCTGAATGTTGAAGAACCAGGCACTATATTTCTAACTTAGTAAGAGAGATTTAAAAGTTTCAGGTTTCACTGGTGTTCCTTTTCATTGTCTCCTTTTGCCTTCCTAGCTTCTGAGCAATGGCCGAACAAGGTCCCGAAGGCAAATTATAAACCAGGATAGGAACAGGGGAGCTCCAAAGTGCTTGACCCAAAACCCAATTGCACCTTACCACAATTGTTACTGGAGAATATTCACAAAACCTTGGAGGGCTCTGATAGTGTGAACTAGTCTGATGGTGTGGACATCAGCCAGTTATGTACCACCTGGGATAGCTCCTTCCTCCCACAAGGGAAAAACCTTCACACTGGGAAAGGAGGTAATCTTTGGTGACAGAGAATTCCTTGTCACACTGCACAGTCCCCACATACCTTTCCCCTGGATTCAAAAGGCACACACGGCATCTTTTCACATTGGAAATCATAGTGCTCGACTACAGTCCCACCCAGCTTCATCATCCCTGGCAGAACAAGGTACCATGTCTGTCCTTTCTGTGTAGACCTGTTGGGGCCCTCCTAGGTACCAACGAGTCCTCTGCCATATGCTGTCACCCCCCCTTCCCAAATTGAGGCTTTTTTTCCCTTGGGGAAGAAGGGAGTAGCTAGTGGTGGAGGGCAAAGAATATATGAGAACTTGCTTATAGTGGCCATGGTTGCTTCAATTCTGCTCCTTTCATTCAGGCAGGGATACTTGTAGTTGTGCCTCCAATCATACCAGTCAACATAAGAACATGAGAAGGGCCATGCTTGATCATACCGAGGGCCCATCTTGTTCAGCATCCTGTTCACAGATGAACGACCAGCTGCCTACTGGAAACTCACACAACATGAGTGCAACAGCACTGTCCTACACGTTCCCCAGCAACTGGTGTGGATAGGTGCACTGCCTTTCATACAAGAGGTAGTATATAGCCATTAGGACTTGTAGCCATTGATAATCTTCTCTTCCATGAAATAGTTCAGTCTACTTTTAAAGCTGTCCCAGTTGGTGGACATGGACATCACTACATCATGTGGAAGTGAATGCCATAATTTAACTATGTATGGTGTGAAGAAATGCTTATTTTATCTGATCTGAATCTCCCATCAATCAGCTGCATGGATAACTTCAGGTTTTAATATTATGAGAGAGAAAACAAAATGTCATTTTTTTCTGAACCATGCATAATTTTATATACCTCTGCCTGCATAATTTATAACTATTTAGAAACACTTTAAAACATAAGATACAGTATAAAATACAGTATAACATCTGAAATTATAAAATAAAAATTAAAAATGGATCAAAACCTAGTAGAAGTACAAAGATTTAAATTATGGCACCAAATTTTGTATGTGTTCCCTTACTCACCTTATTCCAAGCTAAACAATAATCCCATTTTCCTTCAGAAGACTCATGAGAAGTGATTCAGCTGTGTTCTTCCTCTCACAGAAGGGCTGTTTTAAACTTTGCGCCAGAATGTTGTGTGAGCCCTGGAAAATGCAATGCAAATATATTGTTCTGCTCTTGCAGGCTCAGTCCTACTTTAAGCAGCATAAGGGGCAGTGGCCATAAACAGTAGGTACATGGAGACAGCTGTATGGGTCCTTGGGCTGCAAGTTGTGCACCCTTGCTCAACAGGAAGCAGAGTTGTCTCCCACATGGGTTGGGATTGCGAAGTGCATAAAGAGTAATGTTCAAAAATAATGCATCCCATAAAAACCTGCATCATCAGCTGACGCAAGCTACAATTAATTTGAAAGGAGAGTTAGTTGATATGTGGGATGAAAGAGGTCAGTGCCCAGTTAATCAAGCCAATCAGTCAATGAATGTGGCATTGGAACAATTGTTTATCATTGCCCATTCCAGCTGCCCTGTGACCTTCCAGACAGGAGGCTCCTAGCACTATCAGGCAGCAGACATGGTGCAGCTACCCCATATTTTCTTCCTTACTGTGCAATAGTGAGGGATTCTGATATTATCTGGGAAACCATGGGTCTAGTCACTGAGATCCTCTGACCTCAGTGCCACGACTCGAAAGACTGAGCCTCCTCCTGATCCCCTTGCACCTGTACTGGAAAGAGCCTCATTGGCTGCTGCCTATCCCAGGGCTACAACTGGGCCTCCAAGGGGGAAGAGAAGACACATTGGGGGAGGGAAGGGAAAGGAAGGAACCAGGACTGTTGAGCTGCACTGATTTCACTTGGCACTCCAGCCAACTTCCTTCCATTTCACAGGCACCAAATCTAGATGGCCAAAACCAGCCATCTACCTAAACTGAAGGGCATCTTGCAGAGACTGCTACCTCTGTGCCTTCCACCCTACACTGATGCTAGTGTATCTTATAGGCTGTTGAGCATCTACCGTGGGGCAATCTGATTGCCCCCTTAGCGGCCTGCCTGCTTGCCTGCCTGTCCTTTTCTTTTCTTTAGTGGAAAGATAAACATATGAAGCAGTGGGAAAATATGGGAAGGTTACAAATGGAAGATTTGGACTGGATCCTCTCCTGTAAAATTGTAAAGTGATTTCAGAATAAAAGCCTCACCTGGAAGTCCTGTTACTCCTGAGAGTCTGAGAGTGCTACTGCTAGAGTCCTTTCATAGCATTTAATGGCGCATGCATTGCACATGCAGATGCACTGTTGCTTTCCCTGGAGTCAGTGTTGTGGCTGCTTTGATGGTTACTTTAAGCATTCTCTTTCACTTGTAAGAAAAGAAACTTCTGTGTCAGAAACTATTGCTTTCCTTGTAGATGAAATAAGCAGAAAGCCCCCTTTTCAAAGAGGCCACAACCATCTGCCTACAACCTTATTAAAACCCATAACAGTGCATGTGTGTGAAGGGATGTGTGTTCTTTATTAGTACATAGCTTAATTTGACTGAGCAACTAATATACTATGGAGTAGTAAGCATATAATTGGTGCTTCAAAAGCTTGCTCTTTTTAAAATATTTTTTCATGTAATAGATCCTGTTTTGCATTTTGCATTGCTGCTTAGTATCACACTGTGAGCTCAGGGTTTTGCATGTGGCACTATCCCAACAGTCCATACTGTAGCTAGGGAGTTTAAAGGCAGCTAAAGAATTTGTCATCTGTCAGTAAGAACGAAAAGTCAGTGATGGGCTAGATGGATTGCTCAGCTGACTGGCCAACACTTCACTTCATTTGGCATTGGTGAAGTTAAATGGTGGCTTTCCATAAATCAAAACATGCATCATGATTTCCATAAAGGTCTCAACAAACGTGATGTAGTTGCTGTGAAAGCTGCCAAAGCAGAGTTTTGCTTTAGGGTAGATTTTGAACACCATGTCTTGAGTGTTTTGCTCAAGCTATAAGCCATATGTCTGCATGAGCTATTAACAGTAAAGAGGAGGCCAACTGCTGCTATAGTTAAATGTTTAATTCACTGCTCACACCTGGACATAACAATCATGCTAACGGGAGAAATGAATATTAATAACTCTAGCAGACAATTGTATTTGGCGTAACATTTCCCTTCACAAGGGAAGGCTGTACAGGATTTTCTAGCGTGCCAGTCCACTTTCAGGTCAGACATTCCTTCAGAAGCATCACTGTGTACATATAATTTTCTATAATGATAATACATATTTCTATGTTTCACTCAAACCTAACCCCCACCCTGAAAAGGTAGTCTAAACCAGTGGTGGATGGATGCCTGGATTATAGGATATTCTACAAAAACCATGAGGTCTACCAACTATAGCCATATGTCAAATGCTTGCTTAGAAGTTATATGCCGTATACATCATGCTGCCTCTGAACGTATGCTTAGCCCAGGAATTTTTCAGTTCTGTATCTGAACTCACAATCCCTGCAAGTCACACTGACTTTTTCTCCAGCTTTCTTACATTCAGAAAATGATTCATTTTTAGGGTGCAATGCTGGAGAATACTGGCAGTTGTAGAACTTTATTTCTGCCCAAACATGCTTAGCATTGCACACTTATATCTTTCAGTTGGTGCTATTGTCAAACACTAGGGAGGCAGAAACTCTTGCCATTCTTCAGCAACTCATCCAAAAATTTATCAGTAGATCCTGACCTAACTTCTGCCTACCCCTGACCTATATATACATTCTTTTGTGCATGCTGGGTTGCTAAAGAAACAAATGTAAGTGGAATGAAAGTATCTTCTCAGACTTCCTCATATTGTTGAGCATGATGTCTCATATGCTATAATATACTCTATAGCTTTTCTCATGATAATGTTTTTGAGGGGAGCATGGAAGCCATCCATGCTTCCATGCTCCTTCCATGCTTGATTGGATGCCGCAAACCTCCTAAGTTCAGAAACTTATGGGCAGCCACACAGAACTGCACCCTCACAGGAGTTTAGCATAGTGGGGGTCTTTCCAGATGACGGGGTCTTCTTCTCATATCCTTCCTATGTTTTCCCACCACTTCTATGATATTTTTTCTTGCTATAGATAAGCTGTTAATTAAAATGGAATAATGACACAATTTCTTTTGACTGGTAACTCCAGGAGTCTTCCTTCTGGAAGCACTATGATTCTGTTACACTTACCTCTATCTTTCTTCTCTCTGTCTGTTGCTTTGTAAGTTATGTTAAAATACCATGAAAATACACTGATGTTGTTAACAACAATGGCATGTTCTGTCATGGTCATAGCATCCTTAGAGCATTGTCCGAGAAAAATCACACGTCCACCCCATGGCAGCTATTCTGTTGTGTTTTTGCTCTTCGATGAGATTCACACAGCATTTTTTTTCTTTTTCTTTTTTAAAAACCCCGAATTAAGATTTGTGGGTTTTCTACTGTTGGTTGATAGAAGAAAATTCCTGTAGCTTCTCACTGATTAGATTGCCATAGAATATTAGTTCCAGGCAAAGAGAAATGTAAGTGATTTTCCACAAACTGTTTTGGTCTGATTTTGATTATATCAGTCACCCACAGCTAGAACAGCTAGAATCTGTCATGAGATGAAAAACAATATGATAAACAGAAAATGAAGCAAATGTTCACACAGTATAAGTAGTATACAAAACTCATAATTAAATCTCATGAGTTTAATGCTGATGTGCATTTTTGCACAGGTTAAAACGAACTTTTAAGACAAAAACCTCTTACTCAGTTTACAATGTACAAACTATTTTCTTTCTTGGATTAAGGCAATATTCACAAGGATGTTTAAAATTGGTTTTTGAATTTCACATTTGTAAACAAACTGAAAGAATGCAATTGATCAGAGAGTACTTTCACTACCAAAATAGCTTCCTCTAATTCAAACTGTTAACTGTGTTCAAAAGTAATACATACTGTTGGTTTGGCTCAATAGTCCTAAAGGTCCGCTGGATTTGGCAGGTTCCAGAGCACTGATGAAGGGCTAAGATGGATGCCCACTGAGGGAAAATTCATTCTGCATGAGCTGCTTGGAGTTTGGTTGATTCTTAGTAACAAATGGATGCTTTGACAATCTCAAGAGGAAGCATCATGTCTCATACGATGCTAATAACAGAAGCCATGACAGGACCACAGAGAATGTGGAACCATAACATTAGTAGAATATTTGGGAAAATGCATATTTTTGGGGATGTGTCAATATGTTAAACTGACCTACACAAAAGATTCAGAAAAGCAAGTTTTTACTTGCAACTTAAGTTTTTAAGTTATGCAGGGTTGGAAAAACCCTAACACAATGCCATCCATCAGCCTTTAGCATTGGCTCTGCTGGTTGAGACTGCTGGAAATTATACTCAAAAAAATTTGGAGGCCATCATGTTAAGGAAAGCTATTCTAATGACATTTGCAACCATTTATATTGCTCCAGTCATTGCTTTCTTCTCCCCCCACCCCCGATCTGCACTAAAGTGAAAAAGGAAACTCACTGGAAAAGACTGTTCATGCCTCTTTCCAGTGTATCCGCTAGGATCTTTGATAGGGTTGCTCTTTAGTGAGCAGGCCTAACTAGTCCTGTTACTAGTATGCTACATGCCACTTATTTATTTATTTTAAACTTTTCCACTCCGTCCTCCACTCATGTCTCAGGACAGCTTACAATTAGACTTTACTCTTTTAAGGATTAAGAAAATGTACATTAATAAGCACATTCTGCATAAAACATTAAGAGAAAGCAAAATGTACTTATGCCCAAAAAATAATAATAATCAAAAAACCCCAAATGAACAAGGGCTCTTTAGCAAGTTTAACACATTTATTGAGGCATAAACTTTTGTCCGGAGGCCACCTTCTTTGTGATGCTATGAGGTCACACTTTGTAAAAACATTGCTACTTATATAGAATCAGTGTGTGCGTGTGTGCAATTCTTTGGTGCATGAAAGCTTCTGCTCCTTACAGTCTTCAGGCTGCTGTGAGCTCCCAGGCACCTGCCACTGCCATGCGGCGTTCTTCCTACTCACCTGGTGGGATGGCAGCTGCAACAAAGTTGGGGGCAGTGGCAAGAGATAGCTGGCAGCCCTATTCTGCTCAGCCTGGGGATTCCTACTCCTAGGCAGATGGTTGGAGGAGAGAGAGAGAGAGAGAGAGAGAGAGAGAGAGAGAGAGAGAGAGCGCTTTTCTGCAGGTGTGCATTGTGTGCTCATCCTTAATAATGCTTGCTTGTGGGCTCTTTACAGGACATTGTGATATTCCAGATTTGCTTTTGTTTTTTCAGAGCATGGGTGTGGGTAGAGTGAGAAAAAATGGTATTATTTTTGAAAGTGAAGAAAAATGCATTTTCTGCTTGTGTAATTGTGATATTCTACTTTAGCACAGTACCACCCGAAGGTTATGCAGTAGAAAAGCAGAAAAGAAAAGGTGTTCTGTGTAGAACTTGGATCTGTGCAGAACTTGGATCTGTGCTTTATGTAGAGTTTTGTGCAGCCACAGCCTCATGTTGGAAAGTTCTGAAGTTTAGAGAGCAAAGTAGGTGAAAGAGAGCAAACAAGACTAAAGAAGGGAGAAAGGACAGGCAGGCAGACTGTCCTGGGAGGGTAGGAATTCAAAGGAGGGAAAGGATGAGTCATGGACTATTAAGTGTTCAGGAGACAGAAGACACCTTGAATGAAACAGTAAAATAGGACATTGTAGGCGCTGAGGAATAGCTTCAGAACTCAAACTGTAGAGATGCACACATAGCAACATCATGGGCAAAAGGCAATAGCAAACAAAGGCGGCGGCGGGGGGGGTGCTTTTTCTGCATCAGTTTATTATCCCTGCTTCATTTTAGCTTTGAGCAATGTCACTATTTCCTTTCATTTGCCAACAGTGGCTGGTTCCAGTCCAGGGATGCTGATACACCTTGAATGCTCTCCAAGTGCATTTATGATCCCACACATTGCTTTATCGATGCAGCAGCTCATCGGATTCTGCTATGCCATTTGAAATTCACCAATTTATTTTACTCTGGAAATGAACTGTTCTTGTTTTGAAAACAAGAACAATTTGGCTCAAAATTCATTTGAAGTAAACAGTGACATATTTATTAGCTTGTTAATCCTCTTGAACACAGCAACTGAATTATTTTATTGATGGAAGGGAAAGATTTTTAGTAACAATTTATGGTACCATAAATTTATTCCAAAAAGTTTCACAGGAGCAATTTTCATATTAAGAAAATGCCACACCTCTTAAATGCTAGATAAGAAATTGGCTTTCAGCAAATCAAAGTGTATGAAATGATATGTAACAAGAGTTCCAAAATCACCAGAACTATAGACAAAGAAAATAACATAGCATGTCCAGAAGAAAACAAAACACAACACATCTTGCTATTGGTTGGAGGATAATTTAATATGTTAAAAGGGCTGTGTAATTGTTGAGGCAATTTCTTGCCTTTGATTTCTTGTAAAGGATTTAGAGTCCACAAGCAGTAGTACAACATCTGTTTTTCATTGAATTGACTTAAACTCAATTTGTTCTGGGTTTCTTGCTTCCAACTGTCCCGAGCCCTACCAACATGGCTAAGTGGGAAGAAATGGGTTGAACTGAAACATTAATGATCTTAAGTAGCTTGATGTAGCCTTCTCCTCCTTGTAGGTAAGGCCACATTCTTTTAAAGTATTAAATTATTATATTCTATTTTAGTTTGTTTTTATGTCTCTTCATGAGTAATCAGTTTTGGCAAGATAATGGGCAAACTGGGCAGTTACAAATAGGCCTAGAGTATGAGAATGTACTCATACAAGGCTGTAGCAGGGAAGGTGTCCCGGTGCCCAGCAGATGTTCTTGCTTACTAGTCAGCATGGCCAATGGTTGGAACTGTGTGAGCAGTAGAACAAACCATCTGAATGGGACTCTTGATGGTGCATCCAGTTCACCAACTCTTGGTATTCCATAGGTAGCTTCCTGGAACTTTTCCCATTCATTTGTCGCATGAAAACGCAGTGTGTGGAAGGAATGGAAAAACAAGGACAGAAATAGCTTCAGGAAACAGAAAGTGATGTCACTTTGTGACATCGTGAAGAAAGTGATCTTTTTTATGCTGTAGCTGAGTGAGGCAGAAAGGGATGCAAGGGCTATCTCCTGAGAGATTTGTTCTAAAAATGAATTCTGAGGCAATGAGGGAGAAGGATATGCATGTGTGTGGGATTGTGCTATTCCATCTTTGTTCAGCCAGTGCTGTTCTTTTCTTTCTGACCTGCAAAGACAACCACAGAAACTTTCCAATAGTAGCATTCCCAACTGAAGGTTTCACATGCCTTCTGTCCTTGTATGCCACACTTTAGCCTTGTAATTGAACAAGTTCATTTCCCCCTCTTCTTTCCCATCATTATCATGTGATATTTAAAGCTGTTTTCATACTGTTTCCCTGTTTTTTTAATTGTGTGGGTAATTCTCCACCACCGCAACAACCATTGCAGATGAGCATACAAGTCAACACACAAGGATTATGTTAACATTTGCAGGACCTAATGCATACAGAGCTATCAAGAACACCCTCATAAAATTAAATATTGTCAGGAATGTTGGCTATAAGGAGTGACTTGAATCCTAGTGAGATTCCCTCTTCCTCATTGCTAAGAAAAAAGGGGCTTGGAAAGGATATGCTGTGTCTGCTTTTGCTGGCCAAAATAAGCATCATTCATCAGGAAAGATACAGTGCTGCATTTAGGGGAAGGAGGGCTACACAGAAACCATGAAACAGTTCATCCCCTTCTCACTATGCTGGTAGGGAGGAGAGTCCCAGAGGCCTCTGTGCAGCTGCTTGGTTGAACAGTCACTTGCGCAGCCATGGCTGGGTCCAGTCCTGAGCTTTGGTCCTACAGCAACACACTCCTGCGTCCCATTGTTCAAAGACAGAGCCTGTTACAGCGCCGTCTGCATTCTTTGCACTGCAGCCTTTGCACGTCTTGTTACTGGCATTTATATCTGCTGAAGAACAGTGGACCTGGGAGTGCTTCCAGAATAGGTTTTTATCATCCCATCACCCTGCATCACCTTCCAAGACTTTTATTGGAGGGGGTCAGAAGCAGGTCCCAGTGACACAGCCCTCTACTTATAGGCCTCTAGTCTTCCCACCACCTTCTTGTCATTTTCTCTTACTACAGAAAATCCATTAAGTAAGAAAAGCCAAAAGACCAGCTGTATGCCTTTTGCTGTTAGCGCTAGGACCCTTCCACCTGGATGTCGCCATGTACATAAGAGCCCTGCTGCATCGGGCCAGTTCAGTCCAGAATTGTTTTCCACAGTGGCCAACCACATGCCTCTGGGATGACCATGAGCAGGACATGAGTTCAAAAGCACAATGCTGTTGTTAAATTTGTATACTGCTTAGCACATTGAAAACATATCTCTAAGCAGTTACAAAGGGGATATAGTAAAACTTGGATAAAGCCATGAAAGCAAATTCTCACAGAGCAACAACAACAAGCACACAGCTGGGCAGCACAATTAATAAGGCAAGGCCTGATTAAATAAGTGGGTGAGTTTTCATTTGGGACCTAGCACAGTTGGTACTCCCCAAATGCCATGTGTGTGTGTGTGTGTGTGGGGGGCAGCATTCCATAATTTGGGTGCTACCGCAAAGAAGGACTGCTTACATGGCATGCTGTCTCTGCATCTAGAGGGAGCACACACACTAATAGCTAACACTAGTGGGCGTATCTTCCATGATATTGTTACATTCCTTTTCAAAGCCATCTAAGTTGATGGCCCTCACCATTCCATCTGGCAGCTAGTTCCACAGCACAAATTAACTATGCACTGAGTACCAAAGTACTTCACTTCCTTTTGTCTGTCCTGACTCTTCCACCATTCAGGTTCATTGGGTGATCCCAGCTGCTAATGTTATAAGAGAAGATATATATAATCCCTTGCACGTTCTCTGTACCATGCATCATTTTATAATTTTATAAATCTTGGTCATGTCCCCACTGGATGGAAAGAAGGCTTCGTCTACACATCCTCCATAACTGACCTTCCAGAGAGTAACTACTGAATGTGCTTGTGATGTTGCTCTTCTTTAACAATAAATACAACAAAATTCACTGAGATGTGAGATTGCTGGTTGCTATGCCCAATATGTATTTTTAAAAGTCAAACTATGGTGGTGACTTTACAATGCACTCTGCTTCAGAATCCAGTGCAGAACAGGTTACTGCATGCAGAATTAAATGAATATACTCCACAGCAGGCAGAGGTCAGCCTTTGACAATACATAATAATACTGTGATGCAATGATCTTGGTTTCATCTTTGAACACTTGGAGACCATAGAGTTATTTGCCATTTCTCTGGCATAGGCTTGGTGGAGAGCTTTGAATTTTGAGCTTGTCAGGGATTTGCTTTACAGAGATCTTCAGATCAGTCTTTCCTTCTTACTAATAAGGCTGCAATCCTATAGCTTCATATTTGGGAGTAAATCTCACTCAACTCAATAGGACTTCCTTCTGAGCAGACACCTCTTGGGTTGCACTGTAAATTGCAATCAATTGCTGCTTGGAAGCCAGTGAGTTTGGAAGCTTCCAAGATTCCCATCTTGAGATGAGCAGTAGAGGTGATCTTTGCCTCCTTATCCTTCATCGTTGCCAGTTTTTGCTTGATAGGTTGCAGCCTGTTTCACCTCCTTACCCACCTGAATGCCCCTTTCCCTCTTTCTCAGAGGTCACATACATGCCGTAATAGATAAAGATCAAACTGCTAAATTCAAAAGACGTAGCACAAAAACAAACAAGAACAAAACCACCACCACCACCCAGCCTTCCTCAGGTCCTAGCAAGGGAATTCCTTCCTTTTTTCTGATTTCTGATGGGAGTGTGGATATAAGGAAATACTTCTTGGACAGTTCTAGTGTGAGGCTGTGCTGCCATTTATATGTATGTATGTATGTATGTATGTATGTATGTATGTATGGTTTTGCAGAAGATGCAGATCGCAGAAGAAATTGCCTGGTGAGCTGCATACCTTTTGCACACCAAATCAGAAGAAAATTGAAAGTATTCATTTAAAGGCCATCATAGAGATGGCCATAAAAAGTCTAGATCTATTGGAAGAAACATGTACCTCACATAATTATAAGTTAATACTAAGTTAATCCTTGTTCTATAAGTCTCTACAGAGATGATTTGGGGAGCTCCAAAATGTTCTTTTTGGTGTTACAATCTTACAATGATCCTTTCAATTCCAGGAGATAAACACATTGTTTCCTATGCTTTCCACATTAAAGACATTTTCAACTTTTAAATAAACATTATCCAGTTGAAAGTTTTTGGATGCATAAAAATATGCATGTCAGAAAGCCAAGCAAAAATGCATCCAATCTCCCAGATCAGGATATAAGCAGGATATATTCATACTTGAGTCATATAAAGTGAAGATATTTCCTTTAGAAGAACACAGTAAGAGCCAGTGAGGTAAAGCGGTTAGAATGTTGGACTGGGATCTGGGAGATCTAGGCCCTACTCAGCCATGAAGCTCATTGGGTGAATCTGGGCTGGTCACAGACTCTCAGACTAACCTACTTCACAGTTATTGTGCTGAGGATAAAATGGAGTGGAGGAGGGCTATTTCACAAGAGGAAAAAGAGGGTGGATATGAATTTT
This sequence comes from Varanus komodoensis, assembly GCF_004798865.1. Taxonomy (NCBI): domain Eukaryota; kingdom Metazoa; phylum Chordata; class Lepidosauria; order Squamata; family Varanidae; genus Varanus; species Varanus komodoensis. The sequence goes on along the minus strand of NW_025335568.1, from coordinate 27,836,875 downwards.
GTGTGTGTGTGTATGTGTGTGTATTTCATAAGAGGAAAACGATATATATTCTTTTTCCTCTTATGAGAAACTCAAGGTGGCTTACTTAGCCCATTTTAATACTCTAGCCAGTATACCACACTAGCTCTCTAACTGGGTAACTCCCAGTTTGGCGTATAAAATATGAGCTTGCAGATGAGGCACGCATCCAGCACTGCTTGCTACCTGGATTGCTTACTACCTATATCCCTCCAGGCCAAAAATCTCCTGTGCATTATGTTCAACCAGGAAAGAGCTGCATTTTAAGGCCAAGTGGCAAATACATTTTCTTACCTTTGACTTGGGAAAGAGTTGCAAGGATCTTCAGATTCCCAGTTACCATCTTTGGCTGCAGCAAGAAGCATCAGCTAATTATACCCTTTGGTTTACTTGAAAGTGTAGCCATGTCAAGGAAGGCATTGGAAACAAAACATAAACTAAAACAAAAAACAAAAACAAAATCCAGTAATCCAGAGCAAATTGAAGCACACAACTTTAAATATAGAATGCAGGTTTGTCAGTGTCTCTTTCCTACCACTACCCCATTGTTCTCTGCCCCTCCTTTCTCTCTTGCTTTCCCCAAATGCATTGTTTTTCTTTCAGCTTTATAATCAGATTTAAACAAATACTTCTCTCCACTGGGAGAAGAACAATCTTTGGCCAGCTCCAATTTGCTTTTTGATAAACTGTGTATAGATTGAAGCAATAATACATGCACTCTGGATTGAATTCCCATCTTAAATTAATCTGTTTAATAGAGTGAGTTCACTTTCAGGTCCCCCTGTCATTCAGAAAACTGCTAGTGTATAATATACAAGAATAGCAAATAACATAAAATGATTTACAGTTTGGTGTTCAAACTGGGACTAGGTATAATATTATTCAAAGTGTAATGTTTCACCTGGGTGCACTTTGTCTTTAATGATGTATTTAGTTTCACTGCATAGAGAAGTATTTGGCAAGAAAGTTTTCTGTGGTGCTTCTTCTCCAATGTTTTCTGTATCCATTGAAGTGCAGTATTATAGACATGCCTTCTGGAAAACAGAGCCTCAAAACTCAGGACTTTAGTAACCAAAGAATAACAAGCAACTTTATTACTACTACTGTTTCTAAAGTGTATATCCTGTCCTTCAGTGGCCAGGGCATCAGCATTCCCAGGGCAGCTTACCAAAATAACTCCAACAATAACTTCTTAGCTAGGAAGCCCCTGGAATTTCTCCCATTGTGGTGCCTTCAGTTTTGCCACTTGGGGTGGGCAAGGAAGAGCTGCTAGTTCTATATCCTCTTTCAGGGCCAAGACCTTTTGAAACGTGAACCACAGCCTCTCTTATTCAATGTACAGAAGCAGAGCGGGTTGACAGTTGAATCTTGGACACTGGCAATGGGCAAGAAACTTCCATGGTTCTGGAGGGCAGCAGGCTTGATTAGCTGACATGCACTGCTCAGCCCCTCTCCCTTCTGCTCCCCAGACTCTGCCAGCTGAGGCAGCTGCCTCACTCTGCCCAGATGCTTCTCTACTGTTCACCTGGGCACCTGCCTAAGCATCTACCCCTGCCTGCTTGTTCACCTTCTTTTGCTGGGCTTGTGAGCATGGAAGGTTGGCCAGAAAAACAGAAGCCACCTCCTTCCCTTCCTTTGGGAGAAATGGGCCCAGTCCTTCCTGCTGTGCTGACCAAAGAGGGGGATGAGTTTTGCAGGGTTAGAAGCCAGATGAGTGGCCAGTAGCCACCAGTGTGTGCCCAATCCTTGCTGTGAAAGGGTGATTGTTCCTGCTTGTTCTGTTCTCCCTGGGCAACACAATAGGGAGGATTAAGTTCATTGGGAAATATCCACATTCCTGGGAGAATTCAGATGAGGAAATGAGAAGATGAGGTAGCAGTTCCTTCAATCAATGACTCTGTCTGCTGTACCACCAACACAGAGAAAAAAGGGTGAGAGATCATACTACAAGGGGTGGAATAGAAAAGTAACCAATACACAGAGTGCTGGGATTACTTATAAATATGGACACTCAAATATGGAGTTAGCGGGGGGGGGGCACACAAACCCTTTTCCTTATCAAATTGTGTCTACCACCACAATTGTATCTTCGCCTGCTGTGTATGTGGATACACCAAACACAGCTGCTGTTGCCTATGAAACCTCATGGTGCAAGACTTGCAGTGGGATAAAATCTCTAGTAGCACTATGAAAGCATTTATTGCAAGACAGGTGGGGGGGGCTGGGCAAGATGCCCTCCATGACCACCTTCCCTCAGTGTGCCTACCTTTCCACTACCACCACTGTCCCCAGTTGCTACTGCACCTCATTATCTTTTTCACCGTTGCTTCCACTTGCTTGCTTGAAAGGTTGATGGTAGGAAATAGCCCCTTCTGACTCGCTTTGTTTCTATAGCAACTGCAGCCCCCCTTTCTCACCTTCACTGTTGATTGGTCCAGAGCAAGAACACATGAGCAACCTGGTTGCAATGATAAAGAAGAGGAACAAGTCCAAAGGATTCTTGCCAGTGGGCTCCTGCTGGGCATGGATCCCTGACAGGTGCCCAAGCATGCCGACAGAATGGCATGAATACAATTCTATGAAAATTTGGGCCTGTGAGACTTACTACTTGCAACTATGCATAGGGTTATTTCCAGTCCTTTTTATCCTGCCCCTTCTGCAAGGGCTTCAGGGCAGCTTACACTGTTTTTGCACAGACCTGTTAAATCATCATAGTAACTCTGCTCATGAGGTAGGTTAGGTTGAGAAACAGTGAGTTGTTTAACATCACTCTGAGCTTTAGAAGAAAGAGGATGTGAACCAAAGTCAGCCCAGACCTTGTCTGATGCGTTAGCCACGACAGCATGCTCTTTCTAGTGCAGAAGAAATCAAGATCCTAAGCACTCTGCTGCAAAAATATGCATGGTGTGAAAAGGCGGATAGGGAGACATCCAGTACAAGAGACAGGGGGTTTCCGAACACCAGTTGCTGCAGAACTTGAGCAAGAGGGGCCTGTAGCACTTATGTCCTGCTTAAGGGATTCTCTGGGCAGCTGTTCAGCCACTGCGTGGACAGAATGCTGGACTTGAGAAGAGAAGACTTGAGGGGGGACATGGCATCACTATAGAAGTACTTCAAAGGCTGCCACAAAGAGGAAGGTCAAGATCTCTTCTTGCTGATACCGGAATGTAAGAGCCAGAATAATCAATTCTGAAACAACCCAGATTCAGGCTGGACATCAGAAAAAGCTTCCTCACTGTCAGAGCGATACGACAGTGGAACCAGCTGCCTAGAGAGGTGGTGGGCGCTCCCACACTAGAGACCTTCAAAAAGCAATGACAGCCATCTAAGTGGGATGGTGTAAATCATCCCAGGGGGTTGGACCCGATGGCCTTATGGCCCCTTCCAACTCCACTATTCCATGGCTCCAGGCTACACGGCCGTTCGCGCAATCCAGCAGGGCTCTTCTGAAGTTCCAATACGAGCTGCGCTGCAAATGGGCGTCCCACCATTCGCCCCTGCCCTGTCGGACTGGTGCGGCCTCCGCAGTGGAAAAAGCCCTCCGCCGCGCCAGCCTGCCAGCGGGCTCTGCGCTACGCAATCCCGGGATCCTTCGCTGCCTCGCACCAGAAAGCCTCCTTTTCCCCCGGATGAAACCTTCGCTCGCTCGCTCGCTCGCTCGCTCTCCGCCGCGCTCACCCTCGCAAAACTTTCCGCCAATGGGAGCGCGCCTTCTCGAGCGGCGCAGAAGCCCCTGCCCAGCCGCGGCTGGAGGAAATCTGGCGAGGGGAAGCTCCACCCTCCCTTCCCAGCGCGGGGACGCCCGGGGGGCGCGGGGAGAGTCTCGCGGCCGGCGCTCCCCGCCTTGGCCCTCCCGCCCCCGCGCCCCGCGCCCGCCTCGCTGCCATGAAACATGCCTCTTGAGCGAAGTGCCCGGGGAGGCTGCCCTCCCGCCCCCGCCCCGTGAGTGCAGAATGCTGGGCATGTACGTGCCGGACAGGTTTGCCCTGAAGTCATCTAATATTCAAGACGGGATGGGGCTTTTCACGGCCCGGAGAGTGAAAAAGGTGGGTGATCCTTGGTTAAGGTGAGGGGACGATCAGCGGAAGCCGGCAGCTGGCGATGGGCGGAGGGCGATGGGAGCACCGGCCAGGCTAGCCTGACTTCTTCTGCAAGCTTCTTGAACCTCCTCCTTGAACTTCTCCCTGCAGCACCCCCGCTCCTTCCGTTTCAGCGAGAGAGCCTGCTGCCACGTATCAAAGGAGGGCTTGCTCGCTCTTTCTCAAGAGTCTGCAAGGCGTAATCCCCCCTTTCGGTGTCACTTCTCATTCCACTTCCGCCTGCTTCGTTGTGAGCTGTGGCGGCGAGTTGTGAAAATGGTATTCAATGTATCCTCGAAGTCTTAAGAAGCCTATCCTTTGCCCCTTTCTTTCTTTGAAAGGTTGCTTTGGTATACCAGCATTCCAATAAGTTAGGATGGGGTGGGAAGAATGAAGAACAGCAACGTGAAAAGATCTGGAAGAAGATTCCCAGGCAGAATAGTTCAGTGCAAAAGTTCACTTTGAACCATGCCAAGCTGTGTGACACTCTTCCATTTCAAGCTAAGAAGAAAACACACGCACCACGCACATGCTCACACAAATGCAAATATGTGCCCCATGGATATTATAGTTGAGTGTAAAGGTTGTACAACTCTCTGCTTTCCTCTTGCTTAGGTAGCCAGTGCACAGCCAATCTTCCCAAAGTATAACAAATGTCATTATGGTCCTAGATGCTTCACTGGTTCCTGCTTCATGCCCATGCACTTGGTACCTGCTGTGTAGATAGTGTGACATGGTGGACTGTATGTGCACACCAACTGGACATTGATAGGTTGTTGGACCAAGGCTTGATCTCATTGAGAGAGTCCCTGTGCCATCTGTGATATGGAATCCTGTATGAGCCAGCACTTCATCAAAGTGGCATCTGTGTTTGAACTGTTCATTTTTACCATTCAGCATTAAAAAAGTGCCTGCCCTGGCCGGCTACTCTTTGGCATAACCTGAAAAAAAATACAGATTGGCTCAGCATTTTGGTACTACAACATATAGCAGCTTTGGTGGGACTGATTTCCTTTGGGAACTGGTATAGGGAAAAAGGATGACTCCCATTTTCCCTGCATGTTGGTCCTGATGCAGAACCCTTCCTGGTTCCAATACATAAACAAATGAATACTAAAAGAGGGCAATATAGTTACGCATCTCTGTTGAGCCGTACAGTATAGCTGGATCCTAACTATACATTGGGTGGGTCAAACTAAAGTTGGCTTGATGGGAAGGGTGCTAATGTTGTTTCCTTAATGTTATTTAGGGTGAAAAATTTGGACCCTTTGCAGGAGAGAAGAGAATGCCCCAGGAGCTGGATGAAAACACCGACTGCAGGCTAATGTGGGAGGTGAGAATGACAGGATGGACCCTGCTATTGTGACTGTACAGACTCAAGTGGAACATTGTTTTACAAGAGGAGGCCTACACTGGCTTTTGTCTGAAGGTCTAGATATTACTAGACGTGAATTTTCTGTTTCCTTGTAACTCTTCCTACCACCCACATTTCTTATAAAGTCTAGTCACACTCTAGTCAAATCTGTAATCACACTGCATATATTCTTCTACCATCACTGCTAATGGTATGAGGTGGGGGCAGGGCCATGAAGAGCTGTGATGGTGTTGTATAATGCATTGTGTTCGAGTGCCTTGCAGGAGTATTCACCCTCCTTTGCTACAACCCGGAACTGAAATGGATTTAATTGGCATTGTTATGACTTGATATATACAAGATACTCAAGAGTCTAAAGTGCAAAATAGTTTTACTGTGACACAAAAGTAAACAAAAACAAATTTGTTGCACTTGCTGGTTGCATAAATATTTACCTCTTTTGGTGTGACATGTCTATATAAGTTCTGATACAACCCACTGCCTCCAAAGTCACACACTGTGAGTAGTTGAATAGAGTATACCTGAGTGCAATTCCAGTGCCACTTGACGTCAAATAAGATACACCTTTTCTGGAAGGCCACAGAGAGCATATCTAAACCAATAGCATCATGAAAATCAAGCTTCTCTCAAAGCAACTCCAGGATGAAGTTGTTCAGAAGACTAATCAGGGTTCTGTTATAAAAAATACCACACCTTATCCCCTGAAGTACCATTAAATCCATTAATACAAAAGGATAAGAATATGGGTTAACTGTGGCTCTCTCTAGAAAAGGACGTCTGCTGCAGTTCAGTGACTGGGCAGGGAAGATACTAATAGGAGAGGCAACCAAGAGGCCAGTAGTAACTCTGAATGAGCTGGTGAGCTCCGCAGCCGAGATCTAGCGTAGTGGCAGCACTGTGTGTCCCACAGCATCTGCACTGAGACAGTGTCTGAACAACTGCAGGGATGCTTGTGCTTCCACAGAGACTGGCAATTGGCAAATGTTTTACCTATGGAAGTTATAGATCTCATAATGTCCGGGGGCAATAGGGTTGTACCCTAAAGCATAACACATTATTAGAGATAGGTGTCATCAGCAGACTGATGGTGTCCCATGGCAAGTCACCGGTGCCATGTAGATGTTATTTAACATAAAGTATTGTGCACACGTAGCATAACCCCTAAAGCACCATCTTCTTGGAATTGCTGTGCAGGTGGATCCACCAAGGATCAATGTCTCCAATCTTGTCAGTGCTCAACATGTATTCAGTGGCCCTGCAGCCCAGAAGCTGCAGCCCGATTAAAAGGATGGGGACATTAAGCGTTCAAATAGGGGAAAGTAAAGATTCTTCAGCAGTTGGCTTTATTAAGAAGGTGTACTAGATTGGCCTACTCAGGATTACCTGTTGCTGTTCTATCTGAGCAATCTGTCTTGGCTGTGTAATGCTTAGGAACAGGGTTCCCACTTTCTCAAAAATGATAAGGTTTATTTGAGACCTCAGGTTGAAGAGTAAGACAATGAAGGCATGTGCTTTTTTCTTAATCACAAATTTATTATTTTGTCACTGAATGATGGGGACCAGAGGCTCCAAAAGGTTACTTGAGGCTCAACTTGCTGGGAACATTTATATTTAAATTTATATTTGACAGATGGAAAGTCAGAGTGAAGTAGAGCATAGCCTCGGCTCCTCCTCATGATCATGGCTGTCTAGGCCAAAGTACTGGCTGGTAAGCAATCAGCTTGCGGTGGTGAAGAGGAGGAGCAAGTCCATGGGACTGTTGTCAGTGGGGCCTGCTGGGGGTGAACTCGCATCAGCTGCCCAAGCATATCTGCCCTTGACACTCTGCCATTTTATGATCGGTTATTATGTATTTGTTATATCAGCAACAGTACTTCTTTAAATGCATTCATTCTGCAGAAAAGAGATTATGAGTTTAAAGTGACCTGGAAGCATCATGATCTTTTAATGCTGTAACAAATTTAATATTGGTTTGAAGATGCCGCAGTATGTTTACCCATCAACCCTATATACCAAACTGTAACATCAGGCTTTAGAAGGCTTTTTGTCAGTATTCCTCATTTTTTCCATCTGACCTATTTTTGAAATCTTGCAAAGATTCCTGCATACCTCATTTTATGACTTCCTGAATGTTTGAACCCAAGTGGTTTATGTTTGAAGATGGTGATCTGAATACAAGTGTTGTGGTGTATTATAAATCATGCTGTGAAGTGGCCTTGAGATTGGTGCCAGGAATATATAAAGTAGAAAGCAGCTGTCCAGGTTCATACAGATAGTCATTCCAGAAGCTATGAAGGCTACTTCTAACTGTTTGCCAAGTTAGTGACTTTTTGCTGTAGAGCATATATTGCATATTATTACTATTTTATGGCCACGCTGCGGTGCCCCTAAACAGAGTTAAAATCACTCATAATTTATAAGGATGCATCCTTCTTCATTGGTTAGGTGGATGTGGAAACATACTAAATTAAAGTACTAGTTTTCTCAGATCATGGCTTGCTCTCGGCAAAGATGACCTAGCTAGCTAGAAATCTGATATCTGGAGCTGAACCTGATGGAAATCCAGCATTAAAAAGTAAGCTGCAAGGTTACTGGGATGCTTTGATCATGTGGTGCCCTGCTGCATCAGCTACATTGCCTTCTGGCCATTTCCACGTCCAATTCAAAGTGTTGGTGTTGACTTTTGAAGCCCTAAATGACTTGGACAGAATATTTAAAGGCATGCCTGTTTTAGTATGCGCTTGCCTGGGCCCTTATGTCCTCTTTGGAAGTCCTTCTCTGGATATCCCCAGCAAAAGAAGGCAGGCAGGTGAGTAGAGAGGTCACTCTTCATGGCTGAACTCCACTTACATGCTGTGGTTTACTTGGCATCTGTGTTGCTCTCTTTTGCAACCAGGCAAAGACCTTTCTTTTTGCTCGGTCATTTTAGACACATAGTTCTATATTATTGTTACTGTTTCATTGATTGCTGTGCTGCTTAAGGGTTTGCAATATAGTTTGTTATTTTAAGTACTTAACAAACTACTTAAGTACTTGTACTTAAAATAACAAACAAAATAATAACATGTATTTGTAATTGTCATATAGCATTTCAGTTTTTAACTGATTATATCCACCCCAAGAACATTGGTTATTGTGTGGATTCAAAAAAGCCCTGCCCCTCAGATTTGATAAGTGATGATATGAATTCTATATGTGCTGCTTTATTCCGTTCTCTGGGCTGGTTAAAATACTCATCTGAATGTTGATTTGATCTACTTCTGGAGAAAGAGAGGGAACATTCATTGCAGCCCATTATCACATGTTTGGGGTAATATGCAATGTGAGTGCTATGCTCATATATCTGATCTATGTAATCCTCTTCCTTCAAAATGGTGTGCGTATGTGAAGAACTGAGTAAATTGGATCTATGTGCAAGGGTGAGCAACCGGTGGCAGTTGTGCTACACGTTGTCCTACACATTGTGCTGGCAAGAGCTAATGGCAGCTGGGGTTCAAGAACATCTGGCGAGCTATAGGCTCCTTGGTCAGAGCTCTGCATAGACCGATATGTATGTAGTACCCTTCTTCCAAGTTAAGTCGTCCATACAGTGTGCAAGAAAAGTGAATGTGTGTTCTAACCTACAGATACTGGACTGATTTTTTTTTCCCAGTGAGCATGTAAACAGAGAGACAGACTTTGCAGCAGAGACATTTCTAGCTTTTGGACCAATTTTCTCCATTCCCACTCTGCTGTACTTCTGTCTGCTCTACTGCATCTTCATAAGCACATGCATTAATCTTTGCTTGGAGACTCCTCCCAGTTGCCACAAAACAAGCATCCTCTTTTTGCAGGTTTGAGTCCTTAACCATTTCCAGGATTCAGTTCATCTTTCCCTTTGAACTTATTTTGGACAATTTTGAACAATTTTGGTATATATGTCTAGCACTCCCTGACACAGTTGAACAGTTTGAATGGGGTGCCATGTAAACAAAAAGCCTTATTCTTAGAAAAATGCAGTATAAGTGAGAAGACTACACAAAATCTCCCTGAAATTTCGGTCTTGACAGGTAGAAAGTTTTAACACGGTGGAACATTCAATAATGTGAGTCTGCCATATGTATTCTGAAATGATGTAGGCCCCTGAAGGCTTAAACTTTATACTGCATGGTATATATGGATATGTATATTAGTCTTGAATTCAGCCTTATTTCCAGATCAAATGTTGCCAAACCTTTGCAAAGGCTAAGTCTAGCTCTGTCCTCAAGGGTGCATGTTTAGGGAGAAAAATGGCCCATGTCTCCCAGCATGGCCCAGCAGACATAGGATTGCACCCTAACATTCCTGGAGGGCTTCTTTAGGAAGCCTTGTTGAATAGATTACTGCTTTCCTTTTGACTTCATGGAAACAGTTCTTAACTGAAATGTTTTGTTTTTGCAGAACAACAGTATTTGTGATGAAGATTAATCATTGCTCTATTTGCAATTCCATTGCAATTTTTAATTTTGAAGAAATTAAGCATAATGCATCTTCCCTTGAGAAATTATCTTCCTATAACATCCAGAACAATTCTTATTTTGAAACTCATAATAAAATTAAAAATATGATTTGAAATTTTTAAGCATGAGGGTTTATTCTTGCAATATCAGTAGAGTATCCTCACAGTAAGGTCCACTTCTGCAAGGTCATAGCTTGTTCTGGCACAGCATAAGTTAAGAGAAAAGTCTACCTTTATTGCTATTTTTTGGATGATGTAATTTATATTCTTTAAGATATTCTACCAAATAATGGACTGCAGGTGGCGCAGTGGTTTAAACCGCTGTGCTGCTGGGCTGGTAGATTGAAAGGTCGCCGGTTTGAATCTACACAACGGGGTGAGTTCCCATTGTTCCGTCCCAGCTCCTGCCAACCTTGCAGTTCGAAAGCATGCAAATGCAAGTAGATAAAAAGGTTCCACTTCGGTGGGCAGGTAACAGCGTTCCGTGGACTTTGGTGTTTAGTCATGCCGGCCACATGACCACGGAGACTGTCTGCAGACAACCGCTGGCTCCCTCAGTTAGGAAATGGAGATGAGCACCGCCCCCTAGAGTCAGGCATGACTGGACTTAATGTCAAGGGAAACTTTTACCAAATAATAGCATCCTTTTAACTTTCACATGAGGGCAGCTGTGCTTAAATTGTCCAAGTACAAACACACGCATTTCAAAGTTTGTTTTTTATTTATGGTTTTCAACCTAATGGGTTTCTACCCATGTTTTTCCAAAACAGACATCATGTTTGATCATGTGGGTTAATGAATATGTAGTTGACTATTCCTCCCCACTTTCAATTGATGTGTTTAATAACTGATTTGATTGAGCAAGCGTGCACTTTCCTGATCAAATGCCAGTATAAATTAAAGTATTTCATATATACGTATTCAGCAATATTCCAAGGTGCATTTTTTCTGGAGAACCGCAATCCTCACCTATATTTCATAGAGAGGGACTAGTGGATCTAGTTTCTCACCAGTTGATGTGATGGAACCTACAAGGCCAAAGTTTCTGTCCTAGCAAAATATTCCAGTTAGTTCTTGGCCATCTTGGTATTCAGTAGATGTAAGGAGAGCCGGCTGCTTACTGCAGAGACTAAGCAAGTGGACTTGGGTTTCCTTGGAAGGGGACTATATCCTTCACGTAAAGTAAAAAATCCAGGCAAACTGTGTGGCTGATTATGTTAGCTTTTGCTGATGTTCATATTTCTGGAAAACAGTGATAAACCTATGCTTTATTAACAATGACTGCAGTGCATAAATAAAAGTTTGTTGCATTTCTTTTAGAATGGTCTGTCCAGACTTGGGTAGAAATAATTTAACAGCTCCCAACTGGATCGTTTGAGCTACCACAAGCCTGGTTGTAGAATGATTGTCTGAAGCAGTAGGTCTCAGCTTTTGAACTCCATAAAGGTCAGCTCTGCTGCTATGAGATTTAAAATGCTACGGAATATAGAAACAGGATTGAAATGCATATACAAGCAAATATAATTACCACTTGTTGTCTTCCATGTGCCAGTTTTCATGGCATGTAAAGCAAACTTTCCTAGATTGAAAAGTTTCTGAACTGTCCCAAAGACTGATGGTGCCCAGTAGTCAGACTTTTCCTGCAGAAATATTTTTATTCATGTAAGCTAAAGCATAAACTTTGAAAGTATGATCCTTAAATAATGCCCCTATATCAAACTCTGCTGAAGTGAATGAGTTTATTCTGGGTTTAAGATAAATGCAAGGCTAACATTTAGCTGCTAAGAGCAACCATTGCGAGGCCTCATGTGTTCTACTTCAAAATTAAATTAGGGCCCAGTCACGGAATATTCTTCCCCCCTTGTTGTTTATATGGGAATGTAGTTCCTTGCAGTTCTTATTTAATAACAACCCACCAAATGGTCTCCAAAATTGCAAGCAATGTGTTTACTGAATGCGGCAGAGGAAGCCATCTGTTTATTATCATTGTTGTGCTGACATTTTCCCCTCACTGGCTGCAAAGTATTTGACTTCAGTTCACATCCATGTCTTAAGTAGTACAACAGAATGCATCCCAGTGCCTAATACTTTTGGCCATGCTCAACGTGATTTGATTACAAGCTTAAGAGAGTCAGCTAGCAAGTCACTTGAACCACATTTGCACAAATTCCAACAGAGGTCTTTACAATTATTTCCATACACATCCATCATTTTAACTTCTACTTTGAAAAGCGCATTTAAAAGTAATGGCTAGGTTCAGTCTACGTGATAACTCACACTCAAGATTTGCATATGAGTTGAGTGTACATTGTCCTTGAACTGTGGGCTGTTGCTGAAACATTGCTTATCATGCTGTCTGAACCCAGCTGTGCTAACAAGCCATAGTTTGTTAGTCACAACTCATGAAAGGAGCCCATGGTTTTCTGTTTGGTTATGAACTATGAATTGTTCACTATGGTTTGTTACTTTAGTTAGATTCAGACAATACAGTAACCTATGTTTCTGTAACAACCCACACACAGCCTTTGAGTGTGGGTTATAATATTGTTTGAAATCAGTCACTGACTATAATTTAGAGTTATATCTCACTATTGTGGGCAAGAATCTCTGTGACCAGGTGGCCCATGTTCCTGTCCAGGGGCAACTGCAAGGCCCCAGTTGGTCTTCCTTCTTTAAGATTAATCAAGACTTCCTCATCCCTTTCTCATTCTTTGACATTTGCCCCATACAACTCCTTACCCTTCCCTTAGATTCCACCTTTTGGGCAAAAGGCGCTATGTGGCTCTGGCTTGTCTGTATGGACAGATGCCGTTCCATTAGTGGAACTGTGACGGTGCAGTTCCACCTTAGCCCACTGCACACACCTCAAAAGCTGTTTGAAAGGCCTGGGAGACCCTCCAGAGCAGTTTTTCAGGTGGCACAGAGGGAGGAGAAAGAGAGGATGTCCCATTGCACTAGTGGATTTCTGCCAGTATTGAACCCTATGTTGGATTGAACCCTATGTCTGTTCCTTTGTGGGCTGAAAAGCATGATGAAGAGGGTAATTTTGACAGCACAAACAGGAAGTGTTAAGCAACTTTCCTCACTTTTCAGCTACTGAAGTTAGTTGCCTTCCATAGCTGCTTTTGAGTAAAAAGCAAGTAGTCTCTTGGGGTAATTGGTTGTACTCCTCTTCTGGTTTGTTGAATTAAGCCGAACAGTGAGTTCACACTTGCTGCTGTCTGGGCTGTGTTTTCAAACTACTGATGGTGTTAGTAGGCTTCTGTGTAAAACACATCATTGGAATACTAAGGAAGAGGTGGCTGTTTAAATGTGTGTGTGCAAGATACATCTAACACTGTTGATTATTGATTTTACTCTGCAACATAGTCGCCTAGGAGAAATGCCTGAATTCCAAGTTCATTTAGTTTGCTATCAGTTTATTAATATATTAGTATTGTTAATTGTGCTTTTTCAGACTTCTCTATCAGGACATTGGATAAATATCTTTCCCAATATCTTTCCCAAACTAGTGCCCTGCAGTCAATTTGGACTGGAGAATAGCAGCTACGTCCGGTAGCAAAGATGGCATGCTTGCAACCACCAGATTCTGAGGAGCTTGAGCAGGAGGAAATGGTTGACCCTATCCTGCTTGAGATCCTGTGGGCAGCAGGTTTGCCACTCTGTGAATGGAGGGCTGAACTGGATAGACCCTCCATTGGCCCTGATAACTGGGGCTGGTGGGAGGGTAGAGTGCAGAGAGGGATGCTGTATGAATCAGCTTACTGGCTAAAGTTACTGTGGTCCATTATCCAAAATAGGTTGGCCTTGGAAAACCTGGCCTCAAATGTGAGTGAGCCCTCTGGGCTAAAGTGCCTTGGTTTGTTTCTTCATCTTTATAGTAGGAATAATAATGGTTTAGCCACAGTAGGGCTAGAGGAAGTGTTAGGGAATGCAACAACTACAAATGGCCACAAGTCACGATCACAGAATTTGCCTTTCTTTTGAATAAGGACAGAGCTCAGCAGTGCAATCCCATTGTGCAATCCCATTATTCAGATGCAGGTCCCATTGTGTTCAGTTGGGCTTACTGTCAGGCAACTAGGTAGTCTGAGGCTAAACAATTAGGCTTCCTACATTCTGTTGAAATCAGTGGCCTTTTAAGCAACCCAGCTGTATACAAGCCTGTAGTTATACAATTTTCCAAAGGAATGTTCCAATTTTCATGATTCCATTACTTGTCTGTTCAGTATAATGTGCAGTTTTGTGTATTGCAGTAGTCCCTTCAGGCTTTCAAACCTTTCATGTTGTGCTATTGTGAAAATGTCAGCCTGTTTGAAACCCGATAGCTGTAATTTCATCCATATTCATGCCAGAATTAACACCGGCCTTTCTCTTCTGTCCCAAACAAAGTCGTGCACACTCTCTCTCATTCTCTTTCTTTTTGGAAAAAGATTTTATTTTGCACAGCCTTATACAAATCCAGTTATCTTCAAAAATAAGTTGTATTCATATACCTGTCTCTTTAGCGAACAAATCTCTCTTTGGAAAAAGAGTAATAAATTGGAGAGACTTTTGCTGACAAAATCTTTTTTTAAAGATATGAAATGCACTCTTACTCTAATGAGGCTTTTGTTAAGCTTCGTCATATTGCGTCTATCTGTATCTGTCAAGGATGTAAGATGATTCATCCCAAGGGTAACAGAGAGTCAGTATTGTATAATGGTTAGAGCAGCCTTCCCCAATCTGGATCCCTCAAGCTATTTTGGCCTACAACTCCCATCAGTCACAGTTAGCATGGGTAATGGTCAGGGATGAAGAAAGTTGGGTTTCTTCAGACTTCTTGGATTACATTCTCCTCTGATACTGGACATAATATATAGCCAGGATGACCAATAGCCATAGCAGTCTTGCCCAGGGCTCAGGCAGGTGAATCAATAGGAAAACGAGGAAGACAGTTACCTATAAAATGTCTGGGAAAATAATAGCAACAATAATAAATATTAACCATGTCAGTTAATATTATTGACCTTCCCTCTTCAAAGGCTCTAGGAGGAGGTTTAGTAATATGAAGACAAAAAGGTATAAATTTTCCTCCAGCAGTTGTGAAAATGCTGCAGCCACATACTGTGAGGAACAGTACAGATGTGGGTTTTGAAAGGCAAATGAAGAGAAATGGTAGGAGATGGAAGTGCTAATGAGAGCACAGATGTGTTTACCTTTTCCCAACTTGAATATTTGAATCTGGGCAAACTGCCAGTAGCTCTGTTGCAAAGGTCTCTAGAAGATCTTTTATCAGTTTTCACCAGTGTATTGCTTTGATTCGTATAGCACTATTCTGTCTAATACATCTAGCAATGAGGATCACTAGTCATCAATTTTTATTGGATTCACCACTTAGCTAAATAATTTCTTCCATAGTGTAGACCGCAGAACTATGCTTGGAGGCAGGCAAACAGCAAGGAGTGGGAACAGTCTGGCCCCAGTCTGGATCCATATATGTTGAGTGCAATACTGTTGGCCCTGCTGTCTTAATAGGTTGAAAACGGTAGTCTAACACATCTGGAGGGTCCCAGGTTGGAGATGGAAGATTCATCGTAACTATTATGTGTGAGAAGCGGGTTTTTCCGTAGGATGTCACAGAACAAGTTCTCAGCTGGCCTTTCCTTCCTGGACCATAAGCCTTAATCCAGAAGTTATCCTATCACTCCATCAAAATGAGTAAATAACCAGTATAGTTAATTTACAAGACAATCCTTTAACTGAATACTCAGAGTAAATCATTTAGACTTCAAGATTTATCTCAGGTTAGTAGGTATAAGATTGCAGCCTCAGGGGTGCTATCTGCCTTGTAGGGTATGCTGACTAAATGCATATGAGCCTTGAAAAAAGACTAGGGAATCCCCAAGCCCTTGTATAAGCTCTATATACAGCTGTGTGAAACAGACTTCCATGTGCAGAAAGGGTTATTTGATTTTCCTGGTAAAAGCTTTTGCACAGGCTGCTTTTGTAAGGAAAGAGCCATTCAAAACATAGGCACTCATTTATGGCCATTGAAGACAAGACATAACATAAGACTCTTGCAAGGAATTTTGGCATACAGAAAGTGTTTTTTCCCATTGATGGGAATATACAAACGTCTATCTTCTTTTCTCCTACTCAAGTAAATTAATAGTGCAGAAACAGGAGGAGGGAAGCAGGTGCCTGGTTTAGAAACCTCTTCCAGGTAATTTACACAATGATTTTATCTTGTGGATAGACTATGCAGAGATTAATTGACTTTAGAACGAAAGGAACTAAACTAAAATAAGAGTTTACAATGGAAAAAGGAAGTAAATAAAAAAGGTCGAAATGAAAAATATTATACAAAACAAGAATGACACCTAATTCTCATATATGGAAAAATGGGGTGGGATAGATACAGCATAGAATAGATTGCAGCAAAACAATTCTCATTTGCTTATAAAAGGGATGGTATGAAGATCTGAGAGGTGAGCTTGAAGAATAGACCTCTTGGTGAAAGGGATACATGGGACTAGGAAAGAGAATGTGAAAAGTTCTTGGTAAGGAGATGGCTTTGCTTTTCCTGCCAGGCAGGCTAGGATAAAAGAAAATAAGAAAAGTCTGCTGATTCACCATGAATTGAATATATTACCCTGTTCTAGACTTTTAGTTTGATTGTTTTTGCCATTTCAGGTACGGGGGAATAAAGGTGAGGTGCTTTATGTCCTGGATGCCAGCAATCCAAGGCATTCAAACTGGCTACGTTTTGTGCATGAGGCACCATCTCAGGAACAGAAGAACTTGGCTGCTATCCAGGTAAATTTGTTGAACTGTTGTTATTCTTACACTTCAATCATATACAATGAGGTTTCTATATATTGTGGTAAGTTGTGGCCGAGTGCAGTGTTTTTTGTTTTTTGTTTATTTCTTGATTCTGAAGAGGTTTTGCATGGGAGAGAAGGTTCTGCAATTTGTATAAATGAGGGAAATTTGAAATTTGCATAAATGGACTTGGTCATTTTGTTCAACTTGTAATTGGCTATCTTGATCAAGTGCACATGATCTCAGAGCCTCTTGTGCACCTCAGTCATATACTCACCTTGTACATATCCTTGCCGCTTTCATCCTCTCCTCAGCTATTTCCTTTAGCTCTTCTGAGTGCTATTTCCTACTTGTCAAAGAACTAACAAGTGGAGGAATTGTCAAGGTCTCTGACAAGCAAAGACTAGGGCTCTGCTGAACTAAATGAGGTAATGAGGATGGAACCAACATAGAAACATAGAAACAGAGTGAGTCAGAAGGGTCCTCCCGGGCCATCTAGTCTGACCTCCAGTTCCAGTCGGCTCCACTCATGACATGCCCATGGATGTTTACAAACATGGATATTTACAAAAGGGGAATATACCTCTGTGATGGTATGCAGCAGACAAGTGGACCTGCAGTTGCCAATTAAAAAACTGAGAAAAACGTTCAACCATTTGTGCAAATTTCAACCCTCCCAAATTGCAGTTTGCTGCCATTAAAAAATAATCAGACAATGCACATTGCCTTGTCTTCCTTTGAGTGGATGGCATAGATGAAATGAAATCCACAGGGCTGAATCAAAAATCTGCTGAATTTTAATGCCACAAGCAGAATTCTGATTCGTTGCTATGCACTATGGGCAATTGTTGAGTTAACTCTGGGTTATTTAACTCCTGGGTTCTTAATTAAAAATGCTGAATACACATCTCATGCACTTTGTTGTTTCCCACAGTTCCTGGCTTAAACAGACCTGGAACTGTTGCCATGACATAGGAACCAGTTTGGTTAAACATGTTCCCAGATGTATAGAATGTTAGCTTTACGCTGCTTAAAGTGTTGCTATCTTGTTGCGCTTTGTTTGTCTACATCTTCCAGCAAAGGATGGGGAACTTTTAAATAGCAACCTTGTTACTGTAGCCCTATTCCTCCCTGCAGCTCTGCACACCTAGGCAAATAAATTCAAAAGTCACTGTTGAGTAATACTTTTATTAGAACCAACTAAAATGTCACAAAAATACTGAAGAAACTTTCACAGTACAGGATGGATTATGCAGACTTAATTTAGTCCTTCCTTAGATGCCAAATATTTCAGAGTGCATTAATACAAGGAAAGGACAAAGGAAAATAGTGGTTCCTTGTTTTGTTTTTAAATATAACCTCCAGCAGTTACTTGGAAGCATGCTGAAAAAGATGAAAGCTACAGGATGAAATGATGACCATGTCAAATTGTTCATCAGTGTTCTAACTGATGTGAATTTCCAGATCTTTGAAAAAGTGCAAAGCCACTTGGGAAAAGTGGCACACATGCTGAAAAAGCAAGCAAAATCCTGTGGTATAGATGCTCCTTTGTGCATTACAGCTTTATTCCCCAGCTCTTCTAGAACATCAAAATAGCCTTGAGTTTATTTCCTTGTTAATAGCCAACTACAGTTGTTTCCTTTTGCTATCCTTTGCTCTTTTCTGTGCTGTAACTCACACCAAGGCTTTGACATAAATCCATCAGTCAAAACTTCTGCTGTATGATGAAACAGTAATGATGTTTCATTAATGAAAGTTAAAAAAATTGAAATGAAAATTAAAAAATTAAATCAAAATTAAAAAAAAGATTTTATTCTATAATTGTTTTGTAACACTTAGATCATTTTGAAGGTAATTTGTATATAACATGCCCATATAAAGCTATGGGAAGATCATAGTCCAAACTCTGTTCTGTCACAGAGCCCATTCACTGGGCAAACTTGGGAGAATCTCTTTCTCTCTCTCTCTTTCAGCTTAATCTACCTCACAGGGTTCTTGTAAGATTGAAAGGGTAAAAGAACTATGTACACCTCCCTAAGTTCATCAGAAGAATTGTAGGATATAAACCCAGTAAAATAAGCACTTTTAAAAATGTTTGATTGAATTCAGGGTACTTAAATGGGATATGTTTTCTCCCATACTATACTGTCCTATTGAAATGAGAATTCAAAATGCTGAATCTGTCTCTGTCATGTCTCTAGAGTAAGAGTAATTTAAAAGAAAGAGCAAAAATAATTGTATAATTGTCCCAAATGTGCCTTTTTGTTGTGAGGATAAGATAGACAGCCACCTTGAGTTTCTTGAAAGGAAAAATGTGGAAAATAAATAAATAATCCTTAAATACATATGTTTATGTATTTTGTCTTTTAACAGTGCATTCTTGTATGTGTCTACTAAAAAAAAGGTCTCTTTTCCCCCTGGAAATTACTCTCAGGTACAGGTGTACAGGATAGCAACCTACTTATCCCTGTGCTATGGGATTGTAAAGAACCATAAAAACTATTTATATGTTGTTTAAAGCTTTGCAGGGCCAAAAGAAACTTGTTTTCTTTGTCTCCATGTAAGTGTGTATAGCACTGATTCAGAACCATGGCATTCCAGGAGGTGGGGATTAAAATTTTTTCTCCACACAATTTTTTTAAAAAAAAGTTCATTGGTGAGGAGAGGAATGTGAAAAACCTGCTCCATTGCAGTCAGTGGTACACTTTTTCTCTCCCCCCCCCCCCCGCCCCCCATGAGATACTTGGAATCTTGGAAAAGAACTCAAGTGAGGCAAAGGTTTTGCTGCCACTGCTGTAGTCCCCATCCAGATCAGGACCGTGTGTGCTTACAGAGAAGTAAATAAAACTAGCTGCATACTAGACAGAATGTTTAGTTTGGTCCCAAGTCAGCTTTCTAAATATATTTAATATTTTGATAAAAATGTTGGTCATTATGGAAAGGCTGCTGGACTGTCTTGTTTCCCTTGATGCATATTTGATCTAGCTTATGAATGACCCTTAAAGTGGGGAAATAGCTAATCAGAATGATTGTGATACTGCCAAATTGAATGAGTGGCTGTAAGGCCAGATATGACATAGAGCCATGGAGTTACCGCCCTTTCTTTCCAAGTTTTCATCAGTGTGACAGCAGCAATAAACCTTCAGTCTTTGCTCCCATCAGTCAACTGATCAATGAACTTTAAAAATCCGCAGTGCCTCTCACAAATAAAAGGACTACATTTTTGTTTGCTATCTGATAACTTGAGCCTGCTAAGAAATTATGTTTTGGATAATAGATTGAATAGAAAAATATGCTTGTGTTCCTATGATTTTCTGTGACTGAGAATTGTAAATGTTATACGCTGGTGACTACTGTATGGGAAGGCCCCTTGGTTGTTAATGTCAAAACTCTTTATAAACAGAATCACAGCCAACCTTTATATTCAAACACCCTGTTCATTAACTACCAGACATTTCGGTGGTCTGGACAAGCTCAGCAAACTGGAATAATGAAGTGGCAAAGGTTAATGGGAAAAGAGGTATTTACTGTGATGCAGTAGAGTGGTTTAAAGTCATACTTAACAAATGTAACAATGGAAGATTAGTATTTGGGAATCAATCAGCACTATAATAAATCTAGTACAACTGGACTATCTCTCACACTAAAAGACAGGCAGGAGTGGAATAGAGAAGGAAAAGAGGTAAATCAAAGAAAGCAAAGACAAATGCCTCGTTTTATTTGCTTCAAATATATTTGCATATTAGGATGCAAATATAGAAAGGTTTGCTAGACCAGGGATTACAATAACAAAGTACCTCCAGGTGTTGCTGGACTGCAACTCTTATCAGACCTCACCATTGCCTATCCTAAGGGTTAGGATTAGTTCATCTGATACTGTAAATGATTAAGGTAAAGGTAAAGGTTTTCCCTTGACATTAAGTCCAGTCATGCCTGACTCTAGGGGGCAGTGCTCATCTCCATTTCCTAGCCGAGGAAGCCAGTGTTTGTCCACAGACAGTCTCCGTGGTCATTTGGCCAGCATGACTAAACACCGAAGTCCATGGAACGCTGTTACCTGCCCACCGACGTGGAGCCTTTTTATTTACTTGCATTTGCATGCTTTCGAACTGCAAGATTGGCAGGAGCTGGGACAGAGCAATGGGAACTCACCCCGTTGGGCAGATTTGAACCGGCGACCTTTCGATCAACCAGCCCAGCAGCACAGCGGTTTAAACCACTGCACCATCTGCAGTCCCCTGTAAATGATTTCACTACAACTTTTCCTGTTTTTAAGGCACGCAGGAACATGGCTGCAAAATCAGACATTGGCCCTTTAAGAAGGGCTTTAATTTCATGTGTAGTGGTTAGGGATACATTTCAGCAATGGGAGGACTGAGAGGGAAGGATAGAAACCACAATCATGTAGTTCATCATCTGTTCTCTAAATCATGCCTAAAAAAAAAAAAGTGAACCATAGTAGACATGCAGAATTGCTTGCTGTGTTGTGTGGGCCTAGCCACTATCTATTCTATAGGTTAATGGCAATCACATGCAATTAGCTGTGTGCAAGGATCTGTAGATTAGGGTGCTAATGCAGTTCCAGAATTAGAAGAATGGGATAGCTCAAAATCATTCCTAAAAAATGGATAGTTGACTTCAGAGATCATCCAACAGCTCCATGGCTACCTCTGTAAATGTTTTGCTGTCTGCATACAAAATTGTAACTGATTTGCTTCACATGGTGCTGTAGAAGGTGATATGAGGAGAAACTCTAAATTAGGTGGGTCCTGTATAGAGCTTTAATGGGTTCTCGTATCATTCTCTCCTACCTCTTTTCTAATTCAACATCATATTACATGCACAGCACAAGCCCCCCAAAATGGGAGAGAGGAGAAAAGAAGGATCTTTTCCCTATTGCTTGCTTCTTCTGGCCTGCAAGTCTTTCCAGGGCTAGGATATATGGTTTTAAGAAAGTCAGGGTTGCTTTTCCTCAGAATTCTGCTTATACCCATTTTGCAGCAAACAAATCTATGTTGGACTAAATGAGTAAAAAACACAAATTGCTTCAGGTGGCAGTAAATTGAAAGATGGATGAGTTGTGGAAATTGTTGCCTATAAGCAAGAAAAAGTAGAGGCAACCCGTTTTGCTCTAGGAGAAAAGTCAATGATGCCCTAATGCTTGATTTATTTTACATGTAGATTGTGGTAAATTAAAATTCCCTGGAACATACAACAGTGCCATAAGAAGAAAAAGTAAGACTTTGATGAAGGCAAGATATGATGATCTGGGCTCTGCTGTGAAATATACATCTTGAAGAAAATGTGTAATTAATTTTCTTCTTCCCGTCTATCATTGATCTAAGAACAAAAATGTGCCTGGTCCTTGAACACTGTTGCTTTTGTCAAGTTTTTCAAATTAAATAGATTTCCCCCATTTCATAAATAAATCATTTTAATCCATTACAGACCTATCTAAGCTTTAGAAGTATGATATCCCCTGTTGGCAGTTTCAATGAATTTTAGCATATCACAAATTAAATATGATTATCTCGTCCCAGCATCATAAATCTTGTTACAAAATACATGGCAACATATACTGTAAGCAAGGTTCAATTAACTTCCCTGGATGCAAATCAGATAAGCCATACTATTTATGACACTGTTTGGCAATCTTCACTAGGTAAATGTGATTCCCCTTTTGTTTCCTTGGGGAGTGCCAGGAACACTTGGCTCATCATTCCATGCTTCTTTACCAAGTCTGCATTACCATGCAAATGTTGACGCAGCCACCTGAAAGCAGGGGCAGTGTGAATCAGTCCTCAGAGAGGGTCAGAAGCGAAGGTCCTGGAAATTCTAGTAAAGTTACAAAGGCTGAGCATAATATACACCATAATATGTCTTTGAAACCATTTATTTGAAAGCCATCCAGTGTTCAGTGCCTGACTGAAAGGTTAGCCAGTCTGCTGTTTTTGAGCACTGTTAAAACAATGAAGAGCCTTATGGCACCTTAGACTAACCAATTTATTATGGTACAAGTTTTTGTGAACTCTTTAAATTGCCATTTTTTTGGTGTGGACTGGTGGTTAATGCAATAAACTAACATGGCTACGTGTCTGGGATTTTGAACAAAATGCTATTTTAAAAACTGTAGTAGAAAGTATTATCAGACTAAAGTTATTCTGTTAGAGGTCTGTTTGGAAACTTCACTAGTAATTCTGGATTGAAATGTATGAAGTTGATTGTTCTGAAGGATCTGCCAAATTTCTTATTTTCTTCAACAGGAAGGGGAAAACATTTTCTATCTAGCTGTTGAGGACATTGAAACAGATACAGAACTTCTGATTGGTTACCTTGATAGTGACATGGAAGAGGTGGAGGAAGAGGAGGAGGAAGCAATTATTAATCATGAAGAAGATGACAGCAACAACAATAGTAATAGCAGCCACAAGGAATTGCAACAAAGTAGTGAAAAAGGTATGGATGGGAAGCTGAATGGAAAAAAGTCATATATTTCTATTTAAAAGCACACAATACATACAACTTAATTTACATAGAACTGCCTTTGTAATAGTCAAAGAGTCTATAATTTCTAGAAAGAAGACTGCAGAACTAAATAATGTCAGCAATGTCTGAATATCTTGCCTTGATAGTCTGCTTCTGTTTGTAAAATAGAAATGTTTACAAAGTTCAGGTTGTTAGTGCCTGGTAGCCTGAACTTATTTTTTAGGGTAGAACCACATTTAGTCCAAATATATGAATTATCTGGGTTATAGTTTCAGAATGCTTATTTCTGTTACCTCCACTACAAAGCAACAAGTACCTTTTAACCTGGATACATTCAGAATTGGATTGTACTCTCACAAATTCTACTTCCGTAGTCAAACTCAATCGAGGGAACGAGATACCACAGAAATGTATAGCTGGATTCCTTCTGTTTTCAGATATTGGGTGAATTTATTGTGTAATAATAGTAATATTGCTGCATTAATAATGACCATTTCCCTCTTTGTTGTATTGTTCATTATAAAAATATTGTTTAAAAATATAATCTACCAAACAAATGTCAAGAAACATATTTATTTCTCAATTTTTCTTCCACCATGCAGATTCTCTTAGCTCTAAAGAGGACCATGCTTGTCCCAACTGTGAATCCAGTTTTGCCAGCCAGGAAATTTTAGCTGAACACCTTCAGACATTGCACCAAAAACCCAGTGAAGAAAAGGAATTCAAGTGCAGGAATTGTGGGAAGAGATTCCCAGTTAAGCAAGCTTTGCAGAGGCAGTAAGTCTATAACAATATAAAGAATAAACTGAAGTAATTTATTTATTTATTTATTAAAACATTTTTATGCCGCCCCATTCGCCGAAGCCTCGGGGCGGCTTACAACTATAAGTTAAATCAACATAAATAACATTTTAAAATATATACATTAAAACAAAATACAAATATACAATATAAAATAAGCCGACCTGGCCAGATAAAATTCAATAATATTAACATTTAAAGTGCTGCTTAAATAAAAAGGTCTTCGCCTAGCGCCGAAAAACAAATAACAAATAATAATTAAGGGTTCAATATTGTGTATACTTAACAAGAAGCAGGTCCAACTGAATTCAGTTTGGATTTCTTCTGCATAGACATATATAGGTTTTCATTGTTAGGAGTACACTGAAAACATGTTATACCTAAGTGCTGTATTGTGAAAGAAAAATATGTGTTGGAAAACTGGTGCAGTCATACTTTTCAGCAAACCAGGATTGACTTCAGCTTCCTGTTGAGACTAAACTCAATGAAAAGCTTTAGCTTGTCCTGTTTAATGTGTGAAATTACAAAAAAGTAAATCGATGTTGGGGAAGACAGGGTGTGCTTTTTGTGCATGCTTACATGGCTAGTCTCCAAGTATTCATTCTGAGTACTGCAGTTCATGCTGAACTTTTTCATTAACATTTTGGGTAACAGGCTCGGTGTACTTCCAATATGGCTTTGTCTGATGCCTTCCAGTACCCATTGATACTTTGCAGTTAGATGCATGATGCAGGTATGAATGCAGCAGACACTCCAAATTTAACAGGAACATTGAACTGAAATTGCAGACTATTGATCATGATAACATTCATTCATTCATTCATTCATTCATTCATTCATTCATTCATTCTATTTTAATACTGCCCTATAGCCCTGCAAGGCTCTCTGGGCAGTGAACATGTAGAGAACAAGTTTAAATCATGTAACATATGCTGGAGAGGTCATACATAGAAGTGTTCATAAGGACTACCGCCTTCTGTAGGTTGCACCATGACTACATTCTATAGGTTGTAAGTTGTTGTAACAAACAGTGGTAAGTAATCTTCAGTGCAGAGGTTCTGGCATTGTTAAAGAAGTGTCAGCAAGGTAACGTATTTCAATCAAGAAAGCACTGCATTTGAAGTGAATGTGAAATGTGAATATCTATCTTTTCATTTTTATAACCTGCCTTTTTGTCCAGACAGAGCCCACAAGACAAAAACAGTAAAACCTTTGCAACAAATTCAAAAGAACAACCAAATTATCTGCCCAGCTAGCAGTTAAAACTAAGAGGATATGGAACACTCAGGAGAACAAATGAATAAATAAACAATCTGAAGTGGTCACTTCAGTTGCTTCGCTCTGTGCTCTGTAACTGTCTCACAGTGTCCCAGTTCAAAATGTTGCCTTTGATGTTTCTGGTTTTTCACACCTTGGGACCAGGCCATGCAAAGGCTCAGTGCTCTCCACTTATTGCTACCTGAATGTTGAGAGCAGTAGCCTTTCTGTGGCCTCCTTTGTCACTTAAGGTGCATTGAGTGGCTACCAGAGAGCAGGTCTTTTCTATGGTTAGAAGCCCAGCTTTGGAATGTTCTTCCCAAGCAACTGAAAGTGGTTAGGGTTACGGGTTTATATATGTATGCATTTATTATATTTATATCCCACTTTTTCTCCTTCCAAAGACCTGAAGGCAGCTTACACAATTCCCCCTTCCTCTCAATCTTATCCTCACAACAACAACCCTGTGAGGTAGGTTGGCCTGAGGATCTGTGGTCCAGAGTCACCCAGTGAGGTCTATGGCTGCGTGGCGACTAGAACCCAGATCACCTGAGGCCGAATCCCACAGCCTTAGCCACTATACTCCACTGGCTCTTAGCAAGCATAAGATTGTACTCTAAAAGACATACTAAATAAAATGGGCAATATTTATCTGTAGGGATTTTTGAATTATCTTGGTTATCAGTTATAACACCTGTATATAAGCAGTTCCCTAGAATTCACTGGATCAGTATAGAAGCTTTTTGAATGCAGTGATCTTTGTAAAAAGCTAGTCAAAACCAAATGCATTTCGGAATGTGTGACTTGGGCTTCCTTTTGTCTTTTCCAATAGTGTTCTCCAGTGCACAGAGAATGTCAACCCAGGAGAACGTTTGAGAAGTTTTCAGTGCTCTGTTTGCAACACACCCTTCAGCTCTGAATCGAGGTTCCATGTCCTAATTACTGGACTACCCTGGTCCTGCTTCTGACTTCCCTTTGCATGCTTGCTTGCTTTCAAGTTTTGTAGTTGCTTTGCGAATCCTAACTGAGAGACAAGGAATGCCGTGATTCCTACCCGCAGTAAGTTATGCATGAAGCAACCCCAGACGTCTGCTGCGCAGCATGTGCTGAGGGCACTCAAAATGCCTGCTGAGAGGCTTTATTTTTATTGTTGTTGTTATTTGGCAGCTCTTTCTTGATGTGTTACTTTACCTTTCTCCAACTCTCTGACATCAGCTATGAGCAACACAAAGAAGCATGCCGAGGCGATGCCAGGTTCATATGCAAGGCTGATAGCTGCGGGAAGAGGTTCAAGAGCAAGGATGCTCTGAAAAAGCACAAGGAAAATGTTCACACTGGTAAGTAACATGTTGGAATTACTGTGGACTGGAGCCACTATTGTGTGTTAAAATTTCTTTAGACAAGGAAAAGGTAGTCCATCAGGGGCCATCACCAAGGCTTGCACCAGCACCCAACAACCTTGGGCTGTTGCTGACACCTAAGCACTGTGGCATTGAAGTGAATGCCCATTTAGTATTTCTACCTATCACTTGGTTGTGGACTCACCTGGATAGTAGTGGATGGGTCCTGGGAGTGCAGCGTGATGGGAAGCTTTGCAACTTGAGCCACTGCTGATGGGTAAACGCATGGCTAGAGAAGCACTGATCGTTACCATTTGTCCAAAGCTGGGGAAGGCCCTAAAGATGAGTTTATGGTTGTGAGCTTCCAAGGAACATCTATCTAATTACTAATAATGACAATATGTCGGACTAGAGGGGACTTCTTATTTTCTCCAGAAGGTTAATTCTACTATTCTTATGTGGTCCCATGCTGGAGTTGTCTGTTGAGATGCTGGAATTGTCTGTTGAGAAAATATACCCAGATTTTTAGAATGACCACATACAGATTTGGCATGTGAATCATCTCCAGTTTATGTGCTTACAGTTGACTACAGTTGACACCAGATTCATCCTATCATGAAAAAATTGACTTATTTAGAACATCTTGTTTATTTGGAAGCGGTTCCAAAGAAACATCCAATGAATTACAAAACAAGAATGGATAAGAGGAGTGAAATGTGGGAGAGGTGTTTACGCATCTCTCTAAGTTGTTATTCATGTTCACCTGTTGCAAAACTTAAGAGTGAATTTGAACATTCCTGCAGAGATGGATCTTGCAATGAACTTTAAACCTGTGAAAAAAGAATGAAAATATGTATAATACCTTTAGTGAGTTCATAATTTTATGTGATAGGCCACATGTTCATTCATGATAAAGCTTCCTTTGTATTTGATTACAAAAATGTTAATAATAATTCTATTCCTTACTGTACACTCAGCAGGACAGATGACTTTTTGTTCATCAGTCCTGCTTTCTCTGAAGAAATAACAATTGCACCATTGACCAAAATTGTTCTCATTGATATCCTATTGAGTCTCTGTCAAATGGATAGAACATTTAATAAATTCTCTGTGAGTTAGGAAATCTGGTTTTAATTGATTCCAAGTCAAAATAATAAATTAACTATGTCCAACATACATTGTGTATCTGACACACTCTTTTGTTCAGTAGACTAAGAGGTAAATTCATTGGCCATATTTAGACTTACCCTAAACAATGGTTTTGCGTGGTATGAATGGCCCTAGCTTTCTCCTGGGCTTGTGTACTTCCCACTCTCTTCTCCTGTTAGGTGAGTAGAATTTGGAGGCTTTTGTTTTTATTAAATGCACTATGGTCAATATTAAACTATGGTCAATATTAACTACAGTTAAATTTGTTAAAAGCTACATTTAAACCTTGGTTTCTGAAGCTGGTTTGTTTAAACAAACCCTAATTAATATACATTGCATAGTTGACTAAAAGGGGAATGAAAGCTTCTAAATTCCTCCTCTCATCTGCATAGAAGGAGAAGAGGGCAGCAGGAAGAATGCTTATGTCCAAGAAGTGGCTAGGCCTGTTTGTATCACGTTAAACCAAGTTTTAGTGTGATGTCAAAACTCAACACTAATGCAAAGGCTTGCCTTTGCAATGCTACATTTTTGACCCAGAATATTCCACAGTGTTGGTTCAACAGTCTGGATTATCTGGTCCATTACTAATTGCAGACACTAGAATTCAATGAGACTCATTTAGTGTGAATTTATTTAACTAGACATTTTAGGAAATTCCTAGCTCACTACCCCTAATTCATGTAGAGCTAACCACTTTGCATGCTGCCATACCTTTGTATAACCATGCTTCTTCTGTAGTGGCAGTGTGGATACACTATACTGGATTGCTCTATTCTTTTTTTCAAAGTGGCACAAACATTGTTAGTCCACATTCCACAGGCAAAATCTTCTGTAGGGTACCCACTGAGAGCTGTCTTGTAACTTAATACTTTAGAGGTGGAGAAAAAGTGTAGAATTCTTGTACCCATCAAGTGGCCTGTGAAAAATGGCACAGGCAGTAAAAACATTTGGCCTTTTCCTTTGTAGTTCTTTATTAAAGCTGTTGGTGGTATTTTTGTTTCTGTTTTAGGAAACTCTAGGAAGAGGCTGATGTGCTCTGTGTGCAATAAGAGGTGTTCTTCAGCAGCAAATCTTCAAGAGCATCGGAAGGTCAGTAAAATGAAGGCTGACCCCCAGCAGGGTTCAACTATGCTAAGGCATAAGGCCATAGATTACGGTTACAAGAAAGCTGCTGAAACACAAACTTGTTGGGTGCCTTTTTTCTTGCTGACAAAGACAGTAGTCTGCTTGGATCCTGTCTATTTTCATAACCACAGTAAAATGAATTAATGCAAAAACTATTTTTTATTCCTTGAACTTTTCTAGGGATGGGAGTTTACTTTGTTATTATATTTTGAATTGCCATCCATATTCTAGTGTACTGTAAGCATATTCTAAATTCATGATAACTAAACCCTGATTTGGCAGCTTAGCTACACCACATAAATGTTATTTATTCAATATATTTATTATCAGAATTTTGAGGGATGAAAAGCTTATTACTCTGACTGGAGCAAATTATGCAAACAAAGGAAGTTTTTTGCTTCTGCAAAAAGACATAGAATTTAGGATTTTCTAGCAGAGAGAAAGAGAGCCATCTAGGATACAATAGCCATGATTCTAGAAATAATGTTCAACCTTTCTCCGGCATCTGAAATATCATTACTTGTTTCCCACATGCTTTCAAAACCAGTGCTAAGTAGACAGCAGTGTTGAGAACGTGCTTTTTTATAAAATGAAAAGTGACACTGATGTTCACGAGTTCCAAATGTTGCATGTGCAATGTGTAGTATTTATATAGGTTCCATACTGTTTTAGTTGTCACAGCTGCATAAACCAAAATGTATTAGAAGCAAACCTTCTGATATGCAGAAACTTGCAGTTGTTGCCCATGATGAAGATACTTGGCTGAATGCAATCGACAGCTTAATTTCATTAGTAAGCTCCCTTTTGGCATCCACCAACTCTTTTTTGATTTTTGTTTTGTTTATTTGTTTTTGCTTTCCGCCCCCCACACCTACCCCTGTTTTCTGAATGGTCAGGCTCTCTAAGTTGATATGTTGGTACAGGAGTTCACAGGCCCTCACAGAAAGATCTTTGCAGCAGCATGAACCTCTAATCTTGCTCCAACCCAACACTGCTCTTCCTGTGCAGACTCAAGGCACTGTATGCTGGTGCTGTGTAAAGAGCTTTTTTCCAGGGCAAGGCAGGACAGATTTGAGGTATTTTCCTTTCTGAACAAAGAGCTTTAACGAGAGATTAGTGGGTTTACATGGAAATAAGCCTGAACGAGTAACAGGGGCTTGATTGTTTAGGCTTCTGTGGGCTTGTATTTATTGCAGCAGGATATGGCTGTGAGACATGCATGTATCCAGCTATGGATATGTGTTTTTCACAAATATATCATGACTATTGTTTGAATTCTTTTATACTTTTTGATCAGGTATAGTTCTTCACAAAGGGACCCAGTGCTCTTAAAATCTGGATTTAGGCTTTAGGTCCAAACTAGATTTGTTTGACTTAAGTTGGTTTTTATAGAATGCCCCTCACCCTCCCAAGATGGTTCACATCATCTTAAAATAACAGTTTCCATTTAGGCAAAAAATAAATGCTTGTATTGTCTCTTTATTTTAAATAGAATCTTGAAGGCCCTATAAAATTTCTGTGAGCTATACCAACACATGCCACATAAATCAGTGGGGCTTAGAGCATGTGGTGACTGCTCTGGATTTGAACCAGCTCAGTTACTGATCACAGAGGGTTCCACCCATCTGCCAAAGTAGGAATCATGCCACAAGTCAAGAGGCACAGTATTCAGCCAATTAATCCTGGCACCAGAGGCAGAAAATTCCATTCACACCTCTCCTCCGGCCTGGCAGTGAAAATAGAATAATAATAAGAAATGAAATAACTGCTGTTTGGCGCCATTTCATGACCTTGACAACTGCCAGTAGTAACTGCTTCACTTTGCCTATTGATAGGGCAGGCTCTCCATAAGTTTTGATTTAGGAAACCTGGGTTCATATGCCCTTAAGGTATGAATGTCTCAGATATATGTAACATGAAACCAGTTCATTAGGCTGTCTAGCTCCTTGTTGTATACTCTGACTGGCAGCAGTAATCTTCAACACCTGAGTGGGGTGGTGTAAACTGGTGTCCTGCACCAGCAGGGGGTTGGACCCGATGGCCTTCCTGGCACCTTCCAACTCTACTATTCTATGATTTTATGATTCTATGATTAATGCCAATATGTGTTACCCCTGCTGACCTTTTAACTGGAGATGTCAGATACTGAACAGAAACCTTTGTCAGTTCAGCAGTATAAAAAAACAAACAAATATATAAATTTTAAAATATTAACTTCCCAGAAAGCCTCAACTACTGGGCAGTATAAAAATGGAAAGAATAAATACATAAACTTGTGCATTTTTCCACTGAGTTACAGGCCTTTCCTAAAGATTGAATTTAGATCCATGAGGATTCATTTATTTCCTATGCAAAAATTGGTTTACTTGAATACTCATTTACCTGTGTCCAGAGCTTCCAGTGAAAGAACTCATTTACATTATTGTATGTAATCAACATGTTATTGTATCCATTATTTTATCTAATCAACCTAACAAGAGCATTCTTTAAGGGAAAAGAACTGGCCCAAGCCATGAAACAGTTATTGGACAGTAGAACTAAAGAATGAAAAATCTCTCACAAAGACATGTATCTGTAAAGCTAATTCCTGCATAAAGACTAGGACTAACCAGATATTTAGAATTGTCTTAACAGTTTGAAAGGTCAGAACACATTGCTTGGTTTAGTGAATCTCTTTAGGAGCTTATCGTGTTAACTGAGTTTTAAGGGAAAACAATCAGGCAAATTTAAGGACTGTGTATATCTTTCAGGAAGTACCCAATTTGATGAGTATTGCTTAACATGGTTATGAAATAGCCTGTGGAGTGCTTTTACAATGTTTCTCAGTATTTATCCTACCCTACTGGCTTCTTTTTCCCCAAATCAACTTTTGGTTTGTTGTTGCTGCAAATGCATCATCTATAAGTACTGTTTCGGTAGGCATAGAGAGCACCTTGCCGTCTACCAAATTCATAGACTAACAAGCCAAATAAGACATGATAATACCAGACATGTATTCCTTTGAGTGCCCTGTACATATAAAAGAAAAGGTGTGCATGTGTGTCTAATTCTAACACCCTCCAGCAGCTGTGCCTTTAGTGTTAATATGCAAAGAGAATGACAATTATAGTTAAGCTATGCATTATATTTAATTTATGTCAATGTCACCTCTGTAAAGTATTTCACATACACATCCCTCTCTATAATAAGATAAATGAAGATTTCTGAAACTGTCACTTTTCCGAAATAAAGCAATATATTCCTTTTAGGCTACAAAGGCCTTGATTAGGTCTAAGCAATTCGGATTAATTAATGCTTTGAGACAACTTTGTCCTTTGCTTAGGTCTCTAAATACATAAAAGAATCAAGAGAATGTACTTGCCATGATGTAGACAAATTGGTTGATATTTAAAAAATAATATGAAAGTGTTCTTCATCCTAGAGGGAAGGACCATAGTGCAGTGGTGAAATACATGTTCTAGCCTGGTACCACGAATTAAAAGCAACAGATAGAAGGTGATGGGAAAGGCATTTACCTATGACCTTGCAGAACCAGTGCTGGATTCAGATAGCCCTCACTGAGGGATTTAATTTGGGATTAGTATGGGTGTCAGTGAACTGTGGGTTCTTGTTGAAATGTGGGTTATCATGTTGTCTGAAGCTAACCTAGATAACAAATCATGGCACATGACCCACAATAAATTGGTTTCTTCATGGGTTGCTGTTGGTTAATAATCCATTACTTATTATTGCAGCTGGGTTCAGACAATGCATTAAGCCATGTTTCAACAAGATACCACAGTTCGTTGACAACCTGTACTTAATCCTTGGATGTTGGCATTGTATTATCTGAATACAGTTACTGTAAAGCAGACCATACAATACAGTTTACAAAATCAGTAAGTCTGAGGTGAAAAAGTATGTCTTTTTTGAAGTTTTCACTTCAGAAGAAACATCAAGAATGTTTCATATGAAGGAGAGTCCAGACCACTCTATGCTGCTGGGCAACAACCTATAATATTGGTCGACTTCCTTTTCTGTCAGGTGTCATGACTGGGCCAAGCAGCCCAGCACCAAATCTGTATGATTACTCTGAAATGATAGACTTATGCAAATATTTGCCAAGTTCCTAGTTACCTCATGCCCTGGGGTTTTTATGCTTCTGAAATCCGTTTTTCTCCTCTACAACTGTCATTTTTAGTACACTAAAGCTGGGAGTGGCACACTTTGGAGCATGTGATAAATGTGTTCATCAGCTGTATATTTGCTGCAAGCTGCCTTCTTCAGTACACAATAAGTAACATGGGCTGGGATATTAGTAAGACCATCAATGAAGAAAAGAACAGGTTGCTTATCAGTAACTGTGGTTGTTTGAGTGGTCATTGTTCAGTCCTATAATTTGGTCTCTGCAGGTATTAGCAATGCTAAGTCTCACTTGACATATTCTCATATATTAGGACCCTAAATCCATAGAGCCAGAAACCAAGTAGGAGGCATATTTCTTGAGCATGCATGCTCAGTGTGGGGGCTAAAATGCCATCTTAACGCTTGAAAACTCTGAAATTAGGCTCTCCATAGGCACAGAATCTATATGTGTCATTGTATATGGCTGCTTGAAGAATCAGTTACTGGTATGCAACCTGTTTTTCTTAGTTTCCTTAAGCTTTACACTAGTACATATATTTTCGTCTTCAGGACAGTATTCCACCAGAATAAAGGTGGTGTGTGCATGTAAGAAATTATGTCACTGTATTCTGGGATAATATTTCTTGGTGATTGCCATGTACTTCAGAGTAGGCATGTTAATATTAATACCATTGCTAAAAATAAATGGGTTATGGATTGTGGACTCTGATAATTTTGCTCACTAGAACTTTTCATTTTGGATTCATGTCATTGTTAATTAAAGAATCATTAAGGAAGGAAGCATATCCATGGATATTAGCATAGCTCTGAGCTAAAGAATAATTACAGTCTGTTTGAGGTGTGCTTTTATAGCTTAAGTTGTGTGATCTTGTGTAAGACACATACTTAATTATCATTAAATACTCATATTGCAGGTTCATGAGATCTTTGAGTGTCAGGAATGTGACAAGAAATTTATTTCAGCTAACCAGCTAAAACGCCATATGATAACTCACTCAGGTAACAAAAAAATAAAAAATAAAAAATTCTTTTTCCCGTCAAAGTAAGCTTAAAATGTTTGTGTTAGAATACTAAATATATTTTTTGGTATGAGGCTTGGGGCTAGTTAAGCAAAAATGGAGGCTAGTTGGTTCTATAGCCTAGTTAAGTTGGTTTACTTGGATTTAAGAGATGAACAACTGGGGCACTGCAGTCCTAAACATTTCCTTGTAATGCTTGTTTCCATGTAAGTGTGCTTGGGGTTCATGGCTGCCTAAAACGATTTAGCTCAAAGCACTGGGTTAATTCATGAGTGTGGTCTAGCCTAAATGTATAATCCTAGTACTTTACAGTTAATGCTCTGTGCATTCCCTTCTAGAAAGCCCAAAGTTTCATATAGAGCCTCTTGTTTCCCTATATACTACCAACTTCTCCTTGGGTATTTCCATACATCCTGATTTCTTCTCCTGAAAATTATTCCAACATTTTCTTTTTTAAAAAGTCTATTCCATTCTATTGTGGAAAATAATTTATATAGAGATGGCGGTTTCCATGGACTAACACTGGCAAGATAGCAGTGAAAGGAAAGGCACTTGTATGTCTCCTGTAGGTCTCTAGGTATCAGCAAGAAGCTTGTCTCTGCAACAGCTCATATTCCACCTTAGGTAGCATCAACGTGAATGGAACACCCCATGCCAACATTTCATCCTTCCTGGATCTTGATAGATCTGGCAGACAGAATCCCTTGTAAGAATCACTGCATTGTCCGATTATACTCTTTCATTCCTTTCACTTAATAATTGGGCGGTGAGGGAACCTGCACCCAGTCTAATCAAAACATGCTTTTATGTTCTTTCCCTAAATGCTTTAAAAAGTTTTTCATCTTTGCAAACATTGTTGGTGTTATCTGCTAGCGTCATTTCAGTGCACGCTCCAAGGATATTTGTTCAAAGAAGAAAGCAGACAAACCCCTGTATCTCAGAAGCTTTTAGCTGGTTTTTGAGTTCTGTATTAGAATGTTGTAGGGCTAGGATTCATTGGAAGACAAAAATGTATTTTTTACCACCTGGGTGTTGTTACAAACAAATATGCTATGCTTATCATTAAGTTTTAAAACAGTTAAACTGTTATGCCCTCTTTCACATTTCTAGTCTGGCAACAGGCTTTACCTCTTTGAAGTCATTCGCTTTTGATTTAAGCTAATTAATCAAAGTTTAGTTTTCACCATGATTGTTGCAAAGAACGTGCCAATTTCTTGAGATGCGTCATGGCTTATATTTTATGAAGCGACTTAACTGTGTAACGTAAAGGGCATTAGATGTCTTTCTAATTGGTTTAATCTTAATTGGGTTGACTTCATTGCAGAAATCTCTCTGAGGAGATGGCTGTCTCTGCCTTTCATCTTCTACCCCTGTATAAACAGGAGATTAAATGTCCCCCCACTCATTTTCTGCAGAAAAACGCCCCTACACCTGCGAGGTTTGCAATAAGTCCTTCAAACGACTTGATCAAGTGACTGCACACAAAATAATACACAGTGAAGATAAACCTTATAAATGCAAGCTTTGTGGAAAGGGATTTGCCCACAGAAATGTTTACAAGAATCACAAGAAGGTAAACAAAAAACCAAAAACCACTCTGCTGTTGTTGTTTACAGCTCTGCCAGGCTTAGATTTGCAGCTGTTGCTCATTCCAGTGATGGATCAATGCGCTTTGGCATGCTTAGATACACGAGCTTCAAATCTTGCAAAATATATTAGCTAGCGTTCCTTTGCAGTAGCCTTGATATCAAAATAATCAATGGGTTCATGGTTATTGTTTGGTGTTTCTTTTAATCAATCCCAAATAGCTCAGTTGATTTTGTTACTCTAGGATTTTTTTTAACTCTACAGTAATGTTGTAGTCATTGCTTATCTTTTTGACTACAGGGAAAACATTAAAGTTTGCATTCTATTTCACTTAAACATGATTATAGCAACCAAAGAAAAGTGCCCTAAAAGTATAGAGGAACCTTACATTCAGCCTCCACTAAAAAGACTCCTGGCTGTGTGATTTAAGCTCCAATCTGCCTGCCCTAATTTCGATAATGCCTGTCATTACTTTTGACCCTGGGTTACATTTTCAATGGCACGGCTGCACCCTTGACTGCTGCTCCTTCAGAATTGCAAGACTGTAAAAAATTATCTGGCTAGTTTCCTGCTTAGTCTTTGGCACCCCTTGCTCATTCCCGCCCCTTCTCCTCTGCCCCCAACACTTTGATGAAACAGATATACCAAGACTTACATATTTTTCACAGTTTGGCTCATGTTATATGCCATCTGGGAATTTGGCACCGGATCTTTGCACCATCTTTTGTGTTTCCAGCCATAAATCATATGAAAGTAATAATAATAACCAGAATGCTTCTTGCAGGGTGAAACAATGCTGACTGTTCTTTCTAACACAGACAGGATGCATGAGCCTGCTGAAAGACAGACTAGCTTACGTACAGATCACGATCATAGCTTACATATGTAATGTCCGGTAAAATATATAACTTACAGAGTGGCTGCATTTACACTGAAAGCCTTTCTGTGCAGTTGCTTTGAATTAAAAGAAAGAAAGCAAGAAAGCCAGCCAGCCAGCGAAAGGCACATTGTTTCTTTTGCTATTCCTATGGCCTAAAGGAAAACATTAATTAAAATCACTGGAGCATTTGGCTCTGGATCAAAACCCAATGTGGTTCTTACCCCTGAAAATACTTCTGAATCGCTTGAGAAGCATGGAAATATGTCCGTTTTGGCATATTTTCTGTATGAGGTGCTAGGATCTGGCATCTGCCTTTCAGAGTTGTGATAGACCTGTTATGCCTTTAAGCATAAACCCTTTAAGTGTGTTCACCATATTGGACTAAATAGAACGGGGAGGCGTGTTTTTAGTGTGTGATCTATTGCCCCCCTAAAATTAGAATCTGTATCCATCACCACCATGCTTTCCATTTAGAAAGATGTCTTCACAATTAAGGCACCACTGATGTGTTAAGTAGTCTAGAACATGCCCTCTTGCTCAAGCAATGTCTTGTGAGCTCTACCTAGTTCAGCATTTTTGCAAGAATCCTAGCAAGAAGTAAGCATCAGATTGCCACTGTAAGTCAAGCATTGATGGCCATTTGGGTCTATGGCCATGGGCCACATGGGTCTGTGGCCTATGAACCATTGGGATGAACAAGATTGAGAATATTCTTATCCCAAAACAGAGAAATCTTAATGCTGTGCACATCCTGAAACCCCAACTTTTCAGAATTGTGTGGTTTAAGCAAACGACTATATCTTTTATAAATCTGCATTGAAGGTTGTGATGGCTGGTGAAAAACCATAAAGAAAACTGAAGTCCCCGTACCTCTGATAAATTAGACATCTTCTGACCTCAAGCTTTTCCCATGCTGAGAGTACAGACCTACAGTATGTGTTGCACTTCTGATAGGTGTCTCTGAGCCTGTAGCCCTCACCTCTTCTGCATTCCACAGGCAAGATCCAGACCGTGCAAAAGGAGGCTAATTTAATTTTAAATACAAAAAGCAGCTAGATGGCCTCTGAGCCCATCCAGCAGACTTTCCTTTAGGTAGGTCAGGAGGGGACAGGAGAGACCATTGATGCTGTGAATCTTGTTTTATCCTCTACCCTCCTGTTTGCCCATATGCTCCCCTTTCTTCTCCAACTTGTGATGGTTGGCAGTGGGTGCGCAATGGAAGATCCATGGTCATATTACCTTCATGCTTGTAGCTATGTCTCTAGGTGCAGAGGAGAAGACCCACAGCATCCTATGGTGGTCCAGATGCTGTGTAGGATTAGACATTGTTAGGACTTGAGGCTGAACATTTATGAAAAACAGGCAATTCCTATACATTCCCTACCCTGAAATGCTTAGTCATACCACATTTTTAAACTGTATGGACTGGCATCAACTGCATTAAACAAATTTTAATGGCTCTTGCAGAAACTCAAGAATTCTTTCTTTCTTTTTCCATTTTTAAACCATGGTTTCAATGCTAAGCCTAGAAAAATATTATAGTTTTAAGGGCTTGGAATCTCACAAAACATATGTCATGTGAAAATCAACTGCAATTCATTCATTTTCTAAACTTCTTATTTTAAGGCTAGAATAGGAGGATTATTTCATTAACATTTAAAGTTCATGATTCTGAACTAAGAATATTTCCACACCAGTGTCTGATGCATGGCATCCAGTGTAGGATTAACTGCTAATTATGTTGGCTGTGCACAGTGAAACAAAGTGAACTGAAGCCCACACACTTCATGAGCTGTTTGTAACTGAGGGTCCAAGTACATGTAATATCTGATAAGTTCTGCCACATTTATTGTTCATGTGCTTTCTCCTTGCACATCTGTACTTGGGGAGGGTGTCTGATATTTCAAAGGAAAAGTAAATATGGGTGAGAACCTTCCCTTTCCATCCCTTCCTACATTCCATTCTTTGTGGTACTTTCGGCACTATCTGTTTCTACTATTGAAAGTGAACTGTGCTGAGGGGAACATGCCTAAGACAACAGAACTCTGGGCAGATAAAAGTGGAAGAAGGGAAAGGTCAGTTCTCTTCATTGGTATTCATCTTTTGTTGCAAAAATTGGACCTCACTGCATACTTATAAAAGGGATAAGATGGTTATGTGATTAGCACATCAAAATCCATTTAGTTTGGCCTTCAGTCTAGTTTTCACTAAAGGTAATTAACCTGCATCTGGTCTATGCCTCTTCCTTCTATAGGTGGACAAATCACATCATTACATGTTCCTTCATACAAAAAGTATGGAAAATTAACCAAGGGAAGGCTTGGTCTTACATCTTGTCCCATTTTGGGGGAGTGTATGATAGATTCTAAGACAGAGAGGATGTTGTTGAGCCAAGATCACTGTGGAAAGCCAGACACCTGAGAAGTCAGTTTAATGAAGCTTCTCACCTTGTTACAAGACAAGAGGTGTGTTGAGACTCAGGATTCTGATACAATGTACCTTCTGCAGATATGGGCACTGACCTGGACAGAGGCCCCCACTTCTCAAACAGAAACATCTTCCATAGGAATGGGGCAGCATGTGGAGAACTCTACAGGGGAGTGGGATTCTGGTGTGGCCTGAATTGCATCATCAACTCATTAGAGTGAGTTGTCCAGTTTGGCATAGCACACATTTGTGGGCTAGGTTTCCTTGCCAAGATAGTGATCTTTAATGACCACTCTCCTGTATTTAAGTGAGAGCACTAGAGGTTGCTGGACACAGCATCTTTCCTATCTGCAAAGCTTCCTTGTCTTGTTTCTTTGTTTGAACTCTAAATTTACTTGGACTTACTATTTTTTCCAACAAGTCTTTTTGTTATCTTGTTGAGAAACCCAAGAGACAGACTCCAGTGAAGGGAATATATTGCAGCCTGTTGTCTCCTGATTTATATTGGAACTGTAAAGGAAGTTACTGGAACTACAGCAATGATATGTCCATCTCCTAGCACATAGATCATTATGGGCTAGTATGGACCCTCCACACACATTGGCCAGTTCAAATTGCCTTATCTTAGAAGTAGATGAAGATTGAGAAAATTAACATTTAGCAAATAAGGAGGGAAAGGAAATGGTAAAGCAGAAGACCATGAAGCGATATGATCAAAAGCCTCCAGTGGGCTATGTATTGGAATTAGATACCTTCAGAATAGGATTAGGAATCATCTTTTAAGATTTGTGAAAGGAAAGTAAATAAAGTTATACTTCCGTGACCAGAGACAGGAAAACCCAAAGGATTCCTTTCCCCATTGCTTAAAATTAGAGAAGTACTGTGAGCATAAACTAATCTCAGCTTTCTCGGCTGAGTTCCAGATGCCAACAGTGGGGCAATGCTGCCGCTTATCGCACTACTAAACAATATTTCAAGAAGACTGATAACCATTTTGGTGCTTGCAGCAGTGAGGGACTCACTGAATTGAGGCCAAACCATTATTAGGGAGATCAGAGCCACCACTATATTTGGTAAAAAACAGGTTTGTTTATTTATTTGTTGAATTTCTATACCACCCTCTTAGCCTAAACGGCTCTCAGCACCAGTTTAGATCAAGGGTCTTGACAATGTGGCTTCTCTTTAGAATTCACAATTAAGAAATCTAATGCTCAGCTTGAGGCTTTTTGGTAGCTGCTTTCCTATGCACTCTGCATTCAAGGGATCGATTCCACTGTTAGGTCTCAGTAGCCATGCTCGGACCACAGTCCCCTGTGAGGCAACAGGGTGACTGCATGGCATTAGCAGCTTGTGTTGCTTTAAGTGCAGGATGCAGCTGTGGGCAAAGCTTTCCAGTTTGGTATAAAGGTTCAACCAATCTGTCCCAGGAAGCATGGGACAGTTTTCTCTGTTGATATAAGGTTCCAGTAGATCTCTTAAAGGGAAAAGAAGCCGGAAAACAGGGGAATTTGGTCCTGAAAATGTAAAATAAGTACCAGAGCAGAGTAGAAAATCATGCTCAAAAAGAATAATGAGAAATTATATTAAAAATCAGTTTGACTCAGAGCCAAGAGACATAAATGGGAGGGATGCCAAGCAGAAGGAAAGCATTTCACCTAAACTCTAAGGAAGTTTTAGGGTTTGGAACAAAGAAATAGCTGGA
Organism: Varanus komodoensis; assembly: GCF_004798865.1. Taxonomy (NCBI): domain Eukaryota; kingdom Metazoa; phylum Chordata; class Lepidosauria; order Squamata; family Varanidae; genus Varanus; species Varanus komodoensis. The sequence continues at coordinate 27,796,224 of NW_025335568.1, read as the reverse complement.
CTCAGGATAAAACAAAGGGAACAATACTTTGGTACTGGCCACTCAATAGATGGTGCAGGAAACTTTGTTTGGCCTTGATTTTCATTTAATTTTTCATCTGTGTTGCTAGCATTGCCCAATATTTAAACAAAAGTTTAAAAGTTTTGCAGATATTCAGGAAGTTCTTGCTCTGACTGTCTTGTGTCACTTTAGGACCCTTTAGAGTTGAACCATTTTCTTGCCAGGGGTTTGCCTATTCAGTGGTGCCTTTGTGAATTGATTGGCTAGTTAATGGCATGGCAGTCAGGCAGGTATCTGTATACATCACACAGCCCTAGGAAGAAGCAATATTCTATCTGCAGCTTTTTTGGCACTATGGCACTTGCAGAAGTTTAAAATCAGCTTTGGCACTTTCAGGCCATGCCTTCTGGAACAAAACAGATTCTTGATCTCAGGTGTCAGGAAAACATCAGTTAGATCTGTAGTGCACAGTGTGAGAGAACCAGCACAATTGGTGCTCCTTTGCAATCAATTGCAAACAGTAATTGCAGAGGTTCAGATATATCCTTCCTTGTTACTGTTACTATGAATGTCCCAAGTCTAGAGTTTTGGCACAAGAAACACAATGCTAAGCCTCAGTCAAATTGAACTCTGTTGCTATGTGGTTTTAAGTAGAGGAAAGCCATAGCTTGGTGGTAGATCGCATGTGTTGTGTACATAGGATTCAGTTCTCCTCTCCTCTAACAAGAGTTCTCCAATAGCTGAATTGAAGAAAAGCTCTGCTAAAGAACTGCCAGTCAGACTTCACACAAAGCTGGGCTAAATGGACCAGACCAAAGGTCCCTGGATTTCAGACACTCCCTGGTTGTCTAGCCTGGCTTGACCCTGAAAACACAGTAGTTGCTTAAGATTCCAAAATAGAATCAACAAATCACAGTAATGCATCAGCTCAGAATATTACTGCCGCTCTGTTTACGCATCTGTAATAGGCATGGCTTGTTCAGAAGTGCAAATCCAACATGCATAACAAAAAACATGTTTTCAAATTTGATATCTTCAAATATATATGCAAAGTAATCTTGTGGTCTTTTCATTGAATTGGTATTAGAAACATTTCTTTTTGTAGCTTCAGGCAGAGGTTGCCTTGATGCCTGTGGATAACCTTAAATAGATCCATAATCCAGTGGTGTGCTGGAGTATCAGAATAAAAAAAAATTCTGACACAAAGTATGTGTTTCAATATTTTCTGGATATTGCTGTAACTGATGTGGTTTAACATGTGGTGCTTAATAAGATGGTTGGTAATTAGGGTCTTGATGGTGCAATTCATCATTTTTAATACATTATTGAAAATCCTATCTAGTAGCCCCTCTTCCCTATTGAACTGAATTCATTCGGCATTTGGTGAAGCATTTTTGTGCTGTGTTCAGTTAATTTCATATGTGTTAAGTTCTAGGCACCATGCTAGTTGCATAAGAAGAAAATACAAGAAAATCGTGTTGCAAAATCTGATTGAATGTGATTTCCAGGTTGTTTTTTTCTACTAGTAAAATCACTACTAGGTAGCTTAAGGATTTCATCATGTGCTGAATATTTCTGCAAAATTTCTGCAAAATTTCCATTTCATTGTTTGCTGAATATTTCTGCTAAATGTGTCTAAAGTGGTACAAGTCCAATATTTTTCACATCAAGCACCCTAGGGTTTGCTATATCATTCAACTGAAGTATGAAGCATGTGACCCTATAAGAAATAGTCATTTCATGAAAATGTAGCCACATGAAAACTAAGGCCAGCTAAACATTTATTTTACTTAGGATACTGATTTTGTGCTTGTGTCCTGTAGGATTCTAGAGTTGCTTAGAAACTTACTGTGGCTTCTTCAGTGAGAGTACACATTTCATAGGTCTGGATCACACATAATACTAACAGGTGGTTTATGTAACCTATGATTTGTTGTATGGCAGGCAATTGAACAAACCAGCCCCTGAGAATTTGTTTGCTTCTTCCTTTGCTGCTCTCTCACTGTACTTACTACTTGCATAGAGGAAGCCTGTATTGTTTGTTTTTATCATTCTTGTCTGGCACATTTGCAGCCAGGCAGAACAATCCGTTACAATTTGTTGTAAGCTGCTGGGAGACAATTGTCGTAAAGGATGGCATATAAATGTTTTAAATAAATAAATAAATAAATAAATAAATGCTTCTGTGTTTACCCATAAGGCCAAACCACGGTCAGATCATTCAGAATTTACAACTCAAACCATGGGTTCTCTTTTTGGGTTGTTCATGGCTAAAAAACCATGCTTTGTTAGCATAGTCATATTCACACATCATAACAACCAAGCATTCAACAATCTAAAGCATGGGTTAGTATTATGTTTAATCCAAGCTGCAGAGAGTTCCAATCTTTGCCTTCAATGTGCAGCCAAACAAGTGTTAGGTATGTCCTGGAGAGGGACTTGTGGTTCATGCTGGTCATCAATAAAGCACAATAGCCTTCTCCATGCATTGTTTTACATTGTGTACAGTAGTTCCCTAGCAAACAGAAGGATATTCTTCAGAGTAGTTGTCAGAGTAGAAAAGATTTCCCTGGAACAGATTTGTGAAAACAAATGTGATGAAGTATATAGGCCACCTGTCTTGGATTAGGAAGGCTAGAGTTCTAATGCTTGCCCATCCATGAATTTTACCAAGTGCCCATGGGCCAGACACACACTCTTAGCCTAATCTATCTCAAGGTTGTTAAGGAAATGAGATCTGCAAGAGGCATGTGCAGTAACCTGAGCTGCTTGGATACAAATGTTACACACGTGCACATGCACACACACAGAGTTTTTCTATAATGAAATGTATGGCTTTGCTTTTTTACTAATGAATGAATTTTATGTTGAAGTAAAAATAAAGGCATTAACAAAAGTTTAATAAAAGTGGAGTATGGGAGGAAGGGAGCCATGAAACTCATTTGAAAGTCATCCAGAGACTTTTAGTAATGGGACGAGATAGAAAAACTTTTAATAAAATAAAATAATAAAATAAATTTGGTACATTTGAGTCAGTTACTCTCCTCAGCCTAAGTTACTCTCCTCCACAGCCTCATAGGGCTGTGCTAAGGGCAAAATGAGGATGAAGTGTTTGTGTGTATGTGATCATGTGTACCACTTGAATTCCTCCATAGAAGACGGGGGATATGAATGTAATAAAGATACAAGAATTTACATGTATTATCATGCCAAAGGAATCATTGGTCTACCATAGTATCAAACAACATGACGTTTTTCAGATGTTTTGGACTGCAATTCCCAGAAGTCCTGACTATTTGCCATGCTGTTTGAAACTAATGGGAGTTGAAGTCTGGAAGGCAGCAAGATAGTCAATACTATTCTACTATGAAGAAATGTTTGGAAGTCAGGATTCCAGCTGCCTATCTGTTAGAACTGCTTAGAATCCTGTAAATTTGTGTCTTTCAACAGCATCCTATTTGCATTGCAAACAGCTTTTAAAACTCTGCTTGGTTTCAAAAACAACTTATCTGAGATATTATCTTCTTTTAGAAAGAAAAAAGACTCTGGACTTTTCTAGATGTACAGTTAGTTGCACAGTTCTTTGAATTGTGACTATAGTCAACAAAATTCTGCTGGTATTTAACTAAGAGCCAGTGTAAACATTACAGCTCCCATATGGAGACTGATAAAGAGCTTAGCCTTATGTGTTGTGTGGCTCGCATAACATGTAAAAGCCTCTTACCCTGCGTGTTAGCTTAAATTTGTACAATGTCCGTACACCAAGGCCAGCAATTGCCTTGGAGGTAAATGGCTGCTTTGGAGCTGCTGGATACCCTTTGAGAGACTTTCAAATGTTTCTCCCAGTGCTTATTAGTGGCCAGTGATGCAGATAAGTAATTTTAGACTCTGGACCTAATTATCTTATGGAGGGTCCCTTTTCTGAGATGGTAAGGTGTATTATTTTACTTACTTCAAAGATATCATTATTATTGTTACATTACATTTCTACACCACTGAAGAAGTACCTGAAGCTCTTTGGGTGGTTCACAACTCTAATGTGTTTTGTGACCTTCCTGCTCATTCTGCTGAGTGGGGCCTTGGACAACTGCCCCAAATCCCTTTCGTGGTGGCACCAGTGAGTGGCCTTACTGTTGTAACTACAACAATTAAATTATCCCAGATAATTCTTGCATAGAAGCCTCCGACGTGACAGTCCTCAAACTCCTGACCTTGTAATAGAAAAGCTGACAGAGGCTGCTGAATGGCGAAGCACTACACAGCAACCTTTTTGAATGAAACTTAAGGGCTTGGATCGGAGAAGCAGACATTGGGCTGGTTCACATGATAACCGCAACAAAAATAAGCTACGGAGGTTTGTTCATCCTGTTGTGCATGCCTGTCCCATGCCAGCCAGACCCCTAATTACTCTCAGTGGCATGGCTTTCTATGCTGTTTGAAGTCAAGTGATGCAGCTTATGGGCAGGCAAGGACTGCAATTCTCAAACAGCCCATGAACAGCTCACACGCAGTTTTGCCAACTAGGTAATTGTTTTTTGGTTCATACAGCTGAATTGTTATGCAAATAAAAAATCCCAAGGTGCTACAAGCCACACCTCTTTGCACTTAATTCTTCATTCCATCCATTTATATCTTGGAACAAGTTTGGTTCATTGGGCACATTTGGACTTTGAGAAATTGCTGTTAGTGCCACTGCAAAGTGACTTCCACAGGGTATGTGGCTAGTAATCACATAATGGCCACAGTGTGGGCCTGGCTAGTCAAAAGAGGTGAGGAGGGAAATGGCAAGACTAGAAACTGGAAGTGGGGGATAGTATCATGGCAAAAAGGCAGAGGAATGGCAGAGAACCTAGAAGCTAGGAGAGAGAACAAATAGTGAGGGGGGGGGAACATAATGGAGAGGCAGCAAATGGAGAGAAACAGTACAATAAAGGGGCAAGAGGATGAGAAAGTAAGGACAGGGTAGGAAGAGAGAGAAAGAAGTCTGGGCTAAGGGTAAGAACTGGGTAGGGAGAGAAATAACTGTGAAAGGGTTTGGGCAGAAAGTAATAGCAAGGCTAAGTACAGTTCCTAGAAAGCCGTATTGTCATATGCTTATTGAAATGCGTTCATTGCTATGGATATATACAAATCCATGTACATCTGTTAAAAAGAATGGGATTCTCAAAAGGACTTTGTGGAGGCCCTGAGTGCTACATAGGAACCCCTTCATGAGTGCCCTTGAATGGCCTCGTGGGATTCATGGCACCAGCCTTGCCTGTGTTGGTGGCCTCTTACCTGTGGTATTATTTCTCACATGGGTGTGAGAGACCAGCCAGTTTCTCTCCAACATACAGGCCATTTCCTGATGTTTCAGTCTGATGTTATTTCTGTACAGCCTCTCATCATCTCAGAATCAGACATTAAGTCTGTTTAAGGAGTTGCAATACTAGGATAGCTGATCAGCTAGGCAAGGCCCAAGTGTGTGTTTTAAATGGGGGTGGGTAGTTTAAAGCAGGTGGATTTTTCACTCATGCATGTTGCCAGCTTAACAGCCCTAGAGATTGAAGCCTTCTATTTATCCACAGAACAGGTACAGCACAATCAGCAGCAATGCAAGCTTCCCCACAGCAAAGTATCATCCAAATGTCTCAGCCCTGTTCTGGAGGATCCACCTGTTGAGGTGAGAAGGTAGTTTAGTCTCTTTATGTCCAGGCATGATTTGGCTTTTCTCTAGCAGCTGCTGTTAAAGATCAATAGCCCTGTTGTGAACGTTGAAGAAGAATTCAGCGTTTTGTACAGCCCACTTCCATAAGAAGTGTAATTAAATGACAACACAATATTTTGGTCCTGCATTGAAGGAGCAATTTAAAAATATGGCACAGTGGGCTTTCTGGATGGAATTTCTGTATTACTTGCTATCTACCAGCAGGAAATGACAGATAGGCACTATCAGATTTTTCTTTCCTTGCCTCCTGATTCAGTTCTTGTTGCTTAGCTGGAAATGATGCACCCCTTTTATGCTTAGGACTTTAATACTATGGTCATTGCTACATGCCATTAAGTTGTCTCTGACTTATGGTGACTCTATGAATGAATGCCCTCCATACTGTCCTGCACTAAATAACCCTGCTGAGCTCTTGCACACTCAAGGCTGTGGCTTTCTTTATGGAATAGATTCTGTCCTATTTGGGCTTCCTCTTATTCTTCTGCCCTTGGCTTTCCCTAGCATTATTGTCTTCTTCAGTGAATCTTGCCTTCTCACAATGTGCCCAAAATACGAGCATTTCAGTTTCCTCTTTTTTACTTTCAAGACTTTATTTGATCGAAGACCTCTTTATTCATCCTTCTGTTGGTCCGGGTATTTGCAAGCTCTCTTTCAGCAGCATGTATCAAATGCATATTGTACTACTGCATCTAGGAATGATAAATGAGTGACATTTATGATCACTTGGATTCTCCAGTCATCATTTTGCTTCTTGTTTTGCCCTTGATTCCCTTTCACATTTTTATCATTCTTCATTTAGTGCCAGTGGGAGCTTTATAGAAATCAAGTGGAGAATAAGCAGGGGATTTACACAGATCTCCTGATATTTGTCCAGAATTCTTGAAAACAAATGAATAGGTTTTAAGGTGAGTGAGATGTGGTTCACTCATTGTCAGCATATAACTTGGTACTATAAAGGAAGGAGAAGTCTTTTGTGCTATTCTTGAGTGGAGGCTGTGGGAAATTAGCAGGTTTCCCATATTTTCATCTGCTGTTTTCTTAGAGATTGTGCTACAGTTATCTTGTAGCACAAGTTTAGGGCAGAAAAGACAGTTGAAGGGAAATTCACTTCAGAATTGGTTAATGCATGCATTATGTCTATGGTCCTATTTAAACACTTTCTCAGTCATTCAGTGCAGAGTTGGAAAGTTTCAAGCTACTACCTGTCACAATTCCTGCCAAGAGCTTCTCACTGAAGGTTCTCCCAGTGCATTAAATTTGAACAGCAAGGCCCATTTGTTCATCCATTTTAGAATAGCATTCTTTTTCAGATCTGTCAAGGTCTAGAAGCCAAGTGCTGGCCTTCTTTTATTTATGTGCTGGAGATATTGGACTAGTTTTCTTTATGTTTGAATCTGTGTTTTAAATAGATCCATCCAAAACAGATTACTTTGTATGTTTTGTAGGGCTGCAGAGCAGTGGAAATGCCAGCTAGTGCAAAATGTGCCAGTTGGGCTAATTGCTGAAACCCACTTTGTTGATCCTGGCACCTCATCTTGTTCTTCAGCACTGACTTCCAGTTCAGTTTTGGATTCATTTCTTACCCATGAAACCAAAATAGTCTGAGCCACTCATCCCATAATGCTAATATCATATGCTTTTTCCTGCACAATACATTATACATTGGGGGCTGTAGTATCCCAACAAGGTCGGAAGTCCAATTGTTTGGAATTCACAACAGAGCCCTTTCCATTGCAGTATTCTGGTTGGGAAGCATTTCTTTAGTCTGTCTCTCTCTCTCTTTCTCTCTGTTTTAGACTTTAGACAAGATACCATTTTTAAAAAAATTATGAAGAATTTTAGTATGGGCTTAAAGTCTGCCTCCCTATTTTGGTGTTGAATTATTTAATTCTGGTCTTGCTTTTCTTGAATTGTAGTGATTGTGGAGTGTTTTGATGGGTTTTATGGAGTCTAATGTGGTTTATTGTGTAAACAAATGGGAGTATAAATTTCTGAAGAAAGAAAGAAAATAAATCTACCCAAAGACAAAGGAATAGAAATGCAAAGATATTTACAGCAAACATGCTTGTTGAACTAAGTGACAAAACAAGGGTTGTATCTAATGTTTCTAATTGTATCTAATTGTGAAAGGCTAATAAAAGGAGAAACAATATGCACTCCTTCCCCCTGCTGTCCTTAGTGCTTTGGAGGGTTGGGAAACCCTAAGCACAGTATGGAAAGTAACACCTCCTTCCCCTTCAACCAGAAGTCCCTGCTAAGTCAGAGACCCCTCTAGGAAAGGAAAGATTCCTTGGACTTATACAAGTGTACCACTAGATGCAGCCCATTTATTTTAATGATAGTTGGATTTCACCAGTCAATATGAAGGGAACCAAATTGCTTTGTTTAAAAAAGTATTTCTTTGATGCTTGACTGTACATGGTGATTTAAAAAAATATTAATTATGTGTACAGAGGGTCCTTAGAACAGAAATATGCAAGTGCCATCCACATTCCTATGTAGCTGTGTTCCAGTGAAATGAGAAGCAGCGGTGCTATAGCCATGGACTTGGGAACGTTCAGAAATCATTGGGAGAGCTTCAGGAAAATAACAGCAAAATTGACTGGAGAACATTGGTGCGAGCACAGACTTTTCAGGTGCAGGTCTACGTCATGTGCAGTCCCTCTAAATAATATAAAATTATTTGCTTTGTTTATGTTTTTTGGCATTTTAGTATTTTCTCCTAATTTTTATATGTGGGAACAGACTGCACATTGGTGTTGTATATTTATTTTTACTTATAGCCTAAATCATAGAAGAGTTGATTAGGAAGGGAGCAGTAAGGCCACTGGGCCCAGGTCTGGTCTGGACTCCAAATATTGCTTTTAAGCATATGTTTGGCTAGCATCTTGCACAGTCTAAGCTATGATATTCAGTTTCCAACATCATTTTTGTCACCTGGAATGCGGGGCCTTTGTTTGAAATAACTAAAGCTCTAGCTCTACCTTTGAGGTCTTATATATCAGGGAGCATATAACATTTCAGCCCCAAGGGTTGGATCAGCTATTCGTTGGAGTCTTGAGGGTGTGCATAAGCACAAGCGCACAGGCACATGTATGCGGAAACACACACAGCACAAAGCCCATACACACACATCAAGTGCACGCATGCACACACACACACTGGGAGGCATCTGCTTCTGGGTCCCTGGGGAGTGGAGGACAGTGCTTAGCCTCCCCAGTTCCCAGCAAACTGAACCAGCATTGCTGCTTTCCCAACTGTTTCTGATTGCTGTGGGGAGAAGCAGGCTCTAGCGCCCTTCTCCAGGGCTGCTTCTATGCCTCAAATTCTGGCCCAGCTGACATGCCATGTTTCTGAGTCACTGCAGAAAGAAGCAGACGTTAACCTCCAAGCAACCTGATCAGAAATCACTGTGTATTCTTCTGGGGCAGATGAACCCCACTTCTTGTGCTGCTACTTAAACATGTAAATATAACCTTTCCATTCTCTGAAGATCAGAGAGAACTAAATTGAGAGAAGTGCTTTAACAATCTGATTGTTCTGGTGTATTAACATTTCTTGGAAGAGATTATGGCTTTCCTCCTACAAAGTTCTATGTCATCAGCCTAACAAAATGTCTCATGTATCACCCTTTTAAAACCCTTGTGTTTTCAGAGCCCTAGTTTTTTGTTTTAGGCTTTTTTGAAGTTTATTTCAGGCATCATGCACCCAAAATGCAAAAAGCAAGGTTCTAGACAGACCACTCCCAAACCTAACAATCAGAAGGCAGTGCGCAGCTCTTCCGTCCTTCACTCCCTATCACATTTGTTTGTTCATATGTTTGCTTGCTTATCGTGGTAAGAAAGGGACAGATGAAACAGTGGGAACCCATGAGAGGGTAACAATATTACTGGGCAGCTAATAATATCCCATGCTTGAGTTAGGGTGTTTGCGCAACAGAAACTTAAAATGAAACACTGTCACACAAATTCTGAGGATTGAGTCCTGATAAGTTTTAACCTTCAGAATTCACTGAGCTGATGTCATTTCTTTAGGTGTATGTCTGCATGTAAGATTTCAAGGAGCTTGCAATTTGTCATCTGGTGAAACACCAAACAAAACCTAAAGTGAGGTTTTTTTCCTTTGTGGCCATGTTTATGTGCACCTCTCTCTATCATGTACATCTGCTTAACATCAGCCAGACTAAATTTATTAGCTTTGTCATCACTGGAACTTGTGGAATTGAGCCTTTTGGTGCATTGGTGAAGTGAGGCAGTTAGCTGGTAGGTTTGCTAATCCCTTTGGGCTAATGATCTGCACACTGGGGCAGGACTAACCAGCACACAAACGGCTTCACCAGGGCTGGTAGTTTCCCTCCTCCTGCTCCCCCTCTCTGACCTCCACTGAGTGGTAGCATATTTCTCAGGTTTCTTTGAAGCAGAACCAGTGTCCCGGGGCACCTATATTGCTGCTGCATCACCAGATTTTTCCCTCATTGGTCTGTCACATCTACACTGCTAGCTTTTCTTCTGTTGGCACACTTTGTGGCCGGAGCATGATTATGCCTTCCCTCCTTCCATTTTTCTTTCAACTGATCCCCACTATTCCTGTTCCACCCAAGAGACTGTTTAAGAAGCTTTCAAACTTCTCCTGTGTTGCCCCAATCCCCTGTTCTCACCAGTTCTTCAGTACTCAGCCAGAAAGGTTAGCCACAATTATTGTAGTGACTTTTAATTCATCTCTCTGAGCCTCTTCTTAAAATATGTCATCTTTCATTACAGACCCATTCTGAAGAGAGACCATTTCAGTGTGAGGAATGCAAAGCATTGTTCCGAACCCCATTCTCTCTGCAAAGACACCTTCTAATACATAACAGTAAGTGCTAATATGGAAAGTCAAGTTCCTTCAGCAATCCTGACTTCTAAGAGCGAGTGCAGGTTCAGCTCAGAACTGAAGGAGTCTGGCATGAACAGACATACACCTAATCTGTGTCGAATCACAGTGAAATATTACATCTTTTTGCTTTAATAGAAAAAATCGCTTTAAGAAAGAACTAAGTTGTCAGCTACAGGAGAAATGTGTTAATTATCAGTATCTCAAAGTGATGAGTGATTATGAGTGATATGAATGAGCTCTTTCAAAACTATATTCCTGGTTAAATGCCTTGTCCCATTCCAGCAAAGAACTTGGCACTTGAGTGGTGAGTAGTTCATTCTTCTTGGTTATATTGTTTAGTAACATTCACCAAGTGAATCCTTATTCTAGCATATAGGGATGGCTGGATGTGCAATGTTCAAGCTCAGGGAGGTTGTCCAAATTTGTCCTTGAAGCTTATCATGCCTCATTTGCATTCTCCAATATGCACAACTTTTGTTAATTCATCTGATCTGGAAAATCACATTTTCAGTTGGCAAATATTAGCATTTTTAAAAGTGCACATTTTCCCAATTGAAATTTCCCTCAATCCCTTGCAGAAGCATGCACACATTTTGAGAATTGTGCAAATATACACTTTCAAACTCAGGAAATTGTGAACAATTCTGAAAATTTCATTCCTGCTTGTATTTATACTTGGGATTTCAAACAGACAAATTCATATATTTGTCAGAGTGTGAAAAGAAATGAACTTCTCATACATTCCTTTTGATACACTGATTTTCTTAATGTACCTCATTTGCAATTGCTGGCAGGGCTGGTAAGCCTGATGGCCAGGATTCCTGCCGTGGAAAAATAGGAAATTCAGAATAGTGATAGAGACCTCTTTGGTGGCACATGGTTTACTGACTAGTGCAATGAGTGCATTCAGTTTAGATGTTACACCACTGATGATCAGCACATTCAAAGGAATATTTTGTTCCATGCATGGATATCTTGAATATACAAGCCTTTTCAGAAAAGCATTGCCCTTTATTTTTTGTACTGTTCAAATTCACCTTTGTTGTGGGCTTGCTAGGTTGCAGATGGAAAAGCACAGGTTCTTTACATCAGTCAACCTGTCTAATGATATTGTTATGTGGATTGCAACCCAGTTATGTATGGAAGGCATTTTGACTGTGTTGAAACACTATTAAAATATTAGTACAAATAGTAATGACAGTATTTTATTATTTTCATTACTCTAAACTTCTTCCAAAAACATCAGGGTGGTATATGGATGAAGAATCCAGAACAGACATGCATTCCTAAAATGCAATAAAATTTCTAAACAAAGAATACAATGCTGAGACAATTTTAAAAGGTAGCAACAGTTAAATTTCAAAGTATTCTTTGTATAGCACTAAGGTCCATATGCCTATGATCCATATTAATTTTAGTTTGTGTATTACTCCCCTGTTTCATGCGATGTGGGGCAGAGGACAAAAATAATATTACCATTCTGTCCAGCTTCACAAAAGCTATTGAAACAAGATTAGTGTTTATGGAAATATAGGTAAGTTCACAGAACTCCTTACAGCTGCAAATTCACTTTATTCACCTTGAAATGCAAGACGAATATGTACTTTCAAAGTCTTTATATGGCTGCTCAATAACAGTTGTCCTCCTGCTCAAACATGCAAGTTGAAATGTTGTGTATGTGTCTTCTTTTGACTCAGGAAGGATCTGAGATTTTTAGATAATCCCTTAACTGCATAAAAAAGAAGAACATGTTATATGCCATGTTTGTACAACATAATAGTGTCTGTAACTAGATTCTACAGATATTGAATTATTTCCTTGTTCAGTAGCTGACCTTTTGCCATAGCTGATGAGCTAAAGCCTGTAAAATGCCGGGTACCATGCCTGATCCAGCAGAAGATGGAAAAAAATAGGATTTTTATTACATATTCATTTCAAAAGAAATATTATATTTGCTAAGAAATCAGAGTGATTAATACTTGAAAAATACATAAAAATGCCAAACTAATGCTTAATAAAAAATTTATACTGTAAAATACAACAGAAGTGGTATATCTCTTCTCTTTTATTTGCACTGTTTTGTCATATTCATAATAGCACATGACTGCTTATACCTTATATGAGTTTAGAGTTTACATTTTTAAATGGTTAAAAAAATAATGATGATGATGAATTTTAGTTTGGGTTTCTGACAGCTGCCACATTTCCTTCACATGAGCAACTTGCAGGAACAGGAAAGAACCTTCAAGATAAAACCTGCAGGCATATTCATGCATTCTAGAGTGAATGCTTCAAAACTTAGAGAATGACCTCATTTAGGATCAGCTATGATAGGAAGGCTATATGCCATCTTCTTGTCCTGGTATCCTTTAGAATTGCTGGACTTCAACTTCCACCATTTCATATATCCGGAAGGTACCAGGTGGAGGAAGGTTGCTGTATGGCATATGCATGATCAACACCACATTGGAAGTATTTTCCCCATCAAAACTACCTGGTGACTAGGTCTTCATGGACAAATGTGTTTAGAATCTCTTACTTTTACATTGCAAGAGAGGGCCTTCATTTCCTTAATGATGTTGTGAATGTGATGATAGCCACAATTGATTTATGAGCACCCATCAGCATTGTAGTGAAAGTTCATCTAATTCTATTTTTCACATATCTTTATTTCTTCCTTTTACTTAGGTGAAAGGACCTTTAAGTGTGATCACTGTGATGCTACATTCAAAAGGAAGGACACACTGAATGTCCACATACAAGTTGTTCATGATGGTCATAAGAAGTATAAATGTGATTTGTGTGACAAAGCCTTTGTGACACCATCTGTGCTTAAGAGCCATAAAAAAGTAGGCATAATCTGTCATTTGTAACATGATAACTCTTATGAAGTGATTATCACATGGTTATTTTGCAAAGCTTATTCCTTACTTACTGGAAATTCCATAACATTTCTGTTGAAGGAATGGCTTCCCTTGCAGAAGGAAAGTGTCAGGCCATTGAAGAATTGGTGAGATAGTAAATACCCTGTTGCCCTCAATTTGCACCTGGGACCCTCCTTCTGATATTTTTTGAAAGTACAGCTGTTATTTAAAAATCATCTCCATCCTTATGTGGAACACAGAGGTTCTTCAACTTCCTTTGAGGGCTTCCTTGGTTTCAAAAATAGATTGCCATGAAGCAAAGTGGTGGACAGTGGATGTTTGTGAAGTGCAGTTTTAAACCACCTTTGGAAAATGCAGAATAGGTGTTACAGTAGTAAGTGAGAGAAGATAGCTAGAAGAACAGTTTGCTCCTCATTAATTAACTATATCCAAGAAGCATGGATGAGTTACCATATATACTGGTGTATAAGGTGACTCACATATAAGATAAGGTTGATATTTTGGACTACTTTTCTGTTGTTTGTCATATATTGGGCATCTAAGATGACCCCCAATTTTTGCTTTGCTATTGTCAATTTCAAGCATTGTCTTATATGCTGGTATGTACAGTATTCATCATAATTATTACTGCAAATTTGTAAAAGTGGGACAATTCTTATACTACATCATTATTTTGGCGTGGAAATGTGGAGCAGGGTGACAACTGGAACAAATAATTACTTGGCTTGAGAAGTATGAGTGGCTTAGTGAAATGCTGCAACTAGACTTATCAAAAGGAAACTTATTTAAACATAGTTTATTTTCATAGTTAATAAACTTACATAGTTTATTTGAAAGCTCCAAAAAGTATAGCAATATCCTTCAGTTTTATCACTATGCACTTAAAATTAAGCATATGTTTTAATTTTCTCTCTACATCAGAACCCCAATATGATGTGAAAATATGGCATAAACCATGTGTTCTACAGTTCAACTTTCATTGCCTTACTGTATTTGCTAGGTAATCTTGATTAAAAAATAAAAGAAAGAAAAAGTTCAACCACTCAAGCAACATAACATGTAGTGAAAAAGGCTACACCCTTCAATTTCTAAAGCAGTTTAAGTTGCATGCCCTCTTCTGACCAAGACTACAGTCTTGAGATTGAAGTATTGACTGGTTCATATTTGTCTTAACTTTGATTTTATCATGGTTGTGTGCTGTTGCATTTGATAAGATGAGTGAAATCAATATTGTCTCTCCCTTACTCTGTAAACTTTGACTTTCAATAGACAGAGCAAATACTGGTATTGCTTATCCACTAGTGATGCAGGAATTATTGGGCTTTGAAGAAACCTCTAGAAGGTCATCTCTGTTATCTTATCAGAATGACAGAGAAGCTTACAGTTTTGATTAAAATATTAACATGTGTTCAATGCAAATTAGCAGTCATATAACAAATATTTAAAAGCGATAAGATGAATCTTTCATTCAGATAGTAGTAGGACTTGAGCTTCTATATTCTCCAACATTCCTCTCCATCTTACCATGTAAAGAACAAATGACAAATGACTAAACTGGGGGATCCTATATTTATCCTAATGCAGAGTCTAGTGTCTATGTTCAAGCTGAACCTGAAAGACCAAGCCCATAGGACTGAATCTGTCAAGTACCTATTGGTGTTGATAGGTGACCAGCTACTATTAGCCCTTTTACACTGGTTGCCACTGCTAAAGTACTCAGTGTGATCACAACAAATTATATTTGATGGTGTAACTCTATTTGCCTTAAGCATTTTCTTAGTCAAAGGACCTTAATGGTTCTTACTTTGTTTTACTGTGGCAAAGTTGAATACTCTATTTCTTATTCACTAAAGTTCCCCCAAAATCTTTCATATGTGCAGCTTTAAGATCAAGTCCCATTGCACTGAACAACTGCAGTCCGACTTATTTTCTTATTATGAGCCAAAGGAAAGAAAAATGCTACAAATCTATGTAATAAACTTTCTGACTCAAGTTTTGTATCACTCAAATCTTATAGGAAAAATATCGTGTGGACCAAGGTCTTTTATTTAAAAATGGTACTGGTAAAACCTTTAAGTTACTAATTTTTTGGAACCTAAGGTTTTCATTCAGAAATCAAGCAAGTGTTGACTATTTTGAAAAATCCCATTAAAGAAGTAATGAAAATAGAAATGTAAGAAGATCTTTCCCTTCTGTGCAAGAATTTCCAAGAAACAGTAAAGATTAATTGATTTTTCATGAGCTAAACTGTTTCAGGAATAAAAAGCACATTTGGTGGGTAATTAGGTCAAATATTGTGGTTTATTTTGCAATCTATAGCAATACATAGCAAGATTAGTTAGGAATTTTATAATATGGGCTTAAAGTACAACCATGGTTAAACTCTCAGAATCTGAATTTGATATGAGTGTGCATGTAAGAGAAAGTGAATAAATTCAACTTTGGGAAGATGAAATATAAAATATGACCATATTTAATTTTGGGTGAGTTTTCTTTGCAACCAAATTTATTTCTCTCTCTCTCTCTCTCTTTTGTAGACTCACACAGGTGAAAAGGAGAAAATTTGCCCCTACTGTGGGCAGAAGTTTGCAAGTAATGGAACACTCAGAGTACATATTCGTAGTCATACAGGTATAGCATTACATCGTAAGAAATGAACAACATTTGCTCACAACTTTAATTGCATAGTTTCATAATGCAGCTTAGCCTGTTTGTATTATTGAAGGACAAATGTATGTATTCTATACAATGAAAATTTCCCTAATTTTTTGAGAAACTGAGATGACATCCATGTAGGAGAAATATAATATGTAATTGGGCATTTGTGGGAAAGATGTGTGATGCTTTTCATTAATGGGAGAGCAAAAGATTGGTTTGGAGGCACTACAAATTCTGTGTTATCAGACTTGTTCTTTCCAGTAGAAATTGTCTTTCCTTCTTCCAGCAGAAGCTGCACTGGAGCTTCTGTTGTGCCATCGTTCATTGCCATCACAGCCTCACAGCACTAGCTTCATGTCCCTTGTCACTTAATATGAAGTGCTTCTATTTACCTTTTGATGCGACTGCACATAGTAGATAAACATTTCCAGTAAAAAGTTGATGCCCCGGAGCATTGTGTTCTCCACAGACTACATAGTCAAATAATTGGCAAACTGCTGAGTGTTTTAGTGATGTTAGGTTTCCAACTTAAAAGACTGAGGATTGGTGTTTGACATGCAAAGCGCTTGTTAACAAATAGTCTTCCTATGACATTCTGTTCAGTTTTGCATAAACAAATTTGGCTTGTAGGAAGATGACAGAACATGTGCACTTAATCACTTGGCTTCCTAATATGTTTGATAAGTCTTAATCACTTCCATCTCTCATGACCACCTGTTAAGATTAAAGCTGTTTACTTGTTTGGTCCTGCTTGTAATTCTGACTATAACCAGGACTGAATACTGATTACTTCGATGAAAGTTTGGATTATGTAGCTGAAACAGAATCTCCTTTCTGAGAAGGTCTAAAATTACAACTCCTAACTGAAAGTTTAGCATCTAGCAGACAGTCACAGAATCCTTGTTTGTCAGTCAAAATCATGGTCGCAAATAAATCTGGGACAGAGTTCTTCGTAAGAGTTTAAGGAAGATGTTAGGTCACAATGGATAGTGGATATTTGCTGCACTGTAATAAATCAGAGTTGGTAATACTTACCTTCCAGGATGGTTGTAAAGGTTATTCAACATGAACAGTATTTTAATTCACTATTAATGTAAATCTCACCAGCTGAATTCACATAATAAGAGTTCTGGGCATAAGGCTCTTAACAGGAATTTAGGCAAGCATAATTATTCACCAGCATGTCTTGGTCTAATAAATTTAGGTACTTCCAAACAGAGTCCTGAAAGTAACAATTAGAAATCATTGTTCAGATATTATATCTTTTTCTCCTTAATGGATTTGCTCTAGTAAGAAAAAGCTGTAGGAAGACATGAGAAGGACACAAGTGGATGTTGTCTGGACCTCCACCATCAAACTTCTGGAATAAGGCAGAACAATGGCATGAATAAGAGATCTGAAAGCACCCTTATTCTTTCTTACCATTTCAGTGTCAGAGATTATCCTGACAGCAACTTTCTCTATGAAATAGCAAAACTAAGTAGAATTGCACCTTTGTTGTTTAAGTCATGTGTATAAGGACTTAAAAAGAAAAGCATTTATGCCACACTCTCCTGCCTTATCTATTAGATCTCATTTGTGCACAGTTTTGGGTCTCTAGCAATCATGTACACACTTGGTGTGCAGGAGCAGTAATATGCTGTGTTAATAAATTTGGTATTAGTTCAACTTTTTTTGCTTTTTTATTTTTTACAACTAAGAAAAACAATACAGCTAACAGAATAGCAACAATTATGACTAGACATCACTGATCAAACAACACATTTATTTATTTAAAACTTTTGTATGCCGTCACCATATGCCTTGACATCTCAGGATGGCTCACAATACATACATTAGCATCAGTGCTACCTCCACCAGGACCAACAACTCTGATTACTTAATGCAAGATCATTTATTCATTCAAGCTGCCCCACTTCCCTTCCAGAACTGCATTATCTCTTGTGGTGGTTCACACCCCTTTCCTTTTATTAAAATGTATTCCTTAAAAGGTTCCAAATATTTTCAAATTTATTTTCACTTGTAAACCATTTTTCCATTTAAATCACAAGTTAACTTATTAATAGCTATATTCCAGACTTCTTTATACCAGTCAACTATATGATATTCACTTTTTGTTTTCCAATTCCTTGCTATTATTAATCTTACTGCTGTTAATAAATTTATCATCAATTCTTTAGTATTTTGTCCCATTTGTTCTCTAAAAAAATAACAAAAATGCTAATCCAGGGTCAACTTCAATATTTAAATTCAATATTTTACC
This sequence comes from Varanus komodoensis, assembly GCF_004798865.1. Taxonomy (NCBI): domain Eukaryota; kingdom Metazoa; phylum Chordata; class Lepidosauria; order Squamata; family Varanidae; genus Varanus; species Varanus komodoensis. The sequence goes on along the minus strand of NW_025335568.1, from coordinate 27,777,836 downwards.
AGGTTTTTTTTTTAAATCCTTTCCCAAAACTCATATTTTTACATTTCTCCAACACACATTGGAATATTCATTATTCATGTAATTTAATTTAACTGGGGTTAAGTTCCATTTCCAAACCAGTTTATAAAAATTCTCTTTAATTCTTACGTACATAAATTTTAAAATTCTCTTATGCCACATATTATTCCATTTTTCAGCACTAATATTTCTTTTTAAATCTGTTTCCCAAGACTCTTTAAGAGGATCATAGCGATCCCCCTCTTCTGGTAATATATTGTAGATTTTCCTTATCATTCTTCTCATCCACATATAGTCCTGTTTTTCTTTCTGTAAAACTATATCTTCAAATTTAGTATATTCTCTGAATTTACCATTTTTCTTCAACCAGTTCTTAGTCTAATAATCTAATTGAAATAAATTGTACCAACTTATTTTACCCTGTCCTAGTGCTGCTTGTATTATTTCTTTTCTCTTTATTTTGTCTAACCAATCTTTCAGCCTAATGAGATGTTTACTCTTCAATGCTTCCTTCAAATTACTCAACCTTTTTATCTGACATTATGCTTTAAAGTAAACCAAGCTACATATATAAGCACTGGTTTAACCACATTGGTCTGAGAATCTTTCATTACTATACTGAGCATGTAATATTGTAACAGTTTGATTTAGAACTGGCCAAGGAGGGTAAAGAGAATGTAGAAATGCCATAGTCCCAGTATCATGGGATTTGCAGTCCACATCAGATAGACATGAGTGGCAGAAGGAAAAGTCCTAAGCTGACAGATCAGTAATAGGGATGGGAGAGGGTTAGATGATGCAGGTAGCATCAGGTTGGCTGATTCAGGAATGGTTTTACCAAAGGGTGAGCCTTGCCCAAAGACATAAACCAATATGTAGCTTGAGAAAATACATGTGGTACAGTCTTCTTGCAACTGTATCCATTTAGAATGCAGGTAAATCATTATATGTTTGAATGCGTCCCATATTAGAAACTTTGCATGCAGAACATTAAAATATTAGGGAAAACTTTGTTAGAAATATTTGGTCTGACACTGTAGTTGACTGTGGGTAGGAAATTTGTGATGTTAGGGATTCACATGGCAGAGCTTCTCACTGAAACATGACACTTGCAAACATCTCATAATAACATCCATATGGAGCGCAGACTACGATTCTACACTTGTTTACCTGAATATATTTCTATTCAACATGCTAGGACTTCTGAGTAAAAATGCATATGACTGAATTGTCAGTTCTGTAAAAGCAACTGTTTCCGGGCTACAATGTAATAAATCAGAATGGTTCAGTTGCAATTAATATCCACAGTGGGAGAACATATATCTTTGCCTTTAAAGCAAGTCTATACAGCTGATACACTCATCAAGCCAAATTTAGCCCACCATCAGTGTGTGGCATCCCAAATCAATTAAATGCCCTTTCTATATGCTTGCTTCAAATGGCAAAAATAGGACTGTCAAGACGACCCATGTTACAGAACTGATGGGATGCACACAGCTTCATAGGTCACAAATGGGTTCGGGTTAGGGTCTGTTTTACAGAAGCATGCCCTCTCAAATAATGCTTATCAGTGTTATTGAATTCATTGACATGTTTTCAGACTATTGCATTGTGGGTATCACCCTTTTCTTCTTCTTTATCGCCTATTCCTCCTCCTCCTCCCGCTCCCAATATCTAGAGCAGCTTTCCCATGATTGTTGGGAGTGCTTCCCAGGAAATATTTCACTCAAAACAGCATGGGCTCACATCAGAACATGGCAAGTCAGTCTATAGTTTTGTCATTCAGAATTCCAACACTTAGATGACTGAGGTAGTTCTTATGGCTCAGCTGAAACACTACAGCACATTTTCTTTAGCTATATCCTGGTGGTTTGTAGTTTTTTAGTGTCAGATGGAGCTAGGGTTAATTCAGAGAAAGAATCCTCTGACCATGACATAAATTCTAGTGGTGGATCATAAATTGTGAAAGAAACTGTATGAAGTACCCTTTGAGATATTAAAGGGCCATGGGCCAGAAGGTTAATGCAGCTAAATCCAACAGTTAGTGCTATTACAGACTGGCTGCAGTTTCTGCTTGGGTCTGCCTTTCCTTGTCTGTGGCCAGAAAATTATAATCACTGTTTTATATTGAAATGATTATTACTATTAAGTTAAATTTCTATACTACTGCTTAGCTATAAAAGGCTCTCAGAGTGGTTCACAAGATACATTAATACAATATAAAGCAAGATACAAGAATTCAAAAGAAAAGTAAATCAGCTACATAAGGCAATAAATACAACAATATCAGTTTCACAAAATAGTCAAGCTGTGGTAATGTGTTAAAAGTTTGTGTTTTGCCATGTGTATTTTCAGTTGTTATCATTATAAGATTTTGTTTTAATGCAAAAGGGAAAAGACATTCTATTCCTTCGGTATTTAGTTTGATGTTTATTTCTTTTCCTTGCTTTTTGTATGTACATGTGTAATACAACATATTGTTTCATGAGGAACAGGAACAGAGCAAAGAAACGAAGATATGTCAGCACTGTTAAATTAATTCTTGCCATATAGTTCTTAAAAAGTAACAAAGACACTAGGATTGAGACAGAAATTGGAAACTAAATCTAAAGCATCTGATAGCCTAGTTGGTGTAGAGTAAACACAGTTTGATGTGACACATACAGGATGTAATCTAAGGAATAACTAGTGGAATCCTGCTGCAAATAGAAGCAAGTTCACTTGCAGGGCAGAAGAATCCCAAACAGCAATGTGGTTCACTTGCTTCAACCTGCTTTCTAGGACCAGGAGGAAAATTAGAGTTGTGCAAAGTATAACATTTTCATACTTTCAACAGGATCATTCAAAAGAATCAGATCAGAAAGTGTTGTCTGTACTAGATAATTTTAGGCTACAGGGGTATATGGAGAAATGAATTGCCCGTAACTCAGTGAAAACATTCTATGTTTGCATTATGCGATCCAGTGTTGTCTCCATTTCCAAATAAAATATGTAAGAACTAATTAATTAACTAAGTATGTAAGTTTGTGAGACTTTTGGACATCTTTCAAAATAGGAAATGTGGCTAAATTAATTTAATTATCATTCATGTTAATGTATTGGTTTTATAGATAGTTGTTTTAAAGCAAGTTCTTGGAATAAGGTGCTTAATGGAATTATCCAGTCCTGTCACTTTCAGATATTGGAGAGCTATGGAATTATTCAGAGATATGAATCTGAATTCAGAACCCTCAGACCTTTCTTCTTGTAGTTGATGCAGAACGAATTGTGCCAGCTGCCTCTCTGCAGCCACAAATTGATCTCACAGAGAAAGAAAAAGGAGGAGCAGAAAGGAGGATGTTGGGTCCAAAGGCTTATGTCAAACCCAAATAGTGCCCTGACCTCCCTTTCTTCCCCTCTGTGATGCTTCATCTAGGTGGCTGAAAATGGCCGCTCTAGATGAGGCTCAGGTACTAGGAGAGGGGTGTGTGTCTGCATTTGGTGTATTATATGCATTGATCATGGAGAGCATTGGACTGCACCTTCCGTCATGCTAAAGCCATTTTCTCCTGTCCTTTTCTTTTCTTCCTGGGTGTAGTCTCCTCCTGCTGGATATTAATTTTTGCCATCATACTGCAACCTTTTTTTTAAACAAAACAAGAGTGATCTTTTTTTTTTCTTTTAAAAGGATCTGTTGTCTATAAAATGCTTTCATTCTAATAAGCCACAAAGTTACAGAGTTCTGCATTCCTAACCCTTTTGAGTTGTACATCATTGTCTATTTTATCTCCCCATGACAGTTAAATCTTCAAAAGTACCTGTAAAGTCTCAGGCAGCTGTCAGCCTCCGGTTGCTTTGCTACTAGTGGATGAGAGAGACACATTCTTTCAAAGGATGGTTGGCCTGATTACTAGTGACTTCTTTAGATCAAATGAATTACAACACCTAATAGGCTGATGATTGTGAGGATCTGTAAAGAGAACCAGTACTGGGTTCATAGGGGTCAGGCATTTTAATGTTTCTTTTGGGGCAGACAGAGGAGAAGCACTGATTCCATCACATTTAAAAACACAAGGACCACAATTAAACACAGAAGTAACCATGCTTAAACCCGCTGAAATCAAAGGGCTTAAGTATGAATAACATGTTTTTTATTTGTACCCAAAATATATTGTGAGGCCCTCCTAGCTTAAGCAAGGAATACGTATTTCTAAAGTAAATATCTTATTTCCAAATGAAGATATTTAGGTTGAGAAGTGCCAAGTGGCTTACTTATCTTTATCACATTTTGAAGCCTTCACATTATTTATTCTTGAAAGTCAATCTAAATTTGTGGTCCTGTTTTGCTGTAGTAAACAGCCAACCATGCATTAACTTTAATGGAACCAGGATTGTATTACATTTAAATTCATGTTTGTTTGTTTGTTTATTGCTGTAATTCCAGATTTTAGTGTTAGACAACTTCATGATGTTTATTTTTAAGACCTTTAAATGCCAGTTTTCTGCAAATTCATGAAAGAATTTGTAATGACCACACTCTCCAAACCCTGTTTTCTGAGCCAGAATATATTTCAAGCTCACCATTTAGCTGGAATTCATTTGGATGATTTATGTCTATTTGGTTTGCAAAACTGAACACTATTTGGATGTTATGGTTTCCTTTTTTTCACTGAGCGTTTTATAAGCAAGAGGTTTGCATAATGAAATGACCGAAAATCCTTAGCCAAACCTCAGTTGCTCTAAAAAGTTGCTATCGTCCTTAAAAGCCATCTCTCCTATCCTGTTTTTGCTTGCAAAGTATTGCCCCCATTTTTATCACTTTGGGTTCTCCATACCCTCAAAGTTTCCAGGGCTGTTTGGCTAGCTTGATCACACATATATACATTCCTTGCAAGCACAGGCAAATGGATCATACATGTGTAATGTTACAAAGTGCTACCAACTGCTGCTGGATTTACTTACCAGAGGAACTGTGCTACTGTCTTCAGTCAACAGAGGATCAAATTGTGTATTTCTCTCACTCTCTTTGAAGAAACAGCTAACATTTAGCTTGCACGAACCAGCAAAAGAAACTTCTCAGTGTCTGCTACAAAAGATACTCCACAAGTCCAATCAACTTTTCTCAGTTGGTTAACCATGTAAACAACTATTTTTACATATACTGTTTAAAGGGACATGGTTCTCAGTATCTTTCAAACTTATGTTGTTTCCCTTTATCTTCACCTTTTTGCCCATTCATACTTGCTTTGGCCAGCTGTCATCACCTCACACTATCTCTGCTTAGAAAAACTCTCTTACAGCTTCCTTTCTGGACTGCTGTATTGATCACCTGGCAGGGGGTGTTGAATGCGCGATCCAGATGGCCCTCTCTCCCTCACCTCCCATGACCTCCAGCCCAGGAGAATTACCTTGGTTTTGCAGCATGGCTGTCATTATGATCCAGCATTGTTGACTTATGGTAGTGTTGGATTGTTGAGGTTTCTTGTCCTCCCTCAGACTGATTTAGGATGCATTCTGTTCAGCAGCCTTCAGAACTGAGGATTAATATTTTTATTTTGGATTCCTTTATCAGCAAGGATATGTTTGAGAGTGATGAAAGAAAAAAAATCCTCAACTACGTTTAATCAGTTCCATATAGAAAATCTGTTTAATAGCATGTTGAAAGCAACTCACAGTACAACATTAGAGCAGAGTAATAGTCTGAACCCCCAGCTTAGGGTATACCCCTGCAACCATTGGTACTCACATGGTCCTGGGTTTCAGTAATTTGTGGAGGCCGTGTGTGATCATTCACTTATCCTCTGCCTCTGTCTCTCTCACATACGTGTTCATAGAGGGTTTGTTCCTAGATTATGCATTTCCTTCAAGAAAGAAAGGTATAAGTGGAAAAGCAGTGGCTGTCTAAGTGTAGCTTATGGGACTTAATATGCCCACCTCCGTTAATTTAGGGTGTGTGGGGTTTTTTTTTTTTTTTGGTAGATATCGGGAAAATGTAGCAAGGATTAATCCTGCATAGTTCCCTTTTTTTGGCTTGTAGTTTGCCCGATGTTTTCTTAGCTTCTGATAACTAATTGCTCTGAAAAATTCACCAATAGCACTCTTTGTGGTGTTGTGATGAACCTGCAGCCACATTCATTGAACTAAAGGAAATCTCGGTAGAAGAGGTGAGTGGAAAGACGAGAGAGAAAACTCAGATTTTACCTTGTATCTCATGCAGTTATATTTTCAAAAGAATGCAGTAAATAGATTCTTGCTGCCTTGACAGTGACACTTGCTTATATTCCTAGGCTGCACTCCCATTCCCCCTAGAACATTCTCCAAGGACTATTCTATATGTTGGGTGGAGAATACTCGTCACCCTCCAGGGGCCACTATCCCATTCCAGAACACTGCTTCCAGCCACTGTGGAAACCTCTATGGCTGGTAGTTCACTGCTGGAACTCTGATGTTGAGGCATGTGTGTGTCAGGAGAGGTATGTTTCTATAGGAATATACACCGGAATCATCAGCAATTTTATAACAGCAATGGAACTAGTGCAGGCTACATTCCCCTCACAAGACTAATGAGAAGGAATGTGTGTTTTGCTTTATTTTATTTTTTTAAGATCTTGCAAATGGAAAACCACCAGCAAAAGTACAGCTGCTTCTCCCTTCTTCCCTGCCCACATGTGCTTGACAGGGCTTTGGATAAAGCCACTTCTTGCAATTTTCACCAGCAGCTGGAAGATCCTTCATCTCTGGCTCATGGTTGGGCAGGCTGATCTTCCACTACTGGAAAGGCAAGGATCTCTGATTCTTACGTAACGGTCTTATGCAGAGTCAGCCACTAGTTCATCAAAGTTTAATACATGAGTATTTTTGAACCTGGTGCCATCTAGATGTGTCGGGCTGCTTCTCTCACCCATTGGCCATGCTATCTGGGAATGTGGAAAGCAGCAGTACAACATAATAGGAGAGCACCAGATTGGGAAAAGCTGTTCTGTACCTATTTCAGATGCATATTTCCCAGAACTGTTTGAGAAGCCAGTGACTGACCCTCGGGTTGTATGAAAATTTCATTTGCAGAATGAAAACTTAATAGAGATTTTTCATTTGGTTCTGCTGGATTTCTTTCTATTACCTCACCCTGGTGTCAAGTCCGTCCTTAGTGAGTCAAGCCAATGCATGGACTCTGGTTTGTTTGTTGTTTTTAATGATGACAGTATGAGCAAACTCAGTTTGGGGTGATCTTTTAAGTTTGTGCAAATTGAGTTGCATTTTTTTAAAACCAGCAATCCTGCACAAGCGCTCATGATCACAGGTTTGTTTGTGCCATGTAGCCAACAGGACATAGTTTATTCTTCTAAATACCCTTGTTAGTTTCATCCTTTTTACATAATACTTTGTTCAGCAGAGTCATACTCCATACCTGTCTGTACTTGTCAGTTTTCCTCCAGTATGAAAGATAGGATGAACTTGATAGGTACTTTGAGAAGTACCAAGCAGTGGTTTTAGAGGATGAACTGACATATATATTTATAAGAGAAAAATATGTGTCTGTAGAGTTACATAGTTGACAGGTGGACATCCAATCATATGCACCTGCCCAAAACTGCCAAGAAAAAAGCAACTCTACACAAATTAGTGTTCCACAAAAACAAACAAACAAAGAACAGTTTGCGGAATTATTAGAGCTGGCAAATACTGCAGAATAATTTTAGATAACCGGGGGCCGGGGCGGGGGAGAGCTGAAATCCACTGCCACGTACCAGAATATAATCATTGCAGAAACTGATTCATCTAAACAGAACAGAATCCCCAGCATCACACATTTGTAATTTAACTTGGGACCTCTACCATGTAAATCATATGTGCTACTAGAACTACAGCCCTTCCTTAGAGTTCTTCCCTTCATTTCTGCAGTCCCAATGCAACTGATACAGTAGAACAATGAGGACAGGTTAAACTCAGTAATCATTTAGTAGAACAATGAGGACAGGTTAAACTCAGTAATCATTTAAAAGCAGCAGAGTAAAACCAGTCAAGAACAAGACTAAATTACAGTTTATATAAGTATCCAATTATCCCACAACTTTATTCTGTCAGTTGGCACATACCTTTATTCGGTGAGTTGACAGTTGGAGTTGGGTGTTTGTGTCTCTCTCTTAATGCTGGCCTTAAACTGGCAGATGTTTTGACCATTGAATTTATCTGATTGTGAAAAGGACATTTCTTTCAAACCTGTTGGCTTTTAGATTTGCCATTTTACAGTGCATTCCTAATCTATCTAGACTTTTCCACAAACATTACTTCAAATTTCAGTCTAGTACAGTACAGGACCCTGACTTGAATCGGTACCCTAACGCAAGAGTCTTTTAAGATGTAGATCAGGTTCCTTGTACCTACTCCACAGTAAAAAGGCGTAGTTGCCAGGCACAGAGTTAAAGTAATGTGTGTTTTGGGCCTCATTCGCATTTCTGTTCTGAGTGCTGAGAAAGAGACCTCTCAACACTCATAGGAGAAACAGCTGTTGCTGGACAGAACAATCTCAGATGGACACTCACTAACGCAGGTGTCTCTTATATGAGGGACTGGAGTTTGGCTCACCTCCTACAACTATAATTGCATTACATTTTTATCCTTCCTTTTTTCTTCTTTAAGGGAACCCAAGGTGGATTGCATAGTTCTCCTCCACTCCGTTTTTAACATCACAACAACTACCTTGTGAGGTGAGCTAGGAAGAGAGGGAATGACTAGCTCATGGTCATCCAGTGAGTTTCATGGCCTAGTGGGAACTCCAGTCTCCTGGATCCCCAGCCCAACATTCTAACCGCCATGCCACACTGGGGCTCAGCTGACCCACATTGGCTTCAACTGCCATTAATTAAAAATTAATAGCAAATAAAATAACTTCCTGCTATGCTAATAGAAAGACTGACAATTTTTTTCTCTGTGATTCACTGGCAAAAGGAGCCTGAGTGCATTTACTAGGCTAAAAACCACAGGTAAGAATAGCTGGACTTTATTTCCCCCAAAATGTAAGTTGCAACATTTTTGCATCCTGTTCTTTCTTTTGTTAGCAGGGGCAGCAGAACCTTCCTCAACCATCATTTACACACAAGGTGACTTGACTATATAGTCTTTTCCACCACCATCCTTCCCCTGCCCCATGCCTTTTTGTTTCATCTTTCCTGAAGAAGATACCTGGGATCTTGAAAGCTTGCACATTTTTGTCAGGATTTCTTCACAGCTACTATATTAAATCTTGGAAATCAAAGATGAACACATCTATCAGGAAACCTTTTGTTATCTGTGACTGAACAGACAAAGAGTCTGCCTCCTCCCCCGTCCCTACTACAAGCATCCTTGAGACTGCTAACTTGTTTTGCTTAGCCCTGCTTCACTCTTTCTGGCCATACCTATGTGTTGTCATGTGTTGTCATCTATGTATAGTCTTCCATCAAGTTGGCACTGGCATTATAGGAGGTGAGTCTCTGCTCATGGAAGTTTATTTAGCAGTCCTGCCTGGGCAGTTCAGATCAACGCCAGAGATTTGCATTCTGCCACCCTTCATGGGAGAGGATAGGGTCACTTATGTACATGATGAGGAACTCATTTCTTCAGCTGAGCTGCCTGTGGTCCATTTGTTCCATGTAGCTACTTCTATGCCTGTATCTGCAAATGACAGCCATGTTAAGTAAAAATGGATGGGTACATAGTCACCTGTGGAAAATAAACCTGGGGCTTTACTCCTATGTATGTACAGGGGGTTGCCCTCTTAGTCTGGCTAAGATACTAAAGACAATAATAAATAGTAACCTTTTGTTTTTTATCTGTAAAAATAAAATGCTCTGCATGGGCATGGGTAGAAAGTTTTTGGGGAATCTGAGAAATCAGTAGCAGCCCAGACTACTGATATTTCTCTCTGCTCATCTTGCAGAAAGGATGCAGGAGCTGCTTTTGAAAATGTAATCACTACCACCACTAGGATGCTTTTCAGTAACTCATTTTGCGAAAACGGATTCATGGATTATCATGATATCAATACATTATGCTGGATTGATAGGCTATTTTATCTTGTAACGTTTTGAGTTTTTATGGATTTGTACATTAAAAATTGGAAAGTGTTATACTTAGTAGATCTGTCCTTTCTTAGATTTAGACAAGCTTTTACATATCTACAATTTCAGCCATGCTGAGAGCAGTAATTGATGGCAGATAGATCAGGTCCCTTAATGATCAATGACTACGCATTTGTAGATAACCAGAAACTGAAGATCTGATATGCAGTCTTTGGGTATATACTTTATATGCATGACTGTATATTGTAATATTGGAAATATTATCTGATTTGCAATCCAAATATGCTTTAAGGAATATGTACCACCTGCTGTGTGATGGCCAAGTGACTGAGCAGGCTGTGCTCTTTGCCTTAGCTGGCTCAGAAATTTGTGCTCAAGTCCTAAATGTGATTTACAGATAAATGGAAATATGCTTCTTTAGTGTCAAAGCCTAGCTGCAGATAAATGACATCTATCCCCTAAACAACCCAAAATCCTGGGCCAATACAAAACCTCCTTGGAATGGGGTGTTCCTGGGTTGTTAATTAAAAAGCAAAAACTGCAAACTCAATCACACATGCTTCACTCATCCCCACAACTCCTGAGTTAAACAATCCAGGAATTTTTTTCTGTGATATGCAGACTAGGTCATCTGTATGTTAGCTGGTCCAAGGCAGGTCATTTGGCTTAACATTTTGTGGTAAGAGAACAGAATAATCTTCTACCAGAATTAAGCAAATAGGTTTAGATCCTAGCTTTCCTCCCAAGAACAAAACAGAACATATTTTCATCCATGGAATGAGGCTTCTCCCAGCAGTTCATAAAAATATTCTCCTGGAGGTTGGCCATCCCTTGGGAAGGAGCTGGAATATGATGAAGGGAGCTACTGAATGAGGAGAATATTGCCTTTGATTAAGTGAACCAGGGAGCAATTTAGGATCTGTGCCGTATCCTTCAAGTGCTATTAACATTAAGGTTAGTTTAGGAAGGACATTATAAACAGTTTTCACATAAACCTTAAGCCAGTCCCTTGAAAATGAATTCTTCTCTATAAACAAAGAATGAAGGGAGGAGTCTCAGCACTGAGCTTTCAGCACTCATCTGCTTGCAAACCTTTCCAAACTTTTCCCTTGAAATGCAAAAGCCTCAAAACATAAAAATGTCAACTGGATTAATTAAATGTTTGAGTCCCAACAGCTCCTGCAGTGTCCAAAGGATGACAGCATGGATTGGTGACACTGGGGGTCATGAGAGATAGTGTCATGTTTCAAGCAGATGTGAAATTAGTAAATCAGAGCACTGGGACAGCTTGCAGGCCATGTTAAAAATATTTGTCCAAATCCTTACATTCGGAGTTAATGAGCTGAGGAAGGGCAATTGGGGTGGGAGGAAAGGAAAAACAAACCTCATTTTGCAAGTACACCACTGAGTTTTTCTGTTGTTTCTTCAAGTAACTTTATTCCCAACAGCACTGAAGTATATCTAAACTGCTAGAACCCCCTATGTGCAGACATTTAGACTCCTAAGTTCTTTGGATAGGAGCTGCTATCTGGTTGGCCATAGGAAAATTTGGAGTCCCAGTTCTGAATTTGCAGACTCAGTCTGAGACTTCAAACGTTTAATACTATCCCCTTACCCTTGCAGCCAGTACAATTATTTCTGTCCCAGCTGCAGCTTAGAAGTTGCAACACCAACTTCAATGCTGGTGCTATGTAGCAAGGAAGGCAGATGTGAGGCTCAGGAAGCTTAGGCAAACAAAATCAACCATCTAAGTCTTTCACAGGGTAGGAAAAGCACAGGGGTGACAGTTCTTCCATCCTCAATGAGAAAGTGGTAATCCACTGAGTTTGGAGTGCTAAAGGCAGCTCCATAGGATTATGCCTTAAGCAATCGTATCTTAAAATTAAGTGAATGATAAACAGAGATACATCTAAAATGGTTTTATTGAATATTTTAGTAGACTTGGGATTTCAAATTAACACTGAGCGAAGATTACTATCGCAATGACACTTTAGGGAGGATTCTTAGAGGTATTCAGTCGTAATCCCACAGATGGTGGCTTCGCTCCATTGGCTCCTCAGCCATGGCAATAATAATAATAAAAAACAGAATCAAACCTACAGAGAAAGCAAGTGTTGTCTTCTGGATGGAGACCACAAGGCATTAGGGTCTTGAATCTCTCAACCCAGATGTTACTTCATCCTTCTAAGAAGCCCTGAATGTAGTAGTTGTTCTACAGGAAATATTTCCAAGTCAAAGAGTTTCTGGCTTATAAAAATGAGAATGTTTGAAATGGATTGCTCTATTTGGTCATAATTGCTGATCTGTAGTTCTTGAACTGCGTACAATCATCTGGTTTGGTTGTCTTTTGTCAGTTGCATCCATTGTGATTGCATTCAGTAGTATATATCACATTCTTTGATTAGTAGGTAACAATCTGTTTCATGAAATAGGACCTCCCAGTTGTTCTGCTCTATTTGTCTAAGGTAAATGTAGGTAATACAGTGATTAGGTTCACAGTGATGCAACCAAGGATTGTTGATTGCTGGTTTTATTTCAACTTTTATCTGTTACCTTTGTAGATGTGAAAGATGGAAGAACAAGATGAAAGACCTTTTTTAAATTAAAAAATGTGACTTTCCCAGAACAATGAAACAAACATAGAAATAGTTTATATTCCATAAAATTTAGATATATCAGTTGCAATAAATTCCTATAGAATTTCATTCATTCATTCATTCATTCATTCATTCATTCATTTCATTTCATTTTCATACCACTACATATCCAAATGGCTTTCTGGGCAGTTTATATAAAGTTAAAAGTGGGCAAAAACAAAGAAACAGAAAAAACATTATCACAATAAAACAAATTTGTATGCCTATGTAATACATGCATACAAGGAAACATACTACTGTCAGTAGTGTTAATTATGCACTGGTTTCATCAAAGGCAAGGCAGCTATCACTATATTTTTCCATGTGCATGTGGCATCTAAATAGCACCCATTCAAAGGCTGAAAGTTTCAAAAAGTTCTTAGACTATTGCATTATCACAGGTGGCAGTTTATCCTTCGAGTGCTGTAATATCAATTGATTAGCTGTCATAAGACTGTAGAAAATCAGTTTACCTCCAAGAAGCAGAGAGATTGTTAAGCAGAACATGTACATCCTTAAATGTTAAAGAGTTTTCCAATACAAAATTTATCTGTATTATAGCCTACTTCCAAAAGTATACAGCTGTTGGACATTGCTAAAACATATGGGTGAAGGAAGCATTGGCCCTGTTACAAGTGTCCCATGACTGTGGAGTGTGCTCATCAGGCACGGAGCTGAGGGCTGCTGCAAAATGGACTAGAGTCTGGAAAGCTGAACCCAGAGCATCTAGTGCATTCACACCAGCAAAAGGGATTCATCACATATCCCTAACCTGACCCCTATGTTTTTATAGTTAAATTTAAATTGTGGTTTGAGTTGGATGAACTGTGGTATATGAGAGTTCTTTTCAACAACAGTCCTGTCACAGTGTTGCACAATACTTTTGACCTTTTTCTTGTATTTTTATGAAAAAAAGTTCTGAGATTCTGTACTGTCAATGCCTTGGACTGGTGTATTTTATAAGGTTATTCATTTTAAACAGATCAGTCACAGTTTGGATGGAGTGGGGTACAGTAGGCCCTAATGCACTAAATAAATCTAGTAGAAACAAGGCAACAGGTCCACAGCAGTAACATCCAGCTGATCTGCTTTTTGTTAAATGAGACACATGAATAGAATGGATTGAGGTAATTAAATTGGATGGTGACACCCAGATGGCTGTAATTGGGAACAGCTGTAGGGTCAGGGAACATACTGTATTTTGGGAACCATTAATGACCATCCGTAAAAGTGACCATAAACTTAGCATAATAGAAGTCACCCTAGTCATCAAAGTTCTCACCGAAATTATGGGATAGACATATTCAAATCTTGTTAAGACAGCATTGAGGTGCTCTCCTATTGATCTTCTTCTGCATGATGCCCAGTCTGTCTGTTCTTTGGCTTCTAATGTGCAATGTGTGTGAGTACATTAATGTTTAGATGCTTGCTCTCTCTCTCTCTCTCTCTCTCTCTCACACACACACACACGCGCGCGCGCGCGCGCGCGCGCCTGTACAGAGAGGGAGAGAAAAGAGAGAGAGTGTACTACATAAACAGCTTCAGTGTGGCACAGTTCTGTGTAAGCGTGTCATAACCATTTGGCTATTGCCAAATGTATGGATCTTTCACGATGGCTTTCTTTGCATAAACTGAGCATTAACTATTAAGAACCAGTGTAGCAAATGGGTGTTTGACTGGTACTAGGGAGGTCTGGATTCAAGTGTCAACTTGCCCATGAAACTCACACTGGGCTAATCAATGACTCTCAGTTTCATTCACCTCCCAGGATTATTTTGCAGATAAAGTGGAAAGGAAGAAAAGGCAAGACACAAAGATAATAAACAAACAACTGATCACAGAAACATGCTTCCCTTTGACATACGTATATGTTGTGCTTCTCTGTTGTGGTTAGCTGGTATTTTCTATCCTTAGTCCATATTAAAAAACAAAACCTGAGCCTATGATTTGATAGCATGTAATTCAGCAATCTTGGGAAAGATAAGCAGTTTTGGACTTTATCATTGCCTGGCCAGGAGACTATCTGGAAACTTTATTTATGCTGTGTTGAATTCAGTGGATGAAAAGGAATATACATATAATAGTGCTTAATGATGATGCTTTTGGTTATCTTAATTTTCAGGTGAACGTCCTTACCAGTGTCCTTATTGCGATAAAGCTTTCAGCAAAAATGACGGATTAAAAATGCACATTCGTACCCACACCAGGGTAAGTATAGATCTGTTACCTCATCTGTTTGCTTGACAACCTAAAATGGGCAATGGAAAGTGGATGCGTCTCTACAGTAGTGAATAGCAGTTCATTGTTTGTGCCAGTAAAATTCCTTGTACTAAACAAGCAGATGAGCTCTGTTGTTTCCCCCCTTTCGTGAGGCTAGAAACATTTGCATTAATCTGCCCCGAAAATCAGACTTCTCTGTAAGCATTGGATAATACTAAACTTCATTGCAAAGGGGTTGTTTTTAGGGTGGTGTTGCCATCCTTTTATTGCATAACGGACCTTCCCGTTTTAATCTAAATAACCTCATTCCCAAAACAGAAAGCAGGGATTTCCACAGTCACTTAACTTGAGCCATGTGTGGCATGATGGTTTAAATATGTTGAAGACATTGTGACTGATTGTCAGATAAGAAGATGGAATGTCACATACCTCATCACTTGTGACAAACATGTTATATTTGAAATCCTTGCAGCTATGCTAAGTGTGATTAAAAATATACAAAACAGAAACTGAAGACTTTTTGATCTGCCCAAGTTTAGTCCTGTGATATTGTTTATGCACTGGAGTTCTGAAATCCAGAAGTCAGTCTTGTTTATATCTGATTGACATTTTGTGCAACCTCTCACCAAATCATGGCTCTTTCATTTCAAAATAATGGACATTGGTGCTGGGGTGTCAGTGGTATGAACTACATTCACTTCAAAAAAAACAAGAACACAAAAAAGAGTGCTCTTCAAATGAATAGATGACTATTTCACATTTTTCTCACAGGGTGTAGTTGATTACATTGATTGCTTACTTTATTTTCATCAAAGCAGGATATGTTCAGTCATCACTAGCAGCATGTCCTGCAGATACATCCCTAAAAATGTTGGCATAATCAAGGCATTTCAAGCTCCAAACTGACGCCTATTTAAACTCTGGTGGTTTCCTGCTTCATTGCAATCCACTTACACCATAGATGCTTGCTGTGGACAGCTGCTTGCCATACATGCCAATAAATGGTGAATGAATTGTTCAGCAGGAGGATCATCATTGGATGGCAGACATAGGCATGAAGACTGTGTCTTATTAGTATATGTTTGCCTTTTAAATTTTATTATAATTTGCAAGAATACTGTGATACACATAATGAAATCTGATATTCTGAGGATCTTGAGACCAAGAGCTAGGTGCCTGTGGACCTCATGTTGCTTACCACTGCTTTTTGTAGATGAGCACAGCAAAGTATTCTCCCATCGTGAATTATTATTTTAAACCCTGGAAATCTTAATTGATTTAGCTAGTCATTTAGTTTCTTACGGGAGCATCCTTTTCTGGGGCAAATAGCAACATGGGGAGAGTTGTGGATATCATGGGGAGAGAGAAAAAGGTTAAATTTCCTTCTCCACATGGTGTGATTCTCTCGTCACATCTGCTGTTATTTATTTCATGAACTTTCTAATGTAGTTTGGCCCTGAGTCATGGCATTGGTCCACCTACCCCAGGCAAAGACCTTTCTCACCCTCGTAAGTGGAAGTTCTTAAACTGAACCCTGAGTCTTTTTATTTATAAGACATGCACTCTACCACTGAACATTGTTCTAAGTTCCCTAGAAATGTTGTGATAATTTCCATCTTTGACAATACAGAATCTGATAGCATCTGGCATTGTGGCAGACTGCTCTTTAGTTATGGTTACTATCTTTATCTTTTAAAGATACACTTTTAAACTTGAGTATAGTACATTTAGTTTATAGCAATAGAATGTACCTCTTTTTTCTTTTAAGTTTGAAATTTGAACAAGGCCACAAACTACTAGTAACTGAACAGCACTGTATTGTTGTAAGAAAGACTTACCGCTCTGTAACCGCCGCCCTCTCAAAACCATGCAGGTGAAATGTCCAAATAACTATACACCCAAAAAACCATACCAACAGGTAAAATTATTAAGCATGTAATCATTTGCAAGATATGAAAGCATGCCCTAACTAAGGTATTATCTGTTCAGAAAGAGGAGATATATAGGTGCATATTAATCATTCAGGTCAATAATTCCCCACAATGTAAAGTACAGCATTTTCAGAAATAGGTTCTGGGTATTGACTGATTTTATATTTTTAAGTGAAAGAATGTATTGTATTTTTAACATACATGTAACAGTTATGCAGGTATAGCACTAAGGCAGTAACAAATTATGAATTGCAAGTAAAAACAAGAAATGTTGCAGGCAAAAATGATGCACGCTACTTGAACAGTCTATGCACAGTCACTGTATCTCACAACTGCATGGCTAGGACAGATAAAATGGTTCTATGAAGCATATTATTACTGCATTTTTTGTCATTGCATTGAAAATTTGCTATTATATCTACTGCTAGGTCAATTAGTGAGGATAATGAATCCCATGAAATGGTTGCATTATTTGAATTTGCACTATATGAAGTTATAATTATATGTAAAATAGGGTAATTGATTCCAGCTTGACAGAAATAGGCAGTGAAAATTTTAAACATAAGTTTTATTTATTTATTTTTTTTGCAAAAATGTTCTATTTCTATCATTGTAGCATTTGTATTCCTTGTAGATTTTTACAAACTGCAAAAAATCTGATGCAACTTTACCTTTTTCTTTTATTTCCCCTGCATGTTCTGTAATATTCCACACTGTGGATTCAGGGATTCCAATTTCTTGCCCTATTTTAGAGTTGCAAGGACCACATTCATGTTGTTTGGTGATATCAAAATTTTGTTCTAAGGTAATAATGAGCCCCTTCTTTTTTGCAATCACAGGAATCTTCCTTTTGTCCATTTTGTTAAGGACACCTCTTAAAGGAAATCACAAAAACTAAGGTATATTACGGCGGGCAGCAGCACATCCGCAAGTGCAGTTAACAAGTGCAGGCTAAAGTAGCAGCATCTAAAGTGCTAATGGTAACCTGGGACCCTCAACTACGCATGTGCTACCCTCGCATTAATTCTGTTGTGGTTCCCATTACATGCGACCTGGTATGTTGTACAATTCACACTAAGCTGAATATTGAACACCACGATATTCAAACTCGCAATAATTGTGACAGAGCTGTACAGGAGTGTTTCCCATCTCCTCCAGCTTAAGAACCTAAGATCCCTGTGTGGGATCAGACCAGCAGTTCATCTAGTCCAGCATTATCTTCACACGGCTGCCCACAGGATGAGTGAAACAACCCTTCCCATTTCCCTTCCCAAGTTTCCTAGTGACTGCTGCACATAGGAATACTGCCTCTGCTACTGAAAGTAGAATATACCCATCGGGACTAGTAGCTATTGATGGAATTGTTTGAGTGCCAGTATGGCATAGTGGTTACAGCATTGGACTGGGGTTCTGAGAGCCCTGGTTTCTAGCCATAGAGGTCCCTGAGTGACTTTGGATCAGTCACAGACTCTCCGCCTAACCTAATTCGCAGGGTTGTTGTTGTGAGGATAACACTGAGCTATGTAAGCCACTTTAGATTCCTTCCCAGAGGAAGAAGGGCAACATATACTTGTAATCTTACAACAACAAGAACAACAGAATTCTTGAATCTGTCCAGTCCCCTTTTAAAAGCATCCTACTGGATGGCCATCACTACATCTTGTGGAAGGGAATGTCATTGTTTGTATATACATTGTATAGGAAGTTCTCCCTTTTCTGTCCTGAACCTGAATCAGGTTCATGGGTTGAGCTCAGGTTCTAGTTTATGGGAGGGGGAGAAATGTCCAGTTTCTCCGTACCATGCATAATTATGCACACCTCCATCATGTATCTCCTTATTTATTTTCTAAGCGAAACAGTCTCAGCTGTTGTAACCTTTCCTTGTAGGTTTCTTTCATAATTTTAGTTGCCCCTTTCTGCCGTTTTACTAACCCCACAATTTATTTATCAAATGTATATTCCAATTAACCAATTAGTCCAACAGGTGCATTACAGAGCCGGCAATGCCTTTTTCAGGTGTAGCAAGCAGAACTGTACACAGTATTCTAAATGTATTTGTATAATAGGAGTATATAAGGGTGGCATGACATCGGTAGTGCCTTTCTTAATTATGCCCTACATGTAGCTTGCTTTTTTTACAGCAGTCATAGACTAATTTAGCATTTTCAACCCAAGATCCTTGGTCAGCCATTGCTAGTTCAGATCCCATCAGTTATACATGAAGTTGTGATTTTTACCCAATATGCATTACTTTATGTTTGATGCCCTCACAGTCATGGGAGCTTTAATGATGTATATGGCACAGTGGCATTCATTTCTTCAAGTAAATAAACCACACACAAAAGAGGGCTTATAAGAAATGGGCTAATGCTAAGAAGAAGGGATCTGAAGGAGAAGATGAAATAGTTGGAAGAACCAAGGAGCTGTAAATGTAAAGCTTAGGAGCTTGAAGTAGGTATGAAAAGTAGATGTGAAAAGTCAGAAAGTATCAAGTGATAGGGTTACATGAACATAGCCTTGAGAGGGAAAAGATTACTCAAAGGAAGACATTTTGAATTGATTTCATAGTCTGTTCATTTGAGATATCTGGGGAGCCTGTTTCATATTGATTTGCCTAGTGATGTAGTCCTGTACTACTCTGGCAGAATCTCACATAGCACAGAAATATAGGCGAGTGCTTTATATTGAGTCATGCCCTTGGTCCCTTTAGCCCAGCGTTTTGACTTGCTGTGGCTCCAGGGTTTTTAGCAGAAGTTTTCTTCCAGCCCTGGAGAAGCTGAGTCCTTTTGTATGTAAAGCAGGTGATCTGCCACTGAGCCATGGTTTCTGGGGTGTGCTTAGTCTCAGTTCATTCAGGACACCAGCTGAATGGTTGGACCTTGCTCTCCCTCAGTATGAATTGAGTGTGTGCATAGCTAAACATAGGATGTCAGAAGGTGCAAATGAACTGGATGGCTGGAGCATTATTTAAAAACATGTTCCTTGTGTATAATACTGCAGAATGATGTATAAATACAGTGGCTCATTGATTGCTTCCAAGACTGTGTGAAGTCACCGTTGGGAATTGGACCTGGTAGGAATGCATATTACAGCCACTTCCACAAAGCAGTGCTTTCACATGTGTGCTGAATCTGTGTCTGGCTTGATATTCCCAGTGGCAGTAGTTTGGAAAAGTATGGTTGCGATCACAGGAAATGAGAAATCTGCGGAGACTCTACTCATCTAGAAGCACAGGTTCATACTAACTAGTTGTCTGTATGAACCCAATAAGGGAGTGAGTCTTCCAGCAACTTTGCACATTCTTGGTTGGTTGTGTGGCGAACCAGCCGCCATATGTACCAACCATTCCCAAACCGTTTGCAGCATGTTGATTGATGTACTTATTTAGTGCATGCTTGGCTTACATTTCTTAACAGCTTTCCCAGTTTGCCAAACAAGAGTCCATTATGGGCTGTGCTTGACTAATGGAACTGAGTGTGGTGGTTGTTTTTAAAAGAGATGCATAATTCCATTTACATTTCCCTACTATCATGTTCAGAGAACATCATCCAATGTCTGTTGATTTAAAGATGCTGGCCATCATCCAGTTCAGTGCTTAACTGTCTTTGAAGTCAGTAGAATTTAAAAGTGCTTAACTGTGCACTGGATTGTAGCCATGGCATTTACTACTGCTATGGGTTTATAGTTGACGTATTTTGGGGATCTGAATTTAAAGATTAGAATTCCAGTTATCCCACAAATTCATCCTGTTTTCTCTACGAAGTTGATTATTTTTATATTTTCCAATTATATATTTAAAGTAATTTTAAGGCTAAAGACAAAATCTCTGCAGGCATCTGTTCTCTGAAGGCTCAATTTCCACTAAAAGTTGGGGTTTATAAAGATTTCAGGAACTATTCAAAAGGAATTGAAAAACAATGGATCTGCCAATAATATCATCCTTTGCTAAAGGAAATAGCATGCACTATGTATATGATACAAGAAATGATTTGAACAGGAATGTCAAATGCTTTAGTCCTCATTGTCAGCTGAAATTAACTCTGTCCAGTTGCTCACATTAACTTCAGTTCCCTCCTTTATATCTTCTTCCCATGATGGTAAAATCCGGATTATAAGTTTCTTTGGGCAGGTATTGTTGTATGTGGAACGTGTGATTCAGATACAGTTCCACTGTTCACTGCCTAAGTGGGTCTTCCATTGGATATTTGCAATTGTAACTGTTGAGGAGAAAGTATCCATCTTAGCATAGCTCTTTTCAGGTGTCCTGGACCTGAAGAGAGAAAGTGTGTAAGAGAGGGAGTGCTCCAGAACTTCCCCTTTCCATCCTTTCATTTGTTGCCCTGTACTTGTGGAGGACTACGGTCTAAAGAAGAAAGCTTCCCCTCTCCATGAAAGCTCTCCATATGATCCACAACTCTGATTGCCATTCAGAAGATATCCTGTCGGGGTAGTCAAAGTTCATTATAGTTGAATACAAAGAAAAATCCCTCAATGGACCCAAGTCAGGTGGAAATTTATACTAGTAAAAGTGAATGCTAAGAGGAAGGAAGGAAAGAAGGGCAGAACTGTGATACAGGTGGGAAGCCATGGGCTGGATAGAAGACTATCTAAATTCCATCTCTAATTTGAAATAGCTAGCTATATCTTTATCTGCAGTTGTTTAACTTGCTTTCCAATTCTAAAGAATATTTTTTCAAATATTAGCTAATACAGAATCACTGAATAGGATCCAAAGTAAGGGTGTGCTCTATTCATGTTTAGACTTTTTTCTGTCAAAATATGCATAGGACTGCACCCTCAGATTAGCTCCAACCCAATAATTCTTTATTAGCCAATATTTAAATAAATATCCTTTGTTCAAAAGTATCCTTCTGTAAGACCTTTGTTCCATCTAAATATGCAAAAGATACTTCCTTAAATTAGTTATACTTGAATCACTTGATTCGGGCTTAAGTTACTTATTACTAACTTATTTCATTAGTTTCAATGTAAGCATGACTTAGTATAACCTTTTGTGTTAATATAATTGTACCTAAATTCTCTGACCTCTTTAGTATTATCTCGTATTTAAAAAAATAACCTTTGGGTACAGTGCTCAAGGTTCTTCTCTGAAATGACTTCTCCACCACATGTTGAAAGGACACACTGTGGGATGTGAGGAGCTTTGGAGCCACTTGAAACATAATATAATATGGCATCCACTATGAAGGGTGATATTTGACAATCTGGCTTCAGATTCAATGCACTGACCTTATTCTCCCAAATGTGTTCACCAGATTTTTCTAGAGACTTTTGGTTTTGTGACCAGTCTGTATTTAATAGTTACAATTTTAGAAACTATATGGACTGCTTGGGCTGGCTGATCCATTTACCAGATTGGCCCTTTAGCATATGCCCAGGACTCCAGCCTCTCTAGTAAATTTCCTGTCTGTACCCCTCAGCTCCTGTCAGACCAAAGAGGGGAGAAAAGCTTGTTGGCTTGCAAGTGATTCAGGATTGTATGATGAAGTTGCTTGACTGTACGGAATCCTCCCCATTCTTTCCTATCTTCTCTAAACTGGTTAGAGCTCAGACACACTTGCAATAGAAGAATGATAAAGTGAAGGCTGAGCTGAGCTATGTGACAAGCCTAGGGACATTCCTAGAGAACATATTTGGTTCTATTCTCTTCCAGTCTATTTTTATTTTATGTACTGCTCCACATCTACACAGATAATAAAAGATGGAAAGGATAAAGCACCATTTTTATTTTTAAAAGCAGAGTACCAATAAAAACCATGGCTAGTCAATCAAGGAAGGCTTCTTGAAACCAAGATGTTTTCAGAAGGCACCAAAAGCCACACAATGTTGGCAGCTGTCTGTCCTTCAGGAGTCAGGAAAACAACTCTAGAGGCCACTGTAGATATGAGAGGCATGCTAGCCTACAACATCAGCCTTTTCCAGATGTTTCAGTTGCTCCTCCGAGTGCCTGGTGGCAGATTCCAGGCTGGTGTGTTGTGGGGGAGGGTTGCATGACTACTCCAGTATGTGTTGATGATACATATGGCAAGGCATTGGGGCCATGTAAGTAATTCTGTACTTCAGCCGCTGACTGGATTATGAATTTATGTAATTTCCTTTTAAAGCTGTTGCTTAAAAGCAAGCCTCCCAAGGTGCATGCACACAGACATACACTCTCTCTCTCTCTCTCACACACAGCGCTTTCTAAGCTCCTTCTAAATTTCCTCTGAAATGGAGGCCTAGTTTTCATAGGCAGTTGCTGTGAAGATAAAGCTGTATCTGACCATTGCTATTACCTTCTATAAGGGGTCACATGACTAAATTGCTCCTGCAGGTATATGAGAATTTCAGTTTTGCTCAGAAAAAATGTGAGCTTGTTTTATTCAAAATTGTAAACATGAGCATGAGTCCATGTCTGCTGAAAGCATTTGTAAGTGGTTGAATGCATGCTTGAATTTGGCTCATTCCCAATTTGTGCAAGCTTCCTCCATGGATTGAATCAGCTGCACTTTAATCTGTGGGGGCAAGTTGCACAAATTGGGAAATCAATGCAAATTTTGGGCAGCTTGCTGAAATCTCCCATTCAATTGCTGCTTGATTTGTGCAAGTTTCCTGTTTGCACAGAGAAAGTAGTGATTGTGAAGGGGAATCAGGTACAAGACAAGGGTAAGGTGAGATTGAGAGAATCCTGGTGATCTCAAAACATTGTTTTCTGATGCCCCTAGAGGTGGTGATTTTTTTTTTTTTGCACGAAAAAATCTAGCATGCCATAGAGAAGATAATACTAGAAAATTTCATTTGATATCTAATTTTTTAGCATAAGGAATTAGTTATTGTCTTTTTTCTACATGAAAGGTTTAGGTCTTTGCAGTCACCTGCTTTCTGCAGTGGTACAGCCCAGGCAGAACTTTACTTTTTCATGTACTCTTTGTGAAAATTAGACCTTAGTTTTTCGTGTGGGCTGATCTGCATACGGGGACATCCATTCTGAGGAGGCATGTTTCCATGTGAGCGATGATACCACATGTCAGTAGGGACCTTCTCATTTGCTTAGAAGTAGCATAGAAGAATAATGTTAATTTCTGCAAAGTTGGCTTTTCTGTCCACAAAACAAAAGCAAGTGCTGCAAATGATAACTGTCCTAGTTTTTTTGAGAAGTAACTGATGTTTTCGAACAAAGAGTACATTCATGGTGTGAAAATGATGTTGCATGGTACTTCCTGTGTAGCAGTAAATATATACAAAATATTATGATAAAAACTATAGGATTGATTTGGGAAGGAAATTATTGCCACTGGGAAGGACAGTGGGGACTCTGAAGACCTTAAATCAGATAATAAAAGATTGAAAAGCACAGAATATGGCATGCGGAGTAGCCTGACTATCAAAAAACAGATGATCATTCAGAAAATAGTAAAAAAGAAAATCATTTCACAGGCAGTGAAGAGCTCCTAGTATTGTAAATTCCAACTACTTATGGAGCATCTATTAGACAGCAGAAGCAACAACTTCCATTCTCTAAAGTAAAAGAATGACATCTGTTTGCATTTATTGATGGCAGAAACATAAAAATGAGTAGGGTGTATAGACAGTTGTCCCTATTGCTAGGTAGGTTAGTAAATATAAAATATGATAATCATAAATCAAGGCAAATGTAGTAAAGGCAACTCTTTAACCTTCCTCTTTTATGGAAACCAACACACAGCAAATGCGTTCCATGGCCATATATTAAAACTTCATGGTGGAAGCTATGCTCTGTCCACTGTCCTCTCTTCTTCTTGTGCTGTGCTCCTTCCCTGTAGGATTGAAGTCAATGTCAAAGTCTGTGACTGATGAACATATATTTATGAACCAGTCCTATTAGTGGAAATTGTAAATGGCTCCATTCGGTTCAACAGCTATGCAGTCGCACATATATGAAAACCTGATTATTCATAAAAGGACAAGCAGGGCCTTGCAACCAAATATGCATTTTATCCTTAGTGTGCATGTGTTTCCTAAGCCTGCGGCTGAGAAAACAGAAGTCGGCATCAAAGGCAGGAGTTGCTGCCCTAACCTGGGTCTTATATCCTATTAATTTAGTTAGTTTTTGAATAGTCAACTATTTCTTTCTTTATTTAAACATTTTTATATACCATTCTCTCAGCGCATTGCTCTTGGAACGGTTTACAGCTGTGTTATGGTGGTCAAAATGTACTTTGACATTTGCATTAACAGCTCTTTAAAAATGTTTCATACTGATTAAGAACTGAGTTAGAAAGAGAAAGACTCTTTGCTGTTGCCTTTTGGATCAGGGTGGTGGAGTGGACATACTGCTGCCCAGTCCCAGCAACATTAAAATACTGGTTTTTCCATTAATTTCTGTGGGCAAAGAACACATCTAACCTGGGGGACATTTAAAGATAGCATTTCCGCATGAACCAGGAAGCAACCTTTCCAGGTAATGAAATGGTTCTTTTGCCCCTTTTATTTGTCTGTGCATCTTCCACCGTTCAAGCAAGCAAGCAAGCAAGCAAGCAAGCAAGCAAGCAAGCAAGCAAGCAAGCAAGCACACACACACACACAGTGTATATCGAATATATACATTTATATATTTATATAAATATAAATTTGGTTGTAAAATGGTGCCCAGCTAAGAGCATACTGAGCTGTGTTAGGTTGACCACAGTTGTCAAAAAACTTCCATCTAACAATGACAGAAGAGCAGTTCTACAAGGATCTACACATATGGAAATTGCAATAGTGCTTGGTTCTTCTGCAAAAAAGTTGAACTACTTGCAGTCTGCAAATAGATGGGGAAAACAGATGAAAAATGCAGGGTAACTCTGACTGGATGACAGTATTGTATGGTTGCCTTATAGAAAGTGAGTGAATAAAGCACAGCAGTTCTGCACTAAGTGCCTGATGTGGAAGCATCTTCTGTCTGCCTTCTTAGCACTGAGCTTACCAACCACTGCAGACAGAACTAGTTTCCCTGCCAGGTTCCAGTACATTACATTTGGAAAGCAATAAAATGAAACTGCTGACTTCCAATGGCTTCAGCCCAGAATAATCTTTCCTGGGAGTATCATTATTTCTCCTCATCCTTCTTACCCAAGGATGTCCTCCTTCAAATGTCCACTTCTTATGTGTCACCTTCAACATACCAAGATGAAGTGAGCCATTTATTTTTGGACTGTGGGACAGCATCTTCAATTGATAGTACAGAAAATTATAACTGAAATATTTGTGAGAAAGGAACAGCATTCCCAAAGCTGTGATTGTTCTGTATAATGACTGCATTTCTCTGCAACTCAGAGGTTGGAACTGCTTATTGTACTTTTATTTTGAGTGTTCTACCAAACGGCTCATGCACATAATAAAATGGATTTTTAGAGGGCTTACACGCAATGTGGTTTGCATTAACTACAATACAAAACAAATTAAGGGTGTGTTGGTGAAGCCTGTTTTTCATATGGCTGAGACATACACTTCTGTAAAAATTACAGGGGCCTGTCCATGAAGTATTTACTCAATCTATAATCAGAAAAAAATCATTGACGTAAAAGCTTGAAGGTGGGACTCACAAGATATGTTTTAAAATATCTTGTTTGCTAGGAATCATCTTGTTCTGTTCGTTACCCAAAATAAAATAAATATTAAAAAGGCACAAAAGTGCACAAACATTTCTCTGAAGGGAAAAGCTATGCGACCGTTCCATCATCAGGACTATGGTAAGACTATTCATGGAGTTCAGATGGACGGTCATCTGAGTGACATGCTGCGACTTGGCATGCTGCACCAGCAGGGGGTTGGACCTGATGGCCTTCTTGATGCCTTCTGACCTGACTATCCTTTGACTCTATGGGTATGCACCATGTCTTGGTAGTTGTTTTTATCATGGATTTGGTGTGTTGGTACTGAAGAGGTTTGTGTAAGTAATAATATATAGATACAGTTCTTTTTAGAACACACAACAACAGGAATCTCCTTCCAGTGTTACTGGTAGAACTGAAGAACATGCCCATAATTTCAAAGACAGTCAGTGCATAGTCTATCCACAGTTGTCTTTCATGGTACAGATATTTCCCTTTCATTGTATGCTTCTGGGAATCCTTGTGCTTGTGGTCTTTGGTGTTATGGTTAACTGAATTGAAACTGGCTTCAATCAAAATGCTTCTCTAATACATTGTAAATCAGGGTTTCTGAGACTTACTCATATTCTTTGGTTGTTCATATGGGGAGTTATGAAAAACAGACTTGCAACCAGTTTGGTAAGTGGAGGAAAATGTAAGATAATTCCTCTGTGTTGAAGTTGAAGTGGCAGATCACAGGTTTCCCACCAGGTTTTCATCCATTTTTAAGTCTTATTGTTCTGCTTTTTACACTAACATACATCTACTTCTTGGAACTGTTATGGAAGTTGAACCATTTGCCATGGGATGCAAGCCTTTAACGGTTGGTCATTAGGTCTGACTCACTTTCACTCCCTCTTTTGTTACTGTATTCCAGGAAAAGCCTTACCAGTGTTCCGAGTGCAACAAGGCCTTCAGTCAGAAACGTGGCCTCGATGAGCATATGAGGACCCACACAGGGGAGAAGCCATTCCAGTGTGATGTGAGTTGGGATTTCTTTTGATATATTTATGTTTGATCAAGAGAACAACGCCAGAGGACGATCTCCCCAAGGCTGCTTAATCCTATACTTAGGTCCAATTGAACTCACTGGAACTTTCTTCTGAGCCAGCATGCTTAGGACAGCCTGATAAATGTATTTCCAAGAAATTTATTGTTGAATAAATTTGCACAATTTTGCAGTCCTTCCTTGAATAACTAATAGGATCACACCCATTCGCACTGGGTTTCTTTTTCTTTGTTTTTGTTTTGCTAAGAGCACCCATGGGCAAAAAATTTATTTTATTGCCTGGACCCCTTTTAGAACTGTTTACACCACAATAATTACAATTTGGGCATTTGAGACTATTTGAGACTATTTGGGCATTTGAGACTATTTGTTTTATAGAGTGTCTGTTGTTTGACAGTTTTAAGAGCTAGAGTTCAACCTGGATGGGATTATAATGAATTGTGTTCAAATTTGAATCTCAGCCATGCATATTAACAGGACAATCATGTGCTTGTCTGAAGTAAGTTCAGCTGAGTGTAGTGAAACTAACTCCCAGATAAGTACACATAGGACTGCAGTCTACGTGGCTTAAAATGATATTTGTGTCCTATTTTTACATGGTGGGAAGGCTATCAGTGGCTACTGGTCCTGATGGCCATATGCTACTCCAGAAGCAAAGGCAGTATGCTGGGGAACTTGGGTGGAAGGAACTACTGCACTCATGTCCTGCTTGTGGGACCCCATGGGCAGCTGGTTGAGATCAGCGGGAGAGGCCCTTCTCTGGGAACCCTCCATGAAGGATATTAGGAGGGTAAATACCCGGAGGAGGGCTTTCTCTGCGGTGGCGCCCAATCTATGGAATGCGCTCCCCAGAGAGGTCCGCCTGGTGCCGTCAGTATTTGTTTTTCAGCGCCAGGTGAAGACCTTTTTATTTAAACGTCATTTTAATTGTTAGCTTTATTTATTGATTTTATATCTTCAGCCAGGAAGTCTCCAATTATATTGTTTTTATATGTTTAATATGTATTTAGTTATTGTTATGAGCTGCCCCGAGGCTTTGGCGAATAGGGCGGCATAGAAGCTTACTAAATAAATAAATAAATAAATACTGCGTGCACAGAATGCTCAACTGCACAGACCATCTTATCCATCATGACTCTTGGGATCAGAGAGTCTTGGGACACCTTAAGGACTAACCAGTGTATTATGACATAGACCTTGGCAGATCAACATCTGCTTCATCAAATGCATGAAGTACAATCCTAAATAGAATTCACAATGAGCTTGTTTACACGTCACATCTATCCTAGATTTAAACAATCTTTGGACATCCATGAAAAGGTAGTAATGAACAAGCTGGCTGGTGTTCAGCCTTCAAACTCCCAGAGACATTACATCACTGGCTTCTTATCCTTGATACCCAAACCCAGATACCTAGGTTTCTAGGAATACCTAGGTGTATTCCTCCTGTCCTATTGCAGGAGGAATACACCTGCTCACCCTTGCTTCATTCACAACAACCTGGTGTACATGCTAGGCCACTGTGAGGTCAAAGTCCAAGCTTAGTTGCATATTAAGTCTTAGTTCAGCCATTGTTGATTATTTGCATAGCATTGTATCCCAAAACTGGGCCTGTTTTCTGGGATCATAAAGTGTATTTAGTCGGCTTTCCCACCAAGTAAAGGTCAAACAAGATGATAGGCATCAGTTTTCAAATTTAAATGCTACCATGCAGTGTCAAGAGTCAGGTTCAAAACCTAGTATATGAGGAAGGGGGTTAAATATCCCGTTGTGGTTTTGATGAAAATTGTCATCTTCTTAAACTAGTTTTACCCTGGGACAGAAGCCACTGGTATTTGATTGCCATCACCTCTGCACTGATTTTTAATTAAATTTTTAAAACACAATATATGTAATGCACTCTTCAAATTGTACAGTTTGGCCTTATATACAAGCAGGATTACAAGTTTTAGTTTTCAGACTATTTGCAGTGTTGTGTAATTTTCCTATAGTAATTTTCCTAATGTTAGTGTTCATGATTACATGTGTAGCCTCCTTGCACATGTGAGGGATGCCTATTTGGGGAAAGATTTTAGAGACTACATCTTTTTTGTTTGACCTTGCTTCCTTCTGGTTAAGCAACTGATGCAGGCCTAGAGGAAATTACTGCCAGCCCTATGACTCTGAAAATACCTAGTAAAATACTTACTTTAATTAGAAAGTTGGCATTAAAAAGTAACAATTATGGGTTTACTTTTCTGTGGTTTCTTCTTTCCTTTCAGTAATTGCCTATGGTTATGAGGAATTTTGAAAGAATCATTCACTGGAGTTTACTTCTATTGGTTTCTTAAAATTAATAATGTATAGTAGTTCCTAACTTTTTTTTGGACTGTTCGGCACATTTGGATTTTGCAAGAATGTCTCAAAATGGCTGCCATAGAGGAGAGTTCCCATTGCAAAATGGCTCTGGACCCGAAGAGAGGGAGGATGGAAAGTCCCCCACCCAACTCAAAGAGCAGAAAGGGAGAGCCAATCCCCACAGAGATTCAGCAAGATGGAACAGCAAAATTATATGGAGCACCCACATGGGTAGAAGCGGGAGAAAAAGAGACACACAGAGAGAGACCAACCAAGAATGAGGGGAGTTGCATACATGTAGGGGTGTGTGTGTATGCATACGCACATGCACACACACCGGTGTACACATGCAAGATTGTCCACAAAATCACACTGCCTTTTCACCTTTAGCTGAGGGCCAGTTCTTACATCATCAGTGAGCTGTAGAGGCTTCTGAAAAGCCATTTATTGTAGTGGTTTATTGTAAACTCACTGTTGTGATTTTGACTCATGTGCTCAAATCTAGGGGAAAGTACATGCTTAACCTCTCCCCATTACATGTTCTCTGATTTTAAGAGAAGCTAAAAGACCCCCAGAACACCAGTAGCTAGAATCATTCTATGAGAGCAGACAATATGGGAAATCTTATTTTTCCTAAGTGCCAGGCTTTAGCATTGCTAATATTAACTCTGCTATTAGCATCAGGAAAAGCCTTTCATGACAGAAGTTTAAACGAGATCAAGTTTAACTTATTAGAGTAAAACACTTTAATGTGTCTCAGGAGAATTCTACAGTAGCAGAAAACACTGAGATTCTGGCACATTAGAAAAAAGTTCCTTTTAAAGGATAAATATATATTGCCCTTTGCAACTAGAATTAAAAGCAGAAGTAGTTCTTTGCCAGTCTCCTCCCTGTTTTCATCTAAATGTAGTAGGCATGTTATGTGCAACGTGCCTTTGCATTCTTTTTCTTCTCTTGTAAAGCCAAGCCATGTACTGAGACCAGGATTACTTCTGTTGTTATGTCTGATTTTTCAAACTATGGGCAATCCAATTAGACAATCCTTTGGAGGAACACATTCACCAGAAAAATCAGAATGCACTTTTGAACTGATTACTGAACACAGAGAAAATGAAAGAGACTAGAAGCTATAAAAACTGGGTGTATGCATAGAAGCTCAGAACATGGGATGGGTCCTTAAGTATATTGTACAAACCATGGTTTGGGATGATTGAGTCTAAATTGAGCTATGTTACATTTTGCCATCTTAGTTCATTTCAACTACGTAGACGGGATAGGAAAGCAGCTGCCTATATTTTCTCTTCTGCACAAATGCATTAGCAGAGACACAGTGTGTGTATATATAGCAAACAAACAGAGCCTCTGTCACTGCTTTTACATCAGCTTTTTCTCCAAGTTCCGTTGCATTTGAATCCCTAACAATAAAAATACCTCTACAGTATAAAAAAGTATTTGGTGAAATCCTAACTTTAAAGATTGAGGCAACAAAACAAACAACCCTAAGGTTTATCTGAAATATTATCTGGCTGGTCAGTCATAGGCTTTGATTATTGATTGCAGTTGATTGCTTATCTGCAGAATTCCAGATCCACATTCAAGTTTTCTTTCTACCAGCATATAAGAAAACATTCTGCACTTTGTCATAATAGTATCAGCTTGGTACATAATGAAAAAGTTTAAAAAACACCAACCAAAAATGCATATTTTCCCATAGGGTAAAGTATGAAAACACACGTTTTGCTATTTGCATATGCTGGAATATGCTAATTTTGCAAACAGAGTTGCATATGAATGGATTTGTGCAAAATTAATGAGCCAATGAAGGAACAAAAACCACCTGACAATCCATGAAACATAGACAGACCAGATTTTATACTGTACATACATGCCTCACCTTAGGTGCTGCTCCCTTGTTCTAGAAGAACATAGCAGCAGGGAGAAAACTTCTTTTTACAATGTCAAGAAAAAGCTCTGTTTTGTATGGCTCACCTCACCTTTCTTATTTGAAGCAACCCATATTTGAATTTATCTTCATGCATTCAGTGACTACTTTACAAACCTTTTGGATTGCTTTTTTTAACCTTGGCAGTGCACACTTCTTTATTTATTTGCAGCCTTTTGAAATGTTACAGTTCTAGCATATCAAGAGGCATTTACTGCTTAGTGAGGAGAAGGTATTAAGTGTGCATCTGTAAGCAGTTTATTCTTTTCCCTTTTGCAAAGATAATGTGCCATAGTTAAACTGTCATCAGTGCATGATTGAGACTCATTAAAAACTACTTACTGGTAGCAGAATTTGACACAACCTATCAGCTGAGGTTGATATTCTTACAGTTATTTCCAGTAAGAAAAATTATAAATCTATGGTGTTCTTACATGGATACTTATGCAAATGAGGTCATCTGCAGTACGTATGGGGTTAAATGGGCTTATTTATCACATCTGCATCTGCTTCAGCCTCATTGTTTTGATAAAAGAGACATTGCCATTTAAGTGTGCAATAGGTGTGATCAGAGTTCCTGTAGCATCAGGGTGGCATATTAGTCCACATGGTAACACCTGACCGTGTTGATGACACAGGCAAGATAGAGACGGAATGCCCTTCAGCATTTTACATATAAGAATAGGAACATGGCTGCTGCACCCCGATTTCATAACAGTGATTACTCCTGGAGCCTTATTGTTACACGTTCTGGAAAGCTCCGTTCACCCTGCTGTCTTTATTTGTTCTGAAAGATAGTGCTTGGTCTTTTGCTTGAAACTCTTGGGCAGCATCCTATGCTACAACTGCAGCTCTGCTGTTTGTGCTGCACAAATAGTGTGGCAGGAAGCTAGTGCTTCCTAGAGTATTCTGTAAGGGAGTTGAAATTGAACAGGTCGGTGGAACTTCCTTCCGCTAACTCCACTTTCCTGTTCTCTTCCTGAAATGGGCATTTTTGGCTTGTTTCCAGTTTCCTTACTACTACTACTACTGCTGCTGCTATTCACATTTCTATACCACCCATAGCCAAAGCTCTCTGGGTAGTTTACGACAGTAAGTCACCCATCCAGATTTCAACCAGGCCCTTAGGAAACGCTGCCTTCCCATTGTACACATGGTGGGTCCCAGTTGGTTATAGCCCATAGTAACAAAGACTGTGCAAACATGTGCATGTGCACATATACACACATCCCTATTCAGGTAGATCAAGTGCATGAGGACAGAGGCCATTTCAGCCCTAGTTTCTCCAAATCTCTTTCTACTTGTGGAGGGCAGCCTTTGACCCATGGTGCTGCTGTGGCCATGGAGGTTCGCTGGTGGAGCCCTGACATTTTAGCATGTATAGTAGAATGCTGATTTTCTAGCATTCTGGCAAAAGTGGAGAGCCTACAATAGTGGTGGACCCACTGCAACAGAGATGATACGGATAGGGCACATCTCTCTCCTTGTGTGCTTGAACTACCAGATCAGAGAATGCCTAAATAGGGCTGCACTCATACTGTATGCTGCCTTAGCGGAATGGGTGGCCCTGCAGATGTTGCTGGTCTACAACGCCATGATCCCCATCCAGCGTGGCCAAAAGGGCCGTGGTCTAGCAACATCTGGAGGGCCCACCCATATGTGCACTAGTAACAATCTGCGTCCTCCTCTACCCTCTTCAAAGATTTAAGTTCTAGAGTTGCTTGGAAAGGAGTTGAAACTGGAAAATACCAACACTGGCATTTTGTGCTCCCAAAATGTAAAAAGTTAGGCCCAGAAGGCAAAAATGTCATCCTATCAGAAAATAAGATCTGTCTCTATTAAATAACACCAGTTGGATCCTTAGAGATTATAAAATTTTCATCACTATAAATTAATATTACTTTTCTTCCTGTGTTCCATAAAGAAGTAATTGTGGTCATTAGAACACCTTAATTCCCTGGTCCTCCATATGCTACCAAAATCACCTTTTAAATACTGTAGTCTAAGATAAGCACATCTTATCAATAATTTCATGCAGCATAAGACAATACATGGAATACCTGCTTCAATGTGAAGCTATAATGACACCTTGCTTCTTCTCCTCATTTTATATTACTTTGGCGTCCATCAGGAGACAGGATTTGTTTCATTGCTTGTTCTTCCCCAGCTCTTACAGCTCTAGTGGGGAAAATGTATGATCATTTTTAAAGCTCTAGGCTGCTCCCTGGGAATACTTTGATCTGAGTGGCACAACTAAATGTTGCACAGGAGAGATTGTACAGAACCATTTTTCCTTGGGTATGAGTGATGATCAGCTGATTCAGTTGCCCTTAACTGCTTAGTAGATCATTGGAAATGCATTAAGCCTCTAATGTGCAAATACATGATCATCCAATCTTACATGGACTGTTTTGGTGCAGGTGATTGGTCAGAGCATATCCATCACTGAACAATAGTGGGGAAAACAAATCAATTTTCAGGGGGAACCTTTTTAAATGTTGGAACAAAAGAATATTTTCCACTGACACAGATGTTTCTCAAACAACACACATCTGTGTTGGTGGAATATTCTTCAGGAAGTGGAACCTTCTTGAAAACAGATGCTGCTTTGCCTCACTGACTTTGTACAGTTCACTGGTTCTATCATACAGAAGTACAGACCTTCCAAGTAGCGCTGTGGTATTGTCAGGATTATGGTGTGGGGATTCTGCCAGTGTCAGAAATACAGCCGTGACCTCTGGAAATATGTCACAGCTGAAAAGCTAGTGTTTTACCTTTCCCAGCAAAGAGTGATGTTGTATCACAAAAAGAGAGACAGTGTGGGTCTCTGAACTTGACAATGTACTGTGTCCAAATGAAGAAGAATTGGGCTGGATATGATGCTATGCTATTCACAGAGCACACTCCTCTGGCAGTGTATGGCTTAGGGTGTTCCAAAGCTTAATGTGTGGTACACACCTCCTGTACTGTATCCATTTTTACATGCCCATATTGTGTTTCATTACCTTGTGGGTGCTGTGCTTGATAGTGTCTTGTGCCTCAGTTGTGGTGTGGAGGCCGCCCTCTTGGAGGTTTGCATTTCCTAAGGCTTGTTTAGGTTGCGCACTTGTTCAGGGGCACTCTCAAAATGTTTTACCTGAGTACAGTGGGAATAATTTGCACAGCTGACATGTCTGATGTCCACATGCCAATGTCAATGGTATGCCAAGTTTTGGTTTATGGTTTTGGATGGCCCAAAACATATTGCGAATTGCATGCTTCCTGCATACCTGCTCTAGTCCCTTTGTAATCACAATATAAAATGCAGACTTTGCAGGAAGAGGAGGTGGCTGTTTAAGCTATAAGAGATCAAGCAGTATAGCTAAAGCACCCTTGTATGATTAGTTGGGAAAGGGAGAGGCTATCAACCTTTCAACATTGGTGATGAATGTTGATTTCATGCTTATCTGAGTTTATGTTGAGTGCACAAATATCTATTTGTTGCATTTTTATTTTTTAATTTCAGTCGATTCAATGGCTTTGTTTTGGCTTTTGTCTTTTTATCTATGCTTTAGGTTTGTGATTTATCATTCAG
This sequence comes from Varanus komodoensis, assembly GCF_004798865.1. Lineage (NCBI taxonomy): Eukaryota > Metazoa > Chordata > Lepidosauria > Squamata > Varanidae > Varanus > Varanus komodoensis. The sequence continues at coordinate 27,742,515 of NW_025335568.1, read as the reverse complement.
CCTGAAGAAAATGCTGATCCGGCACAAGCTGACTCACAATCCCAACCGCCCCATGGCTGAATGCCAGCTCTGTCACAAAAAGTTTACAAGAAACGACTACCTCAAAGTACACATGGAAAATGTCCATGGAGAAACTGACAGCTAACTTGGCTTACACAAGAGAGTGTCTAGTGTTTCCTTTGGAGGTGCATAACCTCCCATTGTTCACTTGATTTGTGAACACAAGGCACAAAAATAACACTGATGTTTTCACATAATCACTTTTTTCATGTCTTTTTTTTCCAAACTAAAAATGTTTACTAAATTCAGTGAAGTTAGAATGGAAACAACATTAAGGGTGAATTTACAAGGTCATTTCAGATGAACATATTGGCACTAGAACCTGTCATCAATCTGTCCTGGTTAAGTTTCCATTCTGTGTGTGTCTCCTTGCGGTGTAATCAATAGTTCACTGAAGTTGCAGCCTTAATTGTGCTTAGAGCTAAAACTGGTACTCTGTAAATAGATAACATGCAGCCTAATTTGATGGTGTTCAAAAGTTAAGCTGCCCTTCCCTGGATGCTCTTTCTTCACCTGTAATTAAGTGAAGATGATATGTAGCTACAAGCTATGTTTTTGCAGAGCATCTGCTTTGGGTGTTGAGCTCAGTGGGATTTACTTCTAAGCAGATTCAGTTAGGATTGCATTGCACAACTTGGAAAGTAAAATAATACAACGTATGTTTGGTAGGATGTGGATAAGTCCCAAGTATGATAAGTGCTAGTGTGCTATGTATTCCCATCCCAAATAAGTCTATAAACTCATTGTGTCTTTAAACTCTAGACATTTTATTTTCAAGCTTGCACACTGGGGATGGGGTCTTACTCTGGAATGACTTTAATTGACTTTAATCGTTTCAGTAGCTTAAGTCTTTTAGAAATTATCAGGACCTCAACACAAGTTTCTACAGACTATACTGTAAACTGTGTTTGTGGTCGATAGATTGCTAATTCTGTGCAATGGCTTCTTATGCTTTAGTAAGACCATAATAATAGATAGATTTTGTTAACTTAGTGAATTGACATTTTTAACCAGCATGGTTATTCAAGCAAAGTTAATTCTGGCATATACATATTTGATCCAACTCGGAACAGATATTGAAATATTGGCAGGTTTTTCAAGCCCCACTCTTGTATAGCAGCTTGGCTATGGGGATTTGCTGCTGCATGGTTAGTATTATGTTTGGTCACAATTGTGTAAGACAAAGCGAAAACAAACACTGTGAGTGATTTATGTCGAAACGCTGTGTTAGCACTAATGTAATATTTGCAAATGCCAAGGCTAGAGGAAACAAGATCTTAGACTGGTATCCAACATCTGATTAAGGCAAGGAACATGTAATGAAATTGCTATGAAGAATTTTTCCCCATGGAATTCTGCATGATCTAGAGTGAAACTTGTGCAATGAATCCGTCACTCATATTTGTTTTTTATATGGTTAGGAACACTAAGACTGGGGTAAGAATAATTTGCTAACTTCGTGATTTTTTCAACAAGTACTTTTTCTTAATTATTAGTGGAAAGTCTGTAAGTTCTTATACTTGATTAACAGAAGCCAGAGCATGGTGAAAGAAAGCAAATCAGCACTGAGGTATCATCTGCAAAAACTACAAAAACATTTTAAGAAAATCTGGTTATACGTGAATACTTTATAAGTTGGTCAGCAATGTACTGTAAAATCAGGAGTCTTCACAATAAGACATATTATGTAACAATGTGAATTATATTCAGCAATGAGTAATTAACACCAAAAAGAGAAAAACAGGCTCCAGGTATTGGAAGTAACACCTCTCGAGCCTATTCCATTGTTGTTGTTGTTCACAACAACCTAAGTTTAGCTTCTAATACATCATGCTGGGTCATTTTAAGTTTTATATTTATTTGCATTGCTTAATCAATGTTAGCTTAGGCAATAGTGACAAGCCTCCCCCCCCCCCATCGCATTTGTGGGACAAGAGGAATTATGTCTATCAGTTCCTTGCAACAGAGGGGTTAGACAATCATGCTTGTGATTAAAAGTACAGGTAAGGAGATCCTCCACTAGTGACATTCCATGTTAGCTGTATGCCTAGCGGCTTTGAAAGAGGTCCCTACAGGTATACTGATGTACTTACACAGAGTTCATCCTGCAACCCTTCTCCCAAGTGCTTTTAACATGTGAAGGTATTTGTCTGAACCATTCCACTCCCAATAGTATCTAAGCCATTCAGTAACTCCTAAGCCACATGGGGAAAACTTGATTCATTAGGTGTATTCCTGTACCACCCTGGCGAACATTCTAAGAGATCAGGACCCTTAGTTCCTTCCTGCCCTCTTAGCAAAACTATTTGCAAAGCATGCCCCACTTCATTATTCATCCTCTGACAATCTTTAGTGAACTCCTTGTAAAGGAGAGAAGAAAGATTGTGTGTTCCAGTAAGATGAAAGGGTAGAGAAGAAAAGAGAAATGTGGTCATTTTCAATGTGCTGAGCAATTTCTAACAGTCAGAGATGGTTTCTCATATTTGGAAAATGATAATAATTATCATATTTTATAGTTAAATTTTGATGAAAGCAGATAAAGTATTTTAGCCTTCTCCTTTGACTTGGTGTAAGGGTCAGAATGGTATCCTTTCTTCCTCAATAAAGTTCTTGCCTATTTAAAAAAAAAACCTGGATGTTTTATTGTTGTACTATAGCTTCTTTAGGTTTCTTTGTTCAAGATCCTTACCTGTGTTCAAGCTTCTCACCTTTATTCAGGCTGCTTACCTTTCTGGCTGTCTGATCCATATTCCTAGCTTGTTCTACCGGTATAGCACTTATAAGTATATTAATTACACACGTGTGGCAAATGCCCCTTAGATGCCATTCCCTGTCCATTTGTGCTTAACTCATTCTCTCACACACTTAGTGGTACTTGTTTATCTTAATGCTGCTTCTGTTTGGTTCCAGCAAATCTCAAATGCCATCCCATACAGATGCAGGAAAATAAGTTTGCTTAAACATCCTTGACCTTAGCTTTAATTAGGTGCAAGATTGATTCCCTTTCTTACCCTTAGGTCTCTTCTTGAACTTTTTCCGCTAGCACAGCAATGCACTTTTTGTACTGTGCTGCCTGGGTTTGCTTATTATTTCAGAACAACTCCTATACTGTAAACTGTGTTCCAGAATATTGATGTTAAGACACTTTTTAACAAGTTCCATCAGGCCCTAAGCTGCACTACTGCAGATCAGCTAAATGTGGTCCGTGTTAATTTGCACACAAATTCTGATGCATATCTCTTTCTTTCTTACAATCCCTTCCATATTTTTCTCCCTGTTCCAGTCTTAAGCTCCATAGAGAAGGAATCAATTGCAGTGTTTAGTCTGCAAAATTCATCCTCAAATGCACCGAGACTATGACTTGTTTCGCACATGGCATTTCCTCTACATAAGTGGACACTGGTATCTCCTCTTACTGCTCCAATTGAAGCTCAAGGTAAATTAAAACAATAAACAGAAAACAGCAAAAAACAAAAAACAAAAACAAAAAAAAAACCGGGAGGGTTCCTGCTTTTTCTTTGAAATCTCTGACTTTTCACCAGTTTTTCAGTTGTTATTTTACAGGAGCTTTTTCACAACAATACTGTTTCAAGATTTGAATACACAATGACAGTAGGGTATGCGGGTACTCAAGTGGTGACAGAAGGCCCCATCCACTTAAGTGGCACCACTACTATACAGCAACTAGTGGTGGGAGGGCCGTAGCAAGCTGCCTTATCATCGAAAGTCAGACCTACATGGTTTAGTATTTTTACTTTTTTTACCTTATACCCACCATTCAACTGGATCCCAGGGAGCTTACAAGAAGTTACAAGTAAATTAAGACAACTTGAAATAAAACACTAAAACACCACAATAGAAAAAAGCAGTATAAAACCAACTGGTAGAACTAAGAGAATGTCCAAGCACTACAAAAGCTGCTTTTTACAAAGGAGAAAATAAAGAGGCCCTTGCTTAGCACTAAAACTATTTTGAAGGAGGTGCTAGGTGAGAGCCCCACTTGGAAAGACGATTCTGTAGGCAGGGTGTTACCACAGAATACGCCCTTTCCCCTCCAGGTCCTTGTTACTTCTCAGATGGTAGAAACACTCAAAGGATAGTCTTGGTTGAAGATCTTTAGAAGCTCAGGCAGAATAGGTACATGGAGAGACAAGCAGCCTTTGGGTATGAAAGGCTTTAAGGTGAGAATTAGAACCTTGAATTGAGCCCAGAAATAAAGTGGGAACCAGAGCAGCCATAAAGCACAGATGTAATAAGATCATAATTCCTGGTATCATTTAACAACATTGCTGCTGTATTTTGAACTAGCTGCTGTTTCAAAACTCTCTTCAAAGACAACTGCATGTATAATGCATTATGTAATCTACTTTGCAGGGCTCTTCAAAGCACCTTCTGGAAGCTCTGGCAGAAGGTCCACCTGGCAGGTGTGGGAGCAGGGTGGCTCAGTGCCCCATTCCTCCCATTTTGCTATCTGATGTGGGCAACTCAACCTACTTCATGGCTGGGCCAGCCCTGGGCCAGCCACTTCTCTGCTTAACTACTGAGTAGCAACCGAGCCTGGGACTTCTTCAGGCTTCATATATCCTAGTGTGAAAACAGGCTTGTGAATCCTTTAATTTAATAGGAGGTGCATGCATGAATTGAAAGAACTGATGCAAAACACTACATGGATTGATAATCTTACTTATTCTTCAGCACAGCCTCCTATTTACAGACCACACATCTAAAATATTCATCTTCTGCCCCTTCAGGCCAGGGAGCCCCCTTTTCAGCTGAGGATCCTAAAATATAGGGCTTCTGAAGGATTATTCATTTGTCTCAATATGTTCTTACTCAAGACCCATGTGAAAATGTACTATGCACGGCTTTCTGCTGTGCACAGCAGGGTATCTTGTCAATCTAACTGCTGCAATTATGTACCCAATTGAAGGGTTAGTTTGAGTCCTTTCCACAAGCAAAGTACACTAATGTAAGGTGAATCAGAGAAATTTTACAAGCTGCTTCATCTATGTAGATGTAATTTGAGATTCATCGGTCTGTCAAGTCTGCTCTAAGATATTCATAAATGAACTTTCAGCTGTCAGTTGTGCTGACAGGCCCACATGGGATTTCTAGTTTAAAAGACTTATAGTAACTGACTTTATTGAATCATGTCACTTGTATTTAGTAGTTATCACTCACTCCAGCACATTACAATGTCAAGAAAAGTCCTAGCTGCCTTTGTTCAGTGCAAAGCCATAGAGCTAGATGAAACTAGAATTTCAGCCCTGCAGCACTGGAATGAGCAAAGCTGTTTGGACTCTTGCAGTGTAAGTCCAGAGAAAGGAAGCTATTGTATATAGTATAGAGCAGGGGTCTCAAACTCAACTTACCTGGGGGCCGCTGGAAGTAGAGTCTGGGTGAGGCTGGGCCGCATCAAGTATTCCACCACGGCAGTGGTGGTGGGCCGCTCATCCTGCGTCGCTCCCGGAGGCCGGCCCGGGCGCCGCCGGCGCTTTGAAGGCCGCAGGGCCCCTCCCCCGTGCCCTGCCCGTCCCGGCAATTGGCCTGCGGGCCGCGAGTTTGAGACCCCTGGTATAGGGCTTTGCAAAATAGCTCTTACTTTAAAGCATAGAAGCATAGAAAGAGAGCGAGTCAGAAGGGGTCTCCCAGGCCATCTAGTCTGACCCCTAGCTCTAGCCGGCTCCGATCATGACATGCCCACCATGTGCATGGCTAGCCTATCCTTGAACATGAGATGGTATTTTCTGAACATGAAAATTAGCAGTAGACTTTGGCAGTTCCAGTGTCAGTAGTGCTATGTATTCATTCTGGGTTGCAGTCTGAATTTTAAAGGAAAAACCTGTGGTGCCAAATCTATTTTGTGAATAGAGTTCTGTATCATGGATAACCCCTTTAAAGCTCAAAGTAAAATCTGAACACCACCAACATTGCAGCCACCAATGAAAATTAGACAACTCCATATAGAGAAGAGTAGATGTGTATAGTGCTGGGTAAATTCCCCCAAGCTGGAGTCATAATTGTACTACCAATTAAATATGGAATCCTAAGCAGGTATGGAAAAGAAAAAAAGCCCAATAATTCCCAGCAATGCCAAGGAATGTTGAAAGTTGTGGGCCTTTTTCTGCCTAAACCTGCATAGGGTTGCATTGCAAAGGTATTAGTGGAAAATGAATTTTTTAAAAAGTCTGGCCAAAAGTCAAACCCCTCATTTTATCCCAAGAATGCTGCTGGGAACAACAGCACAGAGACATGTGGCTCAGCAGTTGGCTGAAATGGCTGCATGGAGCCATTTTTCCTCACCAGATTTACTAAAATCACTGGGCCAAATACTTCAGCCCAGTCTAGTTTGCAATTAACATTTTCCAAGCTATGCTCTTTTGTGCCTCTTTATATGGTATGCTCATGAAGGACTAACCCATCTTGGATGAATAGGGCCATGCTCATGACGACCCTAACACAAATGCAGAGCAAGTTGTTCACAGCACGCAGGAACTGGCGTTACTGTTCAAACCCTTGTCTTTATGGAGTAATGATATAGATTCTCAGATGCACCCTTAAGTCAAGTTCAGCATGGAGAACAGCTTGTGCCTTTCAAGCAGATACTTTGTGCAAACAGAATGCTAGACTAAGTAGAATTGTTCTGTTCCACAAAGTCTCTTCTTGAATTCTTACATCTCACTGGTAAATGACTACAGAGCAATCTTTAAGGGTTACTTGACTACAGAATATTGATAAAAATTTCAGCATTGGCATCAGTGAACACAGTCACTAAAAACTACAAGGTTAATCTCTCCTTCAAAATGGGTTAATATCTCAAAGCATGACTAAAAGTACAAAGATCCACCAAAAGTTATGACTGTGTTTATGTATCCTGATGCTGAAGAGTACCCTTTGGTCAACTCAAAAAGAAGGGCGATCTTAATTTATCTTAAATTCAGTATGCTGAAATCACTCAAAGGGAACAACCATTGGCTGGATATGTTTGGTGGAGGTAGTAGTAACTCCTCAGGATCACCAATTAATCATTCTGAGTTCTAAAACTGAACCATTGCAGTGTTTGGTTTACAATTCCTTCAATGATGTTTATTTATATGGACCCTCTGCCATGTTGGGCCTGTTCTAACAAGCCAGGGATGCCTTTGGCATAATCAGAGTTTGGTCCCACATTCCAACAAAAAGAGTGAAGGTCACCTTCAAGACTGAAAAATTATTCTCAGTAAAGACCGACAATATTCTCCTTGTCTCCTTTTTTTAATTGAACATGCAGAATAAGCAAAATGAAGGGCACTTTTCCTTTCTAGCTTACAACTCAGCAGTTAATACAGTATTGAGTGTTAACTGACACATTAAGTGTCACTTTCCCTGTATCTTGTTAGTTCTGCTCATGTGACATTCATCTTTCAGGCAACTGAGGTGATGGTTAACCCTTGATTACTTCTCAGCTTACAAGCAGGTGAGATCAGAGGCTTTGCATGACATCTACTCTCTCATCACCCTCCAGTGACAAAAGAAACTAGGAAGAAACAGCTAGCCCAAATGGCAGAGATGGAGAGAGACCAGATGCTCCACATTTTCCCCCATGGATTCTGTCTGAAGTAGGTGAGAATGCATTGTGAGAGCTCATGATCTGGATCTGGCATTAGATTAGGCAGCCTGGGATCAGCAAGGCAGTAGAACAGGGGAAATGAAAGCAGTGAAAGAGAGGGAGGGAGGGAGGGGTTGGGAAAATAGCTAACATAAAGGAGCAACTTGGTCCCAGAATATGGCCTGAAGGCATAGAGGCAACCAACTTGTTCGAGCTAAACAGGTTTGGGACTGGTCAGAACTTGGAAGGCAGGCCACCAAGGAAATTCATGTGACCACCTTGTGTTCCATGACGGAGGAAAGGTTGGATTCCAATGTAATAAACTGAGTCAGTTGCTTTGGATACATAGGTGCTTTTTGTAAGATATATAGTGTGTGAAGCACCAAGGTCACACTAGGGATTGCAACCCAAAGACAGAAGCCAGACAGAAACTGAGGTGTGCTTTTACTAAAACAAAGCATTTGGTGTTTAGAAAACCGCTATGAGGCACAGAATGTTAGCAGTTTTTCTAGCATTTGTATCTGAAGAACTGGCCTTCGCTATCATAGAAACTAACCTGGCCCATGCAACTGCACAGAGGAGAAAAATAAGCTATCGTGACCATCATCTCCCATTGACTTTTACTGAAAATGAGGCAGCTGCACAAATCACCAGGGTATCTTGCAGTGCGGTCAGGTCAGCTTGTGAAAATGCCTCCATACCATGCAGGGGTTTGGGGGCCCTTTCCCCCCCTTTTGTCAACATACACAGGATTGCTCCTTAAAGTTATCTTTGCCCTTTCTTATCAGCATTGCTTTCAGGCTGGCTGACAATCAATGATAAAACAACTAATTAATTAGTGACATAAATCAAAAATAATAAATAGCATAAAAGTGGAGCAGTCAAAGCCGCAGAGCAGCTAAACGTCAGCTCACATTTAAAAGGCCTGGGAAAACATTATGGTTTTTTCCTGGCACCAAAACAGCACTGGAGTAACTGTATGATAAATTCTTCTAATCATTGCCATTTAATGTATTGGGAGCCACCCAGAGAGTTCTATGGCTAAAGGGTGCAGCATATAAGTCAGGTAAGTAAGTAAGTAAGTGCAATCCAGAGACCAGGTGCCACAACTATAAAAGGGGTAAAAACAAGACTCTGGCTGCTTGATTGGGAGATGTGTTTTCTAAAGCAAAGAAACAGATGTATAAGTGCACATTAATTACACATGTGTGCACACGAAGGTATTCCTTATGAGGCTGTTCCTTTCTTATGTTCTAACTTTCTTGTGTAGCACTCCAACAATACAGTATTCACTCAAGAAAGAGCTAAAAATAAGAAAGAGAGAGTGTGTATGTGTGTGTATCTTAGTTCTTTCAGGTACATTGCTGTAGCAATTATATATTTTAATAGCTATACATTCCATTTGAACAATGGATGGTGGAAATACAGCTACAGTATTTGCAAGAAATAAATATTCACTGGAGAAAGACAGTTCATGTGCACCCTTCAGAAAGCAGCTTTGCTTCCGAAAAGAGAGGCTCTGTGTTTTCATATCCACAATCTTTGTTTCAGTTTGAACAGCTGTTCAAACACAACTAGAGGAAATGTTGAAGCAGGTTTTGAATACCTCCTCCTGCATTTCCTCTGTATGAACAGGTTTCTATGCACCTTACTCACTTTAACACTCTCAGTACTATTTTTGCATTAAGTGTGCCATGCTTTCATGTACTGCTCTCTGAAAGGTTCATTTGGGAACTGAAGAATGTAAAGTTTGCATTGCATCACAAGAGAATGGCTTTATGGTTTCAAAATTGGTAAGCTTGGAAGTTAATTTACCTTTGTTTGCCATAGAATACACAGGCCACAGCTTTTGATTTACTATTTCACACTTTCTGGAACAAACACAGACTTGGACACAATCTGTAGTCAAAGACCATACCCAAGTTTGCAATATGATTTGCAGACCCCACAAAAATCATGTTCAATAACATCAATTCAACTGAAAATTATCTTTGAAAAAAGTACAGTTTTGCAACTGTACATTTTTGAAACTGTACTTTTGACTTTAATCAATGAGAAATTTAATCAATGAGAGAACAATATTTATTTGAAAGATACGCATGACTGAAATGTACATTTGGAAAAGCTAGTATGGCATTTATGCAAATAGCTAATTTTATTGTTAGCCTCCTTGAACACTATAAACTTATAAATAAATATATGATTGGAAAAAGCTTTTCAGGGTTTTATACAGGGGTCCTTGGAAGCTTCCCTTGATTACATCTGGGATTACATCTGAGACTTTTTGCATGCTAGGTCTCTGTTCCACCACTGAGATCGAGTTTTTATCCAGGATTTCATAACCAGGAAAGCAGCATGCAGAGCCCAAAACAAACCCACTTCTCTCCTCCCTCCGTTGAAAAGAAATGCAGCACAGATATTCCCTTCCTCACAACTCTCTGTGATCTCTGTGATGGTGGGATGGTGCACAATGAAAGTATCTTCCACTTGTCTATCTCTGACTGGAGTAGGAAGCTCCCTTATCATGTCACTGCCAATGGTTTAGTTTTAGAGTGGACACTGTAGCACAGCTAGAATTTGAAGTCTGGAGGTGGGGTGTGTGGGAAGCATACTGAAAAGGAAACAGTTTTGCTGAAATATCACCATTCTAATATTTAGAGAGGGGGAAAGTTTGGAAATAAGCAGATGTCTGCATGCATAATGTCAATCATCATATAAGTGTTGAAATAGGAATAGAATTCAAAGTAGATTTTCTGGTTTGGGGTAAAATGCAAACTCTTGAAGTGTGAATATTGCAGTATTTATATTGGTTGATCGACTTTGAGTTTAAACAAGAACATGTTTTTTAAAAGCTCATCCATCATTTTTCAGATGGTTTAAGGAACCTTATCATTTGTTATTAAATTAGTACTTTTATCCTGGTTTTTTTTCTTAAAAATTGTAATGCATGAGGGCCTTGTTAAGATTAAAAGAAAATTGACTTGAGTATCAGCTCACCCCTCATTCCTGCCAAAGGCAGTGGTGGAAGAACTTGCCATGAGGATGGAAGGAAGCCCATGATAGGTACATTTACACTTCATCTTCATCCCATGTAATTCTTTCCTGAGCTCAGTGTTTGAAGAAAAGCTTTGCAGGGCAATTTTTTATGCAAAAATAATTCTCCCGTTTCTATTAATCCTGATATAGGTTAGTGATTCCCCATTCCTAGTCCTTCAAGGAAACCTTAATTCTCCTAAGGAAGGAAGGAAGGATGGACGGATGGAAGGGACTCACTACTCATCAGGGGAGGTAGTGGCTTGCTCTGGCCTCTGAGGTGAGCATAACTAGTTTTGGAGTGCTCCTTGACCCAGAGTTGCCCATGGAGTTGCAGGTGACTCTGTGGTGAGCAGTGCTCCAAAACTAGGTATGCTCCCTAAGATATGGGTCAGAGGCCCTTCTTTGGGAGCTCTCTTTGAAGGAAATCAAAGGGCCTTCTCTGTAGTGGCACCCCGGTTATGGAACATGCTCCTCAGAGAGGTGCACCTGGCACCAACACTTTTTTCATTTGGTGCCTTTTTATTTTCCCAATATTTTAAGTGTTAACATGTTTTAAGATGGGGGTTTTATTTGAATTTTGTCCTCTGATGCTGTACTTTTATTTCATTGTACTACTGTCCTGGGACTTCTTAGTGAAGGACAGTATATAAAAGCTTTAAATTAAATAAATAGAAAGTCAACTTGTGGGGGTCTGAGGTATACAAAAGCCACCTGACAGAATGGGGCCGCATGCTTTTGAAAAAGCAGTTCCCTTATTGCACCTTTGTTTTCTTATGCACGCCTACAAGAGAAGTGTTTTCAACCAGGCCCAAGAATGCCTTCCTACCTCCACTTCTTTTATCTATGCAGTGACACAACACTTCCTTAATCCTTTTTGTGAACACCAAAGCCACGGTTTTTATCTGCTTTCTCATTTAATTCCTTTGAATGATGAGTTCCTTAGAGCTTGTCAGGAGAAGGCTACTGTTAGGACTAAAGGGGTGTCGTGCATCTCTCCATTGAAGAGGACATTGTGGTTCAAAAGTGTTCTACAGCAACGTAAAAGTCTCCTCCACCGTCAGGCATTCTCTTCCTGACACTTTTGGACTGGAGCCAGGCTGCAGTCATCCAGCTCCTGCGCTTGATCCTCAAGTGGCTGTGGTAACAGGCGTTACTCGTTGAAGAAAGCGATCCAGTTCCTTACTACATGGTGCAATTCGCCTTAGCTGTTCTTTCCACTCCTATATATTATTTTGAGAAATAACAGAACCAGAAAAAGTACACTTTTTCTTTCCTGAAGCGAAATAAAATGGATCACAGATGGCTCCTTGGATATTCTCTTTCTGATTTGTTGTAGGTGAATCCACAGCTGTTGCTGATTTTGTGACTATGTTGATAAGCGCAGCTAAGCTTCACTCAAGAAGCCAGAAAATATCTATACATATCTACAAAGTTTTGTTTTATTTTTACATATAAATGAGAGTTTCTTTCCCCCCTCCCCAGGAAATCTCAAAGTATTTAATATCTGAAGTTGTAACTTCAAGGAAACCTGTCTGAAAAATATGATGATGATGATGATGATGATGATGATGATGATGATTCTTATTATTACATTTATAAACTGCCCCATAGCCCATAGTGCTCTCTGGGCAGTGAGTAAACATTTTCCTACAAAGTTAACACTTTAGATACATTGTCCACGTAAATTTTTCTAAAATACATTAATTCATAATTAAACAAGTGTTAAAATGGCTTAAGAGATAAACATAAAATGGCTCTTACACAAAAGAATTTATACATGAAACATCCACACAGATATGAACATCTGTCTTACTATACTTTCCTTTTTTGGTTGAAAAGCTCTTACTGAAGTGTCCACCCTTTCAATTAAACCCATTTAGTTAACTTTTCTGGCCTCTTCAACATCTTCCATTTTAGCTGGCTTAAGTTATCCCTGGAATTTGCCACTGATTTAGGAATGATTTAGTTCTACTAGCCTACATGATAAACTTAAACAAGAATTCTTTATTACCCTAATTATTTTTAAAGCAATTGATTTTCCATTCAAAAGGCCTAAGTTGAAAATAATCATGTAACCATTTTGGTGATGTAGTATATTATCACTAACATCACCACTCTGCTTTGTTGTTCTTGACATGTTTCTCCAGTGCTACACTAAAGGGATCCTCTGTTGTTTTCCTTGCCTGCCCCAGACATACAAACTGTCATCTTAATCCCCATCCTTTACTCTGCCAGTCCCTACTAGTATATTGCCTCAACCACACTATGCAGCAGATTTTGTTTCCTGATCCAGTCTGTTGTCCTAGTCCTCCTCTACCTTCTACTGCTTTTCTGCTGCTATGAATTGTCCTTCTCAACAAGACTTGCAATGCAAAATGTCAGGCCTGCCTGCACACTGTATGATCCATGGACCATTTGTGCTCTTGCTCCCTGTCTACTTCAATGTGATTTTAAAATATGCATCTTGAAGCTCTTTCTTGTATTCATGGAACAGCACAGTCCATCCAAGTGGGAATGAAGATGGGAAAATTCCTGCATCACTCTTTCCTGATTTAATGCTGCAAGGTATGCTTGACACAAATCCATCTAGCCAGTTGGCCGCACTGCCCAGTCCTATACACCACTCGGGGTGTAGAATTGCTAGAAGATGGAAGTAAGTCCTGCTAAGTAGAAATGGACACATTTCTGATAAATTGTGTTTAGCCATCAAATTTGAAGGAAAAAGAAGAAATGAAAAAAGGAAGAGCAGAGTAATGAGGAGGGAAAGAGAATAAATCTAGGTGAGAAAAGCTGAGAAAGCAAAAAGGAGGGCAACCAAGAAATACAGGTCGGAGGAGTGAGTGGGGGAGAGAGAACTGTGCAGAAATGTGCAGAAAAAAACCATGGAAGGAAAAAAGTATACTAGGGATCACTGAAGAAAAAAGGAGAAAGTTTTATGGTAGAAAGGGGTTCAGAGGGACCTGTAGTGAGGCAGACAAAGGGGCTGTTTTATGGGGAAGAGAGAGAAGAAAATAGTGTAGGAAGGGGCAGAGAACTGAGAAGTGGGAGAAGAAAAAGGGGGTTCTAAGGGACTGCAGAGATGTGGTGAGAAGCATAATGAAGTGGGGGGCTAAGAAAAATGGAAGTATCACGTGATCTGTGGTGTTGCCAAAACAGTTGAATAGTTATAGGAAAGTGAAGAGAAATGGACTTCAGCAAGGTGATAAAATGGGCTAACAGATGGGGAGGGGGCAGATTGGTGATGGAGTAGAACATGGGACAAACTCTATAAACTAAGGCACAGATTCTGCTGCAAAACAGCTGTTGGGCGCTCTGTTCCAAAGATGAGCAAGGCTAAGGCAAAAAAGGGTGAAACCAACACATTTCAAATTATCATCATATTGTAGCCTAAGCCTCTTTCTTTGGAGCTTCTTTCTTCAGCCTTTTGGAATGAGAACAAAATTATATGAAAGTTGGAAAACCACAAAATGGACAGTTGGTGAAAAAAAATGAGGCAGGACTGTCTAGGGAACCCAGGAGGACCAGATTTGGATCCCAGACTTGTGATTCTGGTGCAGAGAGAAGGGGGAGAGGATGATCCAGCTTGATGATCCAGAGGCAAAAAATTGTGAACCATGGGCTCTGGAGAGAAAAGGCAGACTAGCAGGAATACTAAGAAAAAAAGCATCCTCATGCTTTTTTTGATCATCATAGAATGCAACCTTCTTGATTTATGAGAAATATGAACGAGGCCTTCAGAATTATATGAGTTGTGTTCCCTTACTCTAGGTTGAGTCTTTCAGAAATTATTGGACTATCTCTGTTACATTGCCCAACTTCTTCAGTGTATTAATCTGTCAAATGGAGCGCAATGGCCAGGTCAGGACCAGCAGCAGCAGCAGCTGTATCAAAGTGGCAGAGATGAAGAGGCAATGTGCAGGTACTTGGCCATTACAGAATGTCTGTGATTAGTAGGTAGTCTGGTGTTAAATATGTCAGGAACTGAGCATGTTGTTCCAGTTATGTTTCCCAGCCTGTATGATTTAATTGTGGCAACATTCCATGTACTTCAAAAAGTCTTAGAGAATAATAAAATTACTAGTTTTCCAATATTTCCTAGTGAAGAAATGCCGTATATATAACTGTTTCCTTTGTGTGGCATCGGAGAGGCAATAATGTATTGAGTAGGCCTGGAGTTTTGCTTTGTTAACTGTCAAAGCTCTGTGTAGCAGTTGCTTAATGATGTTCTGAAGTGGAGAAGAGATGACTGCTTTGAATATTTATAGATGGGCCCAGATGAGGTTAACCTAATTTTGATTGGCTGGGAATGTTCAGTTGCTGGGAAATAACAGTTGACAGGAATTGAGAAAGTTAGAGAACTTAAGAACAACTTATAAGAACAATTATAAGAACAACTATGCTGAGTCAGACCAAAGGTTCATCTAATCTAGCTTTATGTTCACACAGTAGCCAACAAATTTCCTGGAGATAACCCTCAAGCAGGATATGAATGCAATAGGTCTGCTGGTTGGTTGAGCTTTTTATGGAAGGATAGGAGCAAGCCAAGCAGAAAGTGAATAGTTGAGGCTGGAACAGTGCCAGAATAACATGGCAGGTGAAGATCGGGAATAGGAAATAGGTTTCTGTGTTGTGCCAGGAACCGTCCCTAGAATCTTCTCAGAAGTATGAGCAAGTAGGAAAAACCCAGAGAGGCTTTCACTCAGTAGTATTACAATAGGAGCTTTGGTATCAGAGGGAGAATATGTGCAAAAGTTGGACTTGGTTACCACTGCATTAGTTGACATGGAGGTTTAGGGAGTTTGACCTCAAAGAAGTTATTAAGAGGTTTGTAACAGCATCTGTGTCTCTTGAGTCCTTTAGAAGTGTCAGCAAGCACTGTTTGAAAACCCTGAAGTAAATAATTGTATTCCCTTATATACAAATGATCCCTTTAACAAATTACATGTTTAATATATCAACTTGTCTCTGCTGTTGGTGCCCATCTCATGTCTGAACCCCTAATCCCAGCTACTAGGAAGCTTTAAAGCATTCTGACAGAAATAATGAGAGAAAAGAGATCAGCTTGTGCCACTCTGAATTACTGTGGCAGAAAGTTCCTTAGGCCATGTAATACAGCCAAAACTAAGAAACCTCATAGGTCAGATTGCTCAGTGAAGAAGCATTTTCCCCACAGCTGCTCATAATACTGGGGAGAGGAAATCCCCCATATTCCCCAAGCTCATTTTGCATTCCTAGCCCTCCGAGGAGGAAATGTGTGTTCATATGAACAAAGACAGTGCGACAGTCATCTCTGTAGGCAAGTCATTAGAGCCTTTGCTGTCTTCCATAATTGCACCATAGTTCAATACACCAACCTCCCCATGTGTCTCACATTGCCATTCCACTAAATCATTCTTTCAGCTGCTTCTTTTTATGTCTTCATTTTCACCACATTTAGGTAGTCTGAAGGGTTTGGTTATTGTTCTAACTGGAGCACATTATGAAACATTAATATAACCCCCTGTCAAGGTACATGAAGTGGAACAGTTTGGTCTGTAGCACCAGTAAAAACAGATGGGAGAAACAGGGCTGGGTGTGATGTAAGATGTACAGAAATGTGGATTGTGCCAATTTATCATGCGAGACTGCTGACAAACAAGTGACAGTAATTGATGTCTCTCTTGAGATGCAATCTGGAATTACTGCAACCAAGGGAAGATGCATTCATTGCTGTGTTAGTCGTGAATAACTGCCTTGCTTAATTGATTCCCAGTGATACCATAATAAAGCAGAGTGTCAGTGTCTGACTTACTGCTGAATTAATGTTATCACCGGCTTGCTTTCTTTTCACACAAATTCTTGAATTTCCTACTGAGTGCTTGGTGCTGGCTCCAGGTTTCTGCAGGGCCTTGAGCAAGACACTCTTAGTGGCCCCTCCTTGGTGCTGGCTCCAGGTTTCTGCAGGGCCTTGAGCAAGACACTCTTAGTGGCCCCTCCTTCAGTCAGTCTTCTACTTCATCACCAGTGGTGATTACTATGCCTTCCACCTGATCACCATTGTCATCAGCTGTTGTTGCTCTTGATCCTTTCTAGTCATGGTTACCACTTTTTTGCTTGACCAGCAGAGATCTAGTGGAAAAGTATGCAGTGGCCTCTGAAGCTGTTCATTCTTGTCATCAACATCATCACTTCCTCCACTCTCTGAGTCAGGTAAATAAGCAGGTTGCAATGGGGAAGAGGTGGAGGGAATCTACTCAGTGGGCCCTCCTGGGATGTGGGCCCTTGGCTTGTGCCCAGCTATGCTTACTTTCAATACCAGCCCTTCTTAATACTTAGTACTTAATATTTAGCTCTTACTACTTCATTGTCTGCAGATTTGAGCTAGGTTTGAAAGCAATCTACCTCTGATAAATGTTACTGGAAATGATCAGAAAGAGCAATTGCCTTCATATCCTGCTTGTAGGTTTGCCAGAAGCTGGCCATTTTCCAAAATACACTGGCCATTTTCCAGATATACAGGATGCTAAACTACATGGGCCATTGATGGGCTCTGGTTATGTTTTTAAGTTCAGAATCTGGACCAGATGTATTATCTTCCCTGGAGAATTCACATGTATCAGAGACCCTCACCAGCACTTGTAACAGTATTCTCATATTGCCCATGAGAATGGCATTTATTGTTTGTTTGTCACGGGCAGACTAAGTTAGTGTGTATTTCAAAAAAACCATTTTTATGTAAACAAGGCATAATATAAAAGTGTTGTTAAATTATTGACAGAACATCAGCACTGGTCTTTAAATCCCATTGCATACCAAAAAGAGCAGGTAAAGGAGTCCTATGTAGCCTAAATGAGTGTGATACAAACAAGCTGAGACAGAAAACAACTTAAATGTTCAACCTCTATCCAAAGTACATCTGATGTAATAAACACGTAATGAGAAATTCATTGAAAGATTCTATTTTTCCTTCTTGGAGTATCTGAAGCATGAATGTGACTTATTTTTAAAGATGATCAAAATTAGTCCAAGAAAATATCTGTTTGTGAACACTTAATGCTGTTCCCCAATCTAAAATATATATATTCAAGGTCCATGTTGTATAACGAAATTCTGTTTAATCAGATTGTAGTAGCACCAGACTAATTCTTTATTAAAATATGCATGAAGTGGTCACTATTGTGCTGCTCATCATGAACACCCCACGAGCACCCCTTCAGATTACAAGCTAAAGCTCAATCCTAGAAAAAAAACCTCCTTATCTTATATGTGGAATCAAATAAGGGTAGCCTACAACACAGAAGCATAAATCAAGTGGGGATGGGGAGTGTGCCTGTGTTACTATTGAGTACACACTTAAGAGGAGTTTCATTCTAAAGAACAAAGCCAACAAATCATCAATATTGACATTTCTGATAGTACAGAAATGAGGGGAATGGATACTGCGGGCAAGATCACAACAGTTATTTATATAATTTTGTGTAAGACGTGAAACCAGTATAATAGCAAGAATGTAAAGGTGTTAAAGGATAATAGTTACAATTAAGTGTTAATCAGTGAAAATTACAGTGATGGAGAAAATCATTATGTAAAAGTAACCTGTACTAACATGATCCAGGAAAATATATCTACAAAGCTACTAGAAGAGCAAAGACTGGAGCTTGAGAATGTTTCGTGGAAATTCCTTTCTTGTGTTTAATCTACCTTGTTTGCAAGTTTTCAGCCAGAGCTAGTTTTCAAGTGAGCAACTGTGAGTCACTTGTAATACAATATAGTTTCCACTTAGGTGGAGAGAGCTTTTGCCTGGAGTGATCTAGCATCAAACAAATGCAGAGGAAGGATGTTTGGTTCATGTGACAGTCTCACCATGTCACAAAATGGCCTGCAGCAACCATTGTTATTTGGTGGTCATGATGAAGCATTCAGGCACTTGACTTCATCTATGAACAAAGCTCAAGTCAATATGTCACAAAGCGTATTGAAGTGGTTGCCGAGGAAATGATAAGTTGATCCAGACTAATCATGAAGTTTGTACTTATGCCAAGGCTTTCGGAATTGACACAGAACTTCATTGAAAAAATGGGTCTATCAAAACATATGAGAAGCACAACATACTGTTCATTATAATTTCACATTCTGGACAGTAGAAATAAAAGGATATTTTCATTCTATAGGAAAAAACAAATCACCATTTTTATTACTACTGTGTTTTAAGCTACAACTTTCCTTGGTGAAAGGATGGTGAGCCAATTAAGATGATAAATTTGGGCTACCTAGGTCCATTGCATGGAAAGGACAAGGGTTCAGCTGTCTTTCTTGCCCAACCTGTGCTCCAGCCCTACCCTGTTGGCCATGCACATCCACACTAGGCTGACACTGTCCTCAACCCTTACAAACATATGTAGGCCTCAATTCTACAATGAAGGCTTACACAAATTGTGTCTTAGCCACATGGGTGGACTTGGGATGTGCTGTTTGCAGGGGATAAGTGTAGCCTTGCTTCATTACACAGGATCAGATGGATCAGCTTAATTTCAACTTCTACCTGGAAATACCTTGTTTGGTAAGTCTATCAGACAGGGTTTAATTAAAGATTATGGTGGTTCTCTATGGTAACACATTCTGTGGTTAACTGGCTTCCACAGCACATCCACAAGAGTATAAGCTCTAATCACTGGGTGCTGGTCTTTGCTGTTTAAGCTTCACAGAATGGAGGTGCTTCTTTATGTTGCTTCCTTATATAAAACTTGTCTAAAACCAACAACAATTTTCTATAAATGTAACTTGGTTGTGTAAGTCCTATGTATGAATGAATCAATGGAAGGTTTCTATTGTTGTCAACCTACTGACTGAATATGCATATGTGTGTTTGTATGTATTTCAGGATGCAATGCTAGGGGTAAGGGGTAAGCTTCCCTTTCTTAGGTATGGTTATCCTGATCCAATTTGGGACATGTGTGTTTACACTACAGTAAAAAAAGTAACTTTTGACCAAGCAGTAGATTAATTTTGCAGTTTGGCCATTTCTGTTCATGAAAGATACCTGAATCCAGATTAGGATGCTTCTTATGCTTTTGGCTCTGGCCTCTTGGCAGAGCAGCAGAGGCACAGGCTGGGAGAGAGTGCTGAGTGGCCAGGGGACTGGAGAAGGTAAGGTAGGAGCTGGGCAGGGGAGCAGAGGGCCAGGAGCAGCGGAGAGGAAGGGGGCGGGGCCAGAGAGGCTAGAGCGGCCAGGAGGAAGCGGACAGGCGGGGCCACCGGCCTGAGGGACTGATAAGGTGTCATCCCTTGTCTGCGGACCTTAGCTGCAGCCCGGGCTGTCCGGAGACTCCCTTCCCTGAGACACAGAGGTTTGTGTTGTGTTGTGTTGTGTTTTGCTTTGTTTTTCTTCCAATTTAAGTTTATTTTATCCATGTGTGTGTGTGTGTGTGTGTGAGTGGCTTTTCGTCTGGAAGAACTGGGTGAGTGAGAGGAACTGCAGGACAAACAAGGCAGGGGACAAGGTAAGGTCTCAGAAGGGATACTGATGGTAGACCAGGAGATGGCCTTGGCGGGAGTCACGGGTGTTGCTGTCCGCTGCAAGAGCTGCGACATGTTCGCCCTTCTCCCCCAGGAGAGGCAGGGATACACTTGCCCTCGGTGCAAGCTGGTGACCCTGCTAGAAGAGGAGGTGAGGTGCCTGAGGGCCGAGAGAGCTCTCCAGCCCCCCCGGAGCAGCCCCCCTCTGGACAGAGGGTTGAGGGAGAGGCCACGGGAGGAGCAGCTGCGGCGACATGGAGGTATGTCACCCACAGGAGGAGGAGGCCAGCACGGCCTCCTCCTTCTCCTGGCACCAATCTGGAGCTGGGAAACAGGTTCTCTCCACTTGGGGAGGCTGGGGCTGATGAGGCCTCGGGGGACCAGCAGGACCCCCAGCCTGGGACGTCAGGCGGCAAGGGGGCTGCTGCGGGAGAGGCAAGGGTCAGGGCACGGCTGTCCACCAGCACCGGGAAGGTACGGCGGCGAGTGATTGTTGTTGGGGACTCCCTGCTGAGGGGCACTGAGGCGGTGGTGTGCCGCCCGAACCTAGAGCCAAGGGAGGTTTGCTGCCAGCCAGGCGCACGTATCCAGCATGTGAAGGACAGTGGAGCATCTTGTTCACTCCGGGGGTCACCAGCCACTCCTGGTGATCCATGTGGGCACAAACGATGTGGCCAGGCAGGGTGTGGTTGGGACCACCAGGGACTTTGAGGCCTTGGGGAAGAAACTCAGGGAGCTGAAGGCCCAAGTGGCCTTCTCGTCAATCTTACCTGTCCGAGGATTTGGGCCAGGAAGGGACAGGAGGGCCTCCGAGGTAAACAACTGGCTTAGAGTGTGGTGCCAGAAGGAACGCTTCGGGTTCCTCGACCACGGCACTCGTTTTCTTGCCAATGGACTTCTGGCAAGGGACGGGTTACACCTCACAAGGATAGGGAAAAGGTCCTTTGGAGATGCTCTAGCGAGCTTTGTCCGGAAGACTTTAAACTGAGCTGGGGGGGGGGTGAGTTCAGGTCCCCCAGTAACGTGTCTGCACTGGACAAGTGTGGGGGGAGGATCAGGGCTCTGGAAGCAGGGTTTTAGAGAAGCTGCAGGGACTGACAGGACTCCTACAGAGAGGGGCCAGGTATCAGGGAGGATGGGAGGAAGGAGGAGGCTGAGAACTCCAAGGAAAGGAAGTGGTGGGAAAGAGTTGAGGTGCATGTACACCAATGCTAGGAGCATGGGTAATAAGCAGGAAGAGCTTGAAGCTCTCCTGGGAATAGGAGGGTATGATCTGGTGGGAATCACAGAAACTTGGTGGGATGAAAGGCAAGTCTGGAATGTGAACATAGAGGGGTATCACTTTTTTAGAAAGGACAGGAAGGGAAAGAGAGGTGGGGGCATGGCTTTATATGTCAGGGAAGGGATAGGATGCAGTGAGATAGAATGCAGCACAGATGGGGATTCGGTAGAGGCAGTCTGGGTGAAACTTAGGGGTTTTGACAGGGAAAGAGACCTGACAGTGGGGGTATGTTATCGTCCTCCAGGTCAACTTGAGATCCTGGATGATGTCCTGACAGACCAGATTCTAAGGCTATCTCGGGGGAGAGACACAGTAATTATGGGAGATTTCAATCTCCCGGATATTGCTTGGGAGACTCACTTGGCGGTGACAGCCAGGTCATGTCACTTCCTAGAAGCTATAGAGGGAGGGTTTTTCACACACAGAGTCCGAGAGGTGACAAGAGGGGGGAAACATCCTTGACTTGGTCTTGACCAATAGGGAGGAGCTGATAGATGAAGTACAGATTAGGGGAGCTCTGGATGCGAGTGATCACTCCATCCTTTGCTTTGAGATCAGGGGATTGGGGACGTGCAGCAGGTTGAGCACTAGAAGCTGGGACTTCAAGAGGGCCAACTTTGGCCAACTGAAGGCCAGACTGGGGAAAGTCTCCTGGGATAGGTTACTGGAAGGTAAGCGAGTTGAGGAGGGGTGGACAGCACTCAAAAGGGAGATTTTGGAGGCGTAAGCCTTGACAATACCTCTAGTCAGTAAGGTGGGGAAGCGGAGGAGAGTGCCGCCATGGATGCGAAAGGAGGTGGTTAAAGGGATTAGCCGAAAGAGGAACCTCCATAGGAAATGGGTACTGGGGGAAATAGACAAAAGGGTATACTCGGAGGAGGAGGCCCGTTGCAGAAGGATTCTTCGCAAGGCTAAGCCTGATTACGAGCTGAGACTTGCCAAGAATATCAAGAGCAACAAAAAGGGCTTCTT
>NW_025335568.1:27525040-27719982 GCF_004798865.1 Varanus komodoensis | reverse complement strand
TGGAGCAAAGCTCAGGGAGCCAAGGTTCCATTTGGATGCCAGGAAGCACTTCCTGACAGTCAGGACCCCGAGGGTGTGGAATGGGCTTCCATGAGAGGTCATTGAGGCCCCGTCGATGTGGGTGTTCAAGGATAGGCTGGATGTCCACATGGTGGGCATGTCGTGAGTGGAGCCGGCTGGTGCCGGAGGCCAGACTAGATGGCCCGGGAGGCCCCTTCTGAATCGCTCTGTTTCTATGTTTCTGTGTTATGGAAAGGAAAAGAAGGTTTTCATTCATTTCTTCCTCCCCTCTTAAGTCCTCCTTCTCTCATGCTGCTCTAAAAAATCCTTCAATCTTCTATAGATTTTTGGAGGTCTTAACTCTTATTCAGCTTGTGATATTCAACACTTCTTGCTTGCAATACTGTTGAACAAAGTGCCTCACATCTTGCACCTATACATTTGACTTCCTTTTTCTTGGCATTTGTCCCTTTTAAATTTCATTCTGTTTTTTCAGACCAGTGCTTTGACCTCTCAGCATCATTTCAAATGTTATTTCTCTTTTCCGGGATATTAGATATCCCATTCAATGTTGTGTGATTTGTAAATCTGATAAGCATTCCCTGCACCTCATCATCCAAATTATTAATAAAAATGTTGAGAAGCATGAACCCCATGGTACCTCACTTGTTACCTCTCCCATTTGAGAAGGTGCCATATAAGACCAATTCTTCAGCCAGCTGTGGATCCACCTTATAATTGTTCCATTTAGCCCAATTCTAGTTTGCTAATCAGACTTCAGTTGTCCACAACTTTGCTGAAGTCAAGATATATTAGGTCCACAGCATTCCCACAGTTAACAAGGGAGGTTACCCAGTCAAAAGATGAAATCAGATTAGTCTGGTGGGATTTGTTCTTTATTGCATTGCTTTCAACATGTTTGCGAACTGACTGCTTTATAATCTGCTCCTGAATTTTCCCAGGGCCTGATGTCAGACTGAATGGATTTCCTGAACCAATAACACCTTATCTAGCATTGGTTGCCCCAGAAGAATAGTAACCACTCCCAAGTAGTGCTGTCAACAATTCTGTCCCTTTGACTGGAAGAATTCCCTCCCTCCCCCCACCCCCGAAGCTTCTTGGTAGCAACAGTTGGCTATTGTAGTGGTGACACTCTTAAAAAAACAAAACCACAAATTTTGAAAAGAGTAGTTCAGGATGTAGACAATAAAATCTGTTTTTGTGATGACCGTCATTAAACAAAGCTCATTCAAAGAAATGGGAATTCTTTTATGCATTAACTCAGCAACAAAGTCTTCACTTTGCTCGCAAAAGGTACAGGTTCAATTCCTGGCATCTCCATGCAGGGCTGGAAGGGATTGCCTGCCTGCAACTGCTGCCACTTGATGCAAACAGTGCTTGGGCTAGATGGACCAGTGGTCTGACTTGGCATAAGGCAGCTTCATATGGTCCTAAGCAAGTTCTGCTTTCAAAGGGATTGTGAACTTAGCATATGGAATGCAGTGAAACTGCAAGGAGGAGAACTATTTCATTGCAATAGAGCATAATATAATAAAAGGAAAGCTTCTGTGCTTTTTTGTTATATCTGGATAAAATATAGCTGCACTAGCATACCAGTTTGAGTCCAACAGTGGTCTGTAGCAAAACATTTTTTCCTGTGTATTTTGGAAGCAGACACACAATAATTGTATAACTGCTTGATTCTGCATTCTATCAGAGTGAGGCGACAATAATTGGAGTTGAAGGAGTTTTACCCACTGGAAATGAATAAGACAATTGGGATGAATGTACTTGGACAAAGCACACTGAAAAGATCAAAGTCCTGGGCATCATCATTAGTAATTCCCAGTTGCAGCAGAAAGCTGCCACCTGGTTTCACATAGTTTTAAAAAATCCCTGGCCCACCTTTTTCATTATTTTTACTAGAATGCTAACTTCTGTTTAGCAGTTTATCCTTTATTCAAAGAAAGTTCAAAGGAATATAAAGCAAATGTTTCTAATCCTTTGGAACTCCTGAATAACCAAAGTGAGCTCATGGAGACACTTGAATAACATGGTGGAGGGTGCACAAAATATCTAATAATAGAATATCTGCTTGTAGTAAAATACATAGAAAAGCACACAAATATAGTCAGGAGGAAAGATGAGTTATTCAAGTGGGAGTGTTTTGTGGAAACAACAATGGTAATATTTTATATATCATGAAATACTGTTGAATACTGTTTAAAGTGCAAAACAAAGAAGTAACATAGCATAAAATATTTAGGCTCTGCAGAATTCCATTGATGAAAACTTTTGGACAGGAAAGAGGATTTTGTGGTGGGAATTTCATATAAGCACACAACTCTGCTTACCTTTTTTTTTTCTTTTGGCATGCTGCTTGCCATCTGTTCACAGCTATTTCTTTCCTTAATTTAGAGCTTGGGTGCTTTAAAAAGTAGCAGTCTTCTTCCTGAAGTGATTCCAGCAAACGTGTTAGCATCACATTCATATGTCACCATTCAGATTTGATTATATGATGACCTCATGAAGCTAAATCAGCGTAAGGATAGGAAACACTGTCCTCACTCTAAATAGATTTCCTGATGATGCCATATAACCAAGTAGGCTTGGCTATATGATACCATCCTAAATTGAAATCAGAGTGAGGACCATATCTCTTGCCCTCACTTTGACTGAACAAGTCTTTTTGCACTTTTCTGGAGCTTCCTCTACCCAGCCTCAAACCAAAGAGCCATAATCAAATGCATACTTAAGAACCTTTATTTCAACAGATGAACACACACCAAATTCCATGTTAGAGAGTGGCATTGGTGAGATCCCAAACAGTGACTGGTATCTGAGTATCTATAATCCTGGAAGTAAGGGTCTGGATCTTAAAAGAGATTAACTGCAGGAGTTTCCCTGCTCATTCAGCACACCAGTCTCCTGGTCACTTCACTGCCTGCACCCAGGAGCAAGACTTTTCTGTGGTGGTGCGTCGCCTGGGAATGTGCAAAGCGATAGGAGTCATCCTTGACTGTGATTAGGTGCCTGTTCAAAACTTACCTGTCTAACCAGACAGGTACTAATTTTATTTAGTTCTTTAACTTTTAAATATACATACGGCAACCTATAGCTCAAATTAGGGTTCTCTGGACAGTGAGTCCTAATACCTAGCCTGGTAGATTTTCTTTGCTCTTTTTCTGGTTACACTGTATTTTTATATAACTGTTGCTTTAATGCATTTTGTACACCACCTGGTGATTTGATAACGAAGGGTAATATTTCAATATTTTAAATAAATAATAATCAGTACTTATCTTCACATGATGGAGTATTGGAATTATACATTGTGGATCAAGGCAGCTGTGACCTGCATACTTCATCATATAGGATTGTTTGTTATTCTAAAGTAGGCACTGAGATACGGGTGTTTCTTTTGTTATCCCTTTAATGCTTTCTCTTAAAATAGATGGTGGAATTACAGCCATTGGGCTTTATTGAAGAAAATGTAAAAAATGGAATTTGGATATCAGCTTGACTATGGAACAGGTTATGACAGGTGTTTGTTGGCAAACAACTTACTGACAATTGAACTGTCACAATCTGTTTTCCCCTGGGATAATGGACTCTGTGTGGAGTGGAAATGTTTTCTTGCAATATTTAAGTATATTTAGAAATTTTACTGCATTAAAGTGTACAAAGGGAAGCTTTCACAATAATGCTGCTCATCCTGATGAGGATACAAGAACTGAATTAAACATGATACAAAGTTTAATGCAGCCCCATTCATATTGTACCCTATTATACTGCCAGTATTTGGGAGAAAAACCTTTGCTGGATAAGCAAAAATGGAATTACATTTCAGAGATTTAGCAGTTCTATCAATCTCTGGTATGTTTACTAATGTCATTGTTCCATCAAGCCTTCTTAGGGTGATAATGGACAAAACAACATTCCCAATCATGTGACGAGTTCTTTAGGGTGGGTGATCAATCCCTCTCCCTCTCTCCTTTTTTCACTTAAATCTTAGATATTTAGAGCCGGAGGCCCCAGGCAAAGGGTATTATAGAATATTGCTAGCTTCAAAAGAAATCCCTGCTATTTTGGCTCCTCAAACTTCCTGGAGGGGATTTCGTAACATCCATGCCTTCATATCTATATAGTGCACATGTTTTTTTAACTCGCATCAATATTACTTGTGAGCAATGGCCCTAAGTTTTTGCATGAATGCAGTTATTGAAAGTATTATTATTGACATTTTTAATACTGAAAATTAGATGAAACATCTGAGCAACTTCTAGTCTCTCAGTTCACTAAACTTTGTATAAAACCTGTTTCATTTAATAGTTTTACATTTCTAGGATGGGTACACTATATTTTTCAGTGCATTTTACATACATGCAAATACCACTGAAAAGGCAGGATATAATTGGATCAGCTACTGTAAGCAGCTGCTAATCTCTCATAGTGGAATTGAATTTAAATGGGCTTAGCTTTTCTGGAGGCCTACAAGACCTGTTTGTTCCATAGCAAAATATCTTGCTTGAAAATATAACTTTTTTTTTCTTTCTAGCACTGGCAAATCCTGAATGTTTTCCTCACTTAAATTTCCAGATTTCATCAGATAAACAGAAAAATAGAAAGCAAAATACATAATATAAACAAATCATGACAATGTTGCTGTTAGACGGCAATCTACTCCATAGAATTCTCTGGTATTAGGCATTGCCTAGTTTTTGCTAGATTTGAGCATTTAAAAACCCTCACATCCTTCATTTTAAAAGCTTTGTAATGGTACAGGAACAGCACTGTTCCATTTTGTCTTAGAGAGAAACATTCTGCAATTACCTTTTTGTTGTTATTGCTGTTGCAATAACGTTCATATTTATTTTAAACTCCACAGAGCAAAAAGACAACTCTGCTGGGTTTTATATCCTCTTTTTGTCATAAACTGAAAGAGTCTGAACTGAGCAAACCCAGCAAAAGTAGGTCCACAGAGTTCAGTGTGCTTAACTTTCTCACTTGCAATTGGTGGAGTTTAAATGTGCTTAAGTTTGTCTGGATTATGCCCACTGACTTTCCCCCTCTTTAAACAACAACAACAACAACAACAACAACAACAACAACAAAAGACCTACCTTCCCAACACATGTGTGTGCGGGAGTTAGTCTGGTGAACTGGCCTCTTTTTTACTCATCAGCTTAATGATTTCCTTCTGGGTAAGGAAGCCACACTTTGGTAAAAACTGCACCTGTATAAATATCCTGTGTCCATGTGTGTAGAACTTTTCAACAACAAAAGCTGAGCAGATTCAAGATGTACTGTAAATATTTTGTGCTAGTTTAGTGAGAAGAGACACACATTTGACAACTAGTATGCCTGGGAAAAAGAAACTCCACCAAAGGAAAAAGAAATCATATATTATCGGAAGCTTCCAAGTTTGGTCTAAGAGTGGTACACTGAAGAAATTGACTTTCTGTCTCTCAGGTGCACACAATGGGCAGTTGCACACAAATGTGGATAAAAAGCTTGCTGTGTCAGGCACATCTGGCAAGCCACAAGGGTGGCTTTCAAACCACTGCAAAAATCATGGCTTCTTGTAGGATTCTGGGGTCCTTTTAAAAGCACCATTGGCATGTAATTTGCCAGGCTCAGGTGATATGGCAAGCTGTATATTGTGAGAGTAGTTAGGCATATTGTGTGGCACATGCAAGGTGGCAAATAGAATCCACTGGCTTCTGTTCCTCATGATTGTGCAAACTCAGCCAATATAGCAGCCTTCCCCAACTGGGTGCCCTGAGATATATGAGACTATAAAACTCTCATCTTCCTTGGCTGGAGCATGCTGGGGATTATAGTTCAAAACATCTGGAGGGCACCAGCTTGGGAAAGTCTGATATACAGTTACAGTTATATTTTAACGTTTGTATATTTCTGGTTATGTTTTAATTGTATATGTTTTTAATGTGGTAATAATAATAAGCAGCAGCACAAAATGCAATCAGCTTGGTCTAACCCCCCACTAATCACCAAGAAACATGTTGCAAGGAATTAAGTTCATATCCCATCACACAGTAACTAAGAATAGACAGAAACAGCAACAACAGAAAAGGATCTGAACCTAATAAATTGTTTAACAGGCTTGGGTTGGTGCAAATTTATTGAAAGAAACATGAATGTACTTCCTGGGCACAGGACATTGCATGATCCCTGCTTCTTCAAATTTTCTTTCAACATAGGCTTTGTAAAGCAGATGTTTGTGAAAGCTGGATAACATGCTAATAGTCAGGATTTACTGATTGTAAAGACATATTATGGAGTAGTTGTAGTTAAGGTACAAAAGATAAGATTTCTTCTGTCGCGCCAAGGTACTCACAGGAATCTGACATATATAAATGGCATCAGTTCTCCACAGGGAATCAAAGAGCTGTGCTGGTGCTTGTGATAATCTTTGGTTTATATGAAGCTGGGAGGCGCTTTGAAATGATACCAGCCTGTGATCATGTTATCTAGTGATGCATATTCATAAATCTCATTTGGGTTCTTTGCAAGGTTGGAGAGATTTGTATATATTTTGGAGGTTTGACTACCCCTGCCCCCTCACTCTCAAAATCCACTTTCTGGATTTAATCTGATGGAACTGCAATGAAAGCCCCTTTCAAAGACCTGCTACATGCTATTCCTATTGCAAGCACTGCGTGTTCATCACATATGACCTTGCTTCCTGATGATCTGGCACGATGCCTGAGCACACTTCAATGATCCACTGAATAGCTTGATTCTGCCATGTGGGAGATAATAAAAGAGCATGAGGCATCAATTATCCTTCCCCTACTTCCAGTAAAATTGAAGCACGAAACATTTTAAAAGATTCTGTATATACAGTCTGGATTTCCATTAAGCAGAAACAGTTGGTGTAAATAATATTTATGCAAACTCTTTGACCAGCCTTAGGTAATAGATGTCCCTTTTTATTGTGTGATGGATGAATTTTATAGGTGCAAAGTATTTCACACCTGCAAAGAAAAAAAATATATTCTGGCAAGTGAATTACAAGAACATTTTACATAGTGTCACACTAGTGATGGCATAATGGATGGAAAACAGTTCAGGTTAGGGGACATAACAAAATGTGTTTGGATATGATGCTCTGATATAGCCACATAAAATCTAACTGTGATTCTAAACACATGCATAGCTGTGAGGTCAAAAATGCCATTGGTAAGTACTTCTAACTCATTGCTTCCAGAACTGAAACCAACAGGTTCAACTCAGTGTTTAGTGAATGGACTTCCACTTGCACATCAGCTTTCCCCCTCCTTTCCTCCTTACCTGTCCTTCCTAAAGGTTCTCTGGAGCATGCACAGCCCACCAGAGCAGACTGAAAGGGTGCAAGGGCACAGCAGGATGAAGGAGGGATTCAGCTGTGTCCATTGTTCTTGTGGAAGGACACTATTAGTAATGACTTAGAGATTAAAACCACCTGAAACAACCTTCTGTGCCCTGACGATTTCCAGTAAAATTATGGTGGTAGTGCAGTTGTTAAAGGTAACACTTTGTACTTTCAATCAGATTTGAACTCATAGATAGTTTATTAGAGACAAAATTAGAGAAACACAATTGTTGGCGCTTCTATAACTTGGGTTCTTCACTAGTTTTGTTTAGGCATTTCTTAAACTAGTTTAACATATTATGCAAGAAGGAACAGGGCTCTGCTTAGGAAGTCTCCCTCCCAAGGCTGTATCTTCATGATGGCCTGCAGTAGGGAAGCCTTGGTGTGTGTAGTGGTCAGTTTTCCTGTGATTCAGCATCCTCCTTGTATATACCTGTGTGTGTGTGTGTGTGTGTGTGTGGGGAGGGGGGGGTTGGTCCTAAGTCCTCAGTGAGGGTTAGTCTCTAGATCCAGGTAATGGACCTGGCTACCGATCCAACTAGACTGGAACAATGATCCAATCAGGTTGGAATGTAAGTGGATCATTGTGCTATGCGTGGGGCAGGCAGTTTCTCCTTTTTGCAGAACTGATGGAAGGAAGGATTGTTCACTCTTTTTTTAAAATTAAAAATGCAATGGGAGTTTTACACAAACAGATTTATGGTATTAAAAACCAATTAGGCAGCTTTGCAGTTATTCTGCATTTTTACCTCAGAAACCTTCTGCTATTTGACAATAATCTCTAAATACTAATCAGACTTTTTTAAATGTATTTTTGTCTGTCAGTGAGGTTGTCATTATCCCTTTGTTGTTAGAGATTGTGTGTTTCTGTAATGCAACATGATCATCCTCCTGATTGGCAACCCTGATTTAAATAGTAGACTTTGGAAGATTTCTGAGTAATGATCATTGTCTCAGGTAATGCATTTTTCAACTGTTCTTAATTAAAGCTAAGAACAGCTGAAAGCCTGAGAAAACTAAGAAACTGGTAAAATTAATAATGTTACAAGTTTTGGCTTGTTCCTCTAGTAGTGGGTTTTTTAATTTTTTTGGTATGTTGTATCTTACGTATATATATTATCATACATTTTGCACTACTGATGGAATGTTGTTGTTCTGTGCTATCCTGTTGCTGGTGTCCCCCCCCCCCCCTCCATTTTGTTAATGTGGCTGGAGACAAAATTCTTTTGTGGTCTTCTGCTCTTACTGCTTTTGACATTTAGGGAGCAATCCTGTGGTTTCCTGACATTGTCTGGGATTCTTCAGAGTCTTTGCTCCAAGATCATAATATCTTGGTGCTGGGACTCCAAAGACTGAGTCCTTAGTCTTTCCTGTTCCCTCACAGTTAGTGCAGAAAGAATCACTCCAACTGCCTCCACCCAAGTTGCAACTTGGCCTCACGGGAGGAAAAAAAGCATGCCCTCTAGAACTGCAGTTCACCCCAGAACTGATTAGCCGGCCATGTACGAGGTGTGACACAAAAATAACCGGATTAGTAATAAAAAACATATTTATTGATGAATTACAGCATTCTGAACATTGTCACCTTCTATACACTCCCCCTTCCGATCTCAACACTGCTCCATACATATTTTCCATTGATTGAAACAGTGGTGGAAGTCTTCTTGTGTAAGGCTCTTCAACAGGCTTGCTGTTTTTGTCTTCACTTTATCCATTGAAGCAAAACATGTTCCCTTCAGGTCACTTTTGATTTTTGGGAACACGTAAAAATCACAGGGAGCTAAATCAGGTGAATAAGGAGGATGATTGAGTACTGGAATGTTTTTTCCACTCAAAAACTGCTTTACGGAAAAAGCATTGTGCGCAGGAGTACGATGTTGATTCACTGTTTGATTCCCCCCCAAAAAAAAAACATTATCGCAGCAACACATGTAGCGAGTGTAGTTTGAATACTGACCGGGCTATTCATAGGTTATACCTAGCCAGTTGGCTGTTTGAGAAGGCATGTAGGAGGAGATACAGTTCTACAATGTACGTCTAGCCGACTTCCAGATGATTTTCCAGGAAAGTGCAATCCAGTTATTTCTGTGTCTCACCCCGTACTGAGCTGCAGGATTGAGGAAAAATTTGATCCACCTTTGGTGTCTGTTCTGCTGACCAAGAAACACAGTTGAATCCAAACTGGTATTGCCTTCAGTCCAACATTATCTTCCTAGGTAGTACCTCTTAGTCTTTGGACCCATGCATTGGTTTTATCCTGGTGAAAATGATCTTTCATTTCCCCCTTTATGGAGTTTATGTTCTGTATTTTGTGTTATGTTGCTGTATTTTGTGAATGATCTATTACATTGTTTCAGGTTGGCTGGTGGCTGGATGGAGTGATGTGCAGAGCTGCAGTTCTTGGAATGCCTTTTATTCATAGCAGTGATTAGTAGATCGATTAGCCGCAAATATTAAATGAATTCATTCATTCTGAATGTTTACTCAGAAGTTCTAGTAGCCTGGATATACTTAGATGAGCCATGGTCAGTCACTGAAGCTTTTTATTTATTATTTTATTTATATGCCAGCCTATACCCCAGAGGTTCTCGTGTGTGTGGCTTACAATAAAAACCATAAACAACAACCTAAAACCATAAAACAAAAAATAAAACTGTAAATAAGATGTGCAGAAATAAAACCCAATATAATACACAAGAAAAGAGAAAGTAG
Source organism: Varanus komodoensis (assembly GCF_004798865.1). Classification (NCBI taxonomy): domain Eukaryota; kingdom Metazoa; phylum Chordata; class Lepidosauria; order Squamata; family Varanidae; genus Varanus; species Varanus komodoensis. The sequence continues at coordinate 27,709,892 of NW_025335568.1, read as the reverse complement.
TGAGCAAGCATCAGTAAGTAACAGGATAAAATGAGAATAGCTACTAAAAACACATGTTGAATAAAAACGTCTTGACCTGGTGAAGAAAACCCTTCCTTCCAAGGGGGGGTGCAATGATGGAGAAGGCCCTTCTCCTAGCCATTTGCCCCCTCATTTAATTAGGAGAGGCTCATGGAGAAGGCTTCTAGTGAAGATCTTAAGGGTCTGGTAGGGATATATGAAGACAAGCATTTCTTCAGATATCCCTTGAATCCCTTCACTTCAGTGTGCTTTTGTCCTGAAATTTCAGGTCATTTCATTAACCCATAATTGCATTACTTAACCTAGAAACACTATTTTTAAAGGTCAAAAATGATTGTGACATTTTTAGACTCAGTAAACCTTTAACAATAAACTGCCATCACTGATGGAGTGGCTAATGGAATTGCATTGCAATGAACAGTAATAAACCCCTGTTCTGCTCTTTCCCACATAACACAGAAATGTGTATGTAATCTGTTTAGCAAGTTTACTGGAAATTGCAGTCAAGGTTCAGGAAGTACAAGCTATAAAGAAAATAAAGGACCCTAAGGCTAGGACATGGTGCTACCGAATGCAAAGCACACCTAGAAACAAGTGCATTGCCACTGGGTGTGTGTGTGTGTGTGTGTGTGTGCGTTTAATTTTTTGAACACGGCATGAACCTCATTGCATGAGCAGCTACAGGTATTCTCTGTGTTTAAGTAGAAGAATGGTGAATGAATATTCATTTCAGTAAGTACTTCACAAAGATTATAATTTGACCATCCTCTGTTATTACCATTTAAAATCTAAACTACCATAAAAAGATACACATTTTTATAGATGCAGATGTAATTTTACAAACATGAATTATAAACAGCAGAGATAATTTATCAGATTTGAGGATAAATTTGTTGAGAGTTTCATAGGTTTCCCTCTTGCTTATTTTTTCAAATGTTTTAATCTAATAGATTATCATCTAAAGCACAATTATCTATCTACCAGTATAAATGGGCATGACATTCAGATTCATGAAGGAAAATACTGAAATTAAATGAAGACAAACACTGGTGTGGCTGCATGTTTGAAAGTCAGCTCCATGAAAATCAATGAAATACATTTATCTGTGCATGCAAAAATAGGTTTGTACATGTAGAAAATGAAGTAAACATTTTCTGCCTCCTTTATTCACATTATTATGATGTTCATACCTCTGACTTATTTCCGTATCACCACACTGCTGGACAACCATGCCCATGTACAAAAAAACTGACTCTCGAAAAGCAGCTTGTCTCTGAGTGCTAGTTTTCAGAGAACAATAGCAGAAATGGACCACTGTCTACGTGTCTTGCTTCTGAACTTCCCAGATACATCTGATTAGGCACTGAGATTCAGGATGCTGGACTAGTTAGGCCTTTCCCCTGGTCCAGCCCTTCTTATATTCCTGTGAGTATTTGTTTGCTCAGGAGTTCAACTACTTCTTCTGTAGAAGGGGGAGAAAAAATGAAAGAATGTGATGGGGAAAAGAAAACTTTTATGTATTTCACAGTTCCACTGACATTTGATGTAGATGCAAATATTTTACATTCAGGCACTTTCAAAATACATTATAGATTAGTTAAAGAAAAAAGTTACTTTATTGCACTTGCTCTGTCAGCAAGTGCATGTGGGAAAAATAAATTGGTCAGATGCTTGCATTCTGACTTTTATTCCCACTTCTAATCAGTAGTATATCATAATTTTAGCTCCCTAATGGGATTGAAAGCAATAATTGTAACTACTCTGTCATGGAACCACGGTGGGACAGCGGTTTTGTAAACTTTACTTATTCCGGTGATAATTTAATATTACAGCTAATCCATCAAAAAATAATCTTGGCCTCCCTATAAAAAATGGCTGGTGGCAGTAGAAATACTACAAGTAACTTCTCAGAGGTGGAAAAATTGCAGGTTATTCTGGGAGTGATAGCAAATTTTGTAGAGGAAAAAAATGCCTGCAGAATCCATCGGCTTTTGAAAGGCTTCTCTTATTTGTGCGCTACTTGCTCATTCATGCTGGATGATTTTTTACACTGTTAATTTAATATTGTGAATGGATAATAATACCCATATTCAGTCCAAAGCAAACATAAAAGGACAATGACATGAATGGAATTCATGGAAAGATCTTTCATGTATGTGTATACCCTGTTCAGACACTTGCCTGAACTAGTGAGGACAAGAAGTATGTAGAGAGACAGGCACTTGCATGTAAGGTCTGACCCCAGCAGTCCTGTGGATACAGGAATGATCCTCCTCCTTTCCTGACCTCATGTTGAACAGGGAGGTCTGAAAACAAGTTTTAGTGATGTTTGCTTCATTGAGAATAGAACTCTCTGTGAAATGTGCAGAGGTCTATTCATGTTGAACTGAGTATAACTACTCATGAGGGTTTCTTCAGTTCTTGGTTTCTAATTTTTCTGATCTTAAAACTGGTTTATCTCAAACTCTGGAAATTTCTCCAGTCTTAAGTTTGCTTTTCCCAGACATTGTGAAATCTTTTACTTGAACATTCATAAACCACTTTGTATACATTTCTCCAAATACTTGTGATGTGCCTAATATACACATTTAATGCAAACAGTTGTCACAATGAGTTTTTGAACATTTGTTTGATTGGAGAACTCCATTATGGAATTTAGAGGAGTGCAAATTTCAAAGGGTAGCTGAGTTTTGGTTGTCATGGTGGCTTGAAAAGGGTGAAATTTAGGCATGTTTGCATTAAGCCACCATCCTTAGTCCAGTCAGAATGGATTATAATATACTACTTGAACAAATAGTTCGGTCTGGTATAGGGCAGCTTCTTGTTTTTATAGATAAAGCACTGTGTACAAAGTAAGACCAGGCAAGACAAGACTAGAAGTAGAGTTGTAAGCAGCCTATACATCTCTCTAGTCCAGCTCCATGCTCCGCTTCCATGTGTGGTCATCCGTTTGGCTGCAGCCCACACCTGTTCAGCTTACAAACCCTAACTTCTTGTATAACTAGTACAATTATTACTTTGTGACCTTCACATTAAGAAACATTTGTTAAAGGTTTACAAACATTTCCAAGTCATTAAATTCTGGGGAAGTATTAAAATCCTGGCCACTTTCTTTAGGCAGGTGAGGGAAACCAAAATTTATCATGTTTGACAGCATGCTTAAAGATAATATGCAACTTTATTGCATGAATAGTATACTGTATTAAAATCCCTTTGCAAATCAGGGATCAGACTTCAGTGATACAGCTGACCAAAATCTAATGAAGGAAGCAGAAATGTGAGATGCAGAATTTGGAAGGCAATTTGGTTATGTTTTGAGAAATAGAAGTAGATTTCTTTTTGTATTGTGCAATTTTAGAAAGATAAATAGGCTACCTGGCAGTTACAAATGTCGTCGCTTTTGCCTAACAGTTACTGAGGACTGTATTCAACTCAAAAATGGCACAAAATGTTTTAACTTATATGTGAATAATGTGTTGGCTTAGCTTAGCTTAACTTTAGGACATAATGTGCCAGTAAGAAAGTCTTGTTACCTAGTACGATTTAAAATTTTGTTAAAACCTGATTTCCCCTTGCCTCTCATTTAAATCATATCCTATACATATCCAATGCTATTCAGAAATATTGGTTCAAACTTAAATAAAGAAAATTGACAGTACACTGGCAAAAGTACAAAAATCTGGTTGTTGTAAGTTAGAAAATATGAACCGATTAGAAACTGTAACACTCATCCCCATTTTTCTTGGGCTATATTGATTTACTATCCCCAGAGTTTTGTTAACCTTGGAAACATCAGCATTGTTCTTTTATTGTCTCTGTATAGATTATGAAAATGTATGTTGCCTTGCTGGAAAAAGTTATATTGCTAAATAGAATATAGATAGTAAGCAGGAGAGTTTAAAACAGCCTTCCCCGACCTGTTGCTTGCCAGAAGTTTTGGACAACATATAGGATTCCTAGCCATTGGCCATGCTGACTAGGGCTGATGGGAACTGAAGTCCAGACAACTGGAGGATGTTGGTTTGGGTAATATTGACTTATAGCAAAAGTGAAGATGAAGTTGATGTGGGAAAATCATGTATAGCCAAATAATAACCACAAATAATACTGATCTGCAGCATTCTGACATTCTGGAGTACGTATGGAAACTCTTAGGTAAAAATTCTATGTGTGTCTCAGAGGCCATAGAATTCTCCAAATTTTCCTTCCAGAGAGCGCTGCACTTTGAGGAGAACATCCAGTCTTGGACAGCCCCATCCAGCCATCATATAATCATCTACAGTGGTTCTTTTCTAATACCACAACTACAACATCTGGAATGGGGAAAACAAAATATGCCTGGGATGGACCAGAAGTTGTAGACCTCCTTACTTTTCAGTCCAAGACAGATACCCAGCCTGACTGCTGGTCTGCATCACAAGCTGAGGCTCCTCCTTCAAGCAGTCAAAAACCACAGATGTTTTCCCCTGCTTGGTGTTCTTTATTGCTAAAGAACACAAATACAAGTACAAAGCACCCAGAATGATTCTTTGAGCATGCATAGAGTGGTGGGTTTTTTTTAAACCTAATCTAGTGTTTACCTCCAGGAACTCTTCTTATGAATATGCCTGGGTCCCATTCCTATGGGAGGAGTTTTCTGAAAGTATGCATGCTGATCATTTAACTGTGCCATCTGCCTCTGCTGACACCTCATTAAAGGGGCACCTGATCTCCATCTGAGATCCCCTCATTCCCAGAGTCCTCTCCCTCTGGCTGAACTTCTTGATTATTCCCAGGAACAGCTTGCCTTGTCAAATAATCTGGCCTTGAGAAAAGCATGTCCACGTCCTTCGTCACAGTGTCTCAGCATGTCCCATCCTCCCCAGTTCCCCTTTGATCTACTTCACATTCCAGTTCTGAATTTTCTGAACTGCAGCCAGCCGTCCATGAGAATGAGTACCCAAAGTAGCCATCCTTTCCACTCCCAAAATTCTGTGCCATCCCTGGGTTCAATGAGAGAGAATTTTGAAACAGAACCATTTTCTTCAGATTTAAGGGAAAATTTGGGGAAAATATTAAATAAATAAACAAATCATTGAGTTAACAGACGGGTTAGAGAAAATGAATAAAAACGGAAAGGTTAGAGCAATATTAGGAAATGAAAAAATAACTTGGTTTAATGTGATCCAATTAGAATGTTCAACTAGAGTGGATAAAGAAAAGAGGTTGATATAGAGATTATTCCAAATTTGAAGATAATATTGCGGAAAAGGAAAAACAAGATAGTATGAGGATGAAAGATATAGTAAGTAAAATCTATACTAGATCTATCTATACAGAAGATCAGGATCAATATGACACACTTAAAACAACATGGGAAAAAAGATTTGAGAAGGAATATTAGTAATGAAGTCTGGGAAAATATCTGGGCCAAGTAGATAGCAAAATTTATGTCAGTAAGAATATTTTTTTAAATAAATTAGTATGGATATGATAACTTCATCCCAGGGAAGTTGAATTGTATAGATAGCAAATATTCCAATTTATGTTGAAGATGTGGTCTTGGAGTGGGTACATATTTTCATATGTGCTGTGAATGTGAATATATAATGAAGCTCTGGAAAGAGGTTTTTAAAGAGAGTAGTAAAATACGAAGTTTAAATATTGAAATATACCCTGAGATTGCATTAGTCTCAATATTTGATAAGAAACAGTGGAGTTGGAATAACTCCAAGTTATTAACTCTTTAAGTTATTAAAGACTTAATAGCAAGCTTAACAACAACTGTGAGAGTAATCATAGCTAAGAAGTGGAAAGTAAAATATGATTATCAATTGTCTCATTAGCATAGAGAAGTTCGCAATATAGCTATTAACAATAAATTAACTTGTGTATATATAAGTGTGTATAAAGAAAAATAATTTTAATGAGAATTGGATTGCATTTATTGAATATATGCTGCAAAAAGGGAAAGAATTTGAACTTTCACAAGAATCATTGCAATTTTGGAACGGGGAAATTTCTTGAAAGAATTTTTGAATGAGTTCTCAACATGTATCCAAAGGTCCTAGTGATGGGGCGCATGGTAGTTTTATGAATTATTTTAATTGCATGTTTAATGTTTCATTATTTTATTTTAAGTTTTTGCTTTAATTGTATTTTTTATTTTAAAATTAATACAAAGTAGAAAAAGAGTGAGAAGGAATTTGTGATGTTTTAAATGGCCCTGAAGGGTTATCCTACATCTCTTCTGCCTTGCTGGGTTCATACTGGCAGGGTTTTGAATTCACTGTGGATTTGGACCTTGAGGTTCCCTACAGTGATAAGTAGGATTATCCTGCAAGACTCATAGATTTCATGAAAAGGAGCTCCCCCATTCTGTAGATTCGTCAGCTCTGGAAATGCACAGTGTGCTCGTGAGAAGGCTGCAATTGCTGATCCTTCCTCTACATCATTCCCCAGCTCATGCAAAACTTTTTGTGTATTGGAACCAATGAACCTTTGCACTGCAACCAGTGTTAATCTTGTTCTGTATGATTGATGACCTCCAAGAAATACGATGCCACATTTTTTCTAATACATAACGTAATACGGGAAAATAACCTCAAAACTCAGAGAAAGATGGGATGCATTTGGAAATATTGCCAATGTACTCAAAGAATATGTATTAATTTAAAAAATGGGTTGAAAAACACAAATGCTACCCATGCACAAAATACTGTAAATAACATAATAGATTGGTGTGAAGTTGTGCAGTTGAATGAAGACTAGAGAGTTTAAAGATGGGTAAGGGATATGGAAGACTAGAAAGTGTGTAAAAGGGTCCAGGGCATAGTACATAAAAACAGGAAAACAGAAAAGGTGGTTCGGATTTCAAACTATAATGTGCAACATCTGCTAAAAGGTGAAAAAAATGAAGTTGCAGCAGGCACTACTGAAAGATTTTTCTTGTTGCTGTCATCATCATGGTCAAAAAGGGTGGCCCATGGACTAAATAAATGGCACTCAATAAACAAAGGAACTGTCAGAAAAGAAACAAACAAAAGAAAATGAGCTTATGTTACTGGAAGGCAAGATGGAATTTATAACATAATGTTCAAGGGACATTTTGGTCTTGCAGTCCTTTACCTTTTTTTCTTTTATTGAATATTTAAAATGTAAGATACTGCACCTGCTTAAATATCCTTGAAACTACCATTAAAATAATACAATACATAACAGATGCACAGCTTAGCTTTGCTGCTGAAAGAACTATATTAGGCACACCCAATTGTCAGCAAACTTTTCACAGGCACATTTTTCACCTGCTCATGTGGCTTCCACCTGTAGTTTGTTGGCAATGGAGCGCAAGGTCATCCAACTGAGCACTAGCCTTGATGCACAGGAAGGTAGTTTCTCTCATTCCATCTTTTACGGAGTGTCCTCAGAGTGTCCAAAAACTTTCAATAGCACTTTCAAATATAAAATAAGCTACATTGTCATATAAATGCAGGCCCTACAGAAATCTATGTGGATGCTTAGTTCATATAGGAAAGAGCTTCTAATCACATTCATAGGCAGTCTCCAGTCCTAGCATGTTTTGTATTAAAGCTCACAATGTTAACACTTGGCCAATGCCCCATGAATCTCCTTATGCACATGAATTACAGAAACATCTGGGTTAAATAGCCCCTTGCCAATCCCCTCAGAAAATTCACAGAGGACCAGGGACTGCTAAAAGGAATTGTTCATGTTATATAGAAGATAGCAGGTTACATGGTTAGGGTCATAAACCATTCATGGACACATAGGAACCCTTTTGATATATAACAGCCTGCGGTGCATTCCCTATCAACCAAAGAACGGTGCCGCTTTATATGGTGCTTGAGGAAGGGTATGGGAACTCTCTCTATCACAATAGCCTGTATTTATCGGTGGCCTCAAAGGATAAACTCAGGGCTATTATCATGTGCCATGATTTACCAAGTAAAGAAATGCAGGAGGTTATTTTTATATTAGTGAAAGACATTTCGATCTACAGAATAGCCGAAAACTGCACCACCCAGAGCAACTGGCAGTCCATCCCTTTGAAATTATTTCTGCTTTTGGTTCAGCCATTAGACACTCTTAATTGGAAGTTCAGGAGAGAAGTTCTAAAAATCTACTATGCAGAGGCATACAAGAATCCAGACCAAATCTACAGCTTAAATTGTAGAAATAATGTTGTCTGTGATGTATCTAATTTGAGGATAATTTTCAGAGACATCGTCATTTTAACCTCTTGCATCCAAAACAGTGAGAAGTCTTGGGGCCACCTTTATTGATTCTTTATTGGTTTTGATGGCAGTAATCTTTGATGTACCTGCTCAAGGATAATTCTACTTCTGGACACATCATAAGGTGAGGGTGTGCAGTTTGTGTCTCTCTGAATGTTTTGAACTTCATCAGCCATCACCTCCCAACCTTAGCTGTGATGGCTAGGGCTGATGGGAGTTGCAAGCCAAAATATCTGGTGGACATAAGGTGCTGTCCCACCATAGAGCACTGCTGTTGTGTTAGGGTGTGTTCACATGTCACACTAACCCACACTAACCCACTCTGGCAATGAGCCTCAATGGCTTGGTTGTTGGCCAAACAATCCATGGTGCAACTGACGGAGAGGTTCCTAGAATCTCTGTTTTGACAGTCACTGTCATTCCTCTCAAATTATGTGAACAACATATTGGAAGGGCTGTTGGTGGTTAGTAAACATTGGTTTTGTGTGCACCCAAAATGTGCACAAATATTCTCATTTTTTTCTCACATGTTTAGCTGCACTTGCACAACCGTAGAGGTACACAGTTCTATGAGTGTGGAAAACAGGACCCTTGCTGGGGCAGGGAGCTACTTGCTGTTAGAGAGCATCAGGAACTGACCCTGGACATTGCCGCAAAAAGATTCAAATGCTTCCCCCTCCCCACCCCCCGCATTGCTTTCTCTTGACATATGTTTCAAGACAATTTGCTGAGGGAAAGCAAAGTTGCCAGTGATCTTACCTCATATGTCCCCTTTGCTGCAAGATCCTCCTTTTTCCCCCCAGAAAAATTATTGGGATAATTAACATTTTGCACTTTTTCCTGAGACATTAGCATGTGCTTAGTGTAATGTACGTGCTGCTGGTTTAAACTGTCCTCCATTTCCCTTGGGAAATTATGGCACTATTTAGCAAACATTGCTTTTATGAAAAGAGTGAACTTGTAAATCTGTCACTGATTTAATATATCTGTGTGTGGTTAACTACACTGTGAGAACCCTTCTTTGACGTAGCTGCTTACTTTCAGCAGGTGGATAATGCTGCAGACGCTGGAAGAAATAACAGGTGAAAATGGGGCATGGAATTTCATCTCCAGTCCAATAAAAATACTGGCATTAAATAAGAGGGTTAGTTTAGGGAAATCTGCTGCCTAAAACCAACAGCAGAGAAATGGAAATTATATGTGGTTGGAGCCAAAGGTTCTATACTTGCATTTCCACCATAGTTCATTGTGACCTGTGCTAATTAATAGAGGTAGCACAGGCTTGCCAAAATGGCAATAAACTCATTTTATAGGGAATTCATAAAATTCTGCCAGTGCTCTTTGGAAAAAGTGACCTTTTCACAAAATAAAATTAAATAATGCCAGTAAATCATAGGGCTTTCAGTGCATTTGAAACATTGCCGCTGTGCTGTGTCCAGTATTTACAGGAAAAGAGGGTGCAGTAGAAATGGTTGGTGACCTGTTTCTGCAGAAGCAGCGAAATTTCAGGAGCAGGCTCTAGAACAAGTTAGGAGTATCTTCAGGGCCTGAAGGTGAGCATTAGAAATTAGAATCAGAATCACTTAAAACATGAACAAAAGCAATGTTAACTGTTGGGTTGGTCCCAAAGTAGCTTCCAATGGTATCTTTTAATGGATTGGCATAGGCTGGCATAAGAATATGCAAGCTGACATGCTTTATAGAACTATTTCTTTTTCTGACATAATCTATTCAAAATAAAAGCAAAGAGAGAAGCTTGAAAAAAACCCAAAAGGAAAGATACTGCATTGTCTCCTAAATATTTTCCTGACAGGACGGTCTGCAAGGATGGCATAACAACCTATCAGGCAGCACGAAAGTTACAATGTAGTCATGCATAGGAGCCACTGTAAAAGTCTTAGAGTGTGAAGATGCTGCAAAGGACAAAAAGGAGAACCCACCCCCTTGCCTTGACATAGAGTGCTTCTCATATATACTGAACTGGTGGGCACATCTGATGTTTGTGGGAGAGCAGGACCTGTCTCTGGTCAGTCTCTGGTCAGTCAACTGCATAATTTGAGTTTACACATGTACAAAACAGTATGGTGTATGTGACTGGGAACCCTGCAATGTGAGGTATTCAAGTAAACCAGCTTTCCCCAATTTGTTACCTGCCAGATGTTTTAGACAACAACCACCAGCATACCTGACAGTTGGCCACACTGGCTGCGACTGTTGAAGGTTGAAGTCCAAAGCAACTCAAGGGCACCAGGTTGAGGATGGGTGGTCGCATAGATGCCTGTCTCATAATCTACTGAACATACACAGGGTGAGGCAAGGTTTGTGGCACCATCTTGCTCCTCTGAACCAGGCACTTTCAGCTATCTAGCTTTGATTATGTCTGAATCAGTCCAGTGGCATTTTAGAAGCTGTCCTCATTGATGGAGTGTCTAATACAAGATTGATTCCACAAGAGATACTGACAGGTTCCATTCTTGTGTGGAAAGTTGAAGATTGTGTGCAGTGTGTTTATCAGTGTGTTACTACTGCATAACTAACCACAGCCAGCCAGGCTGCTAGGAATAGTGTGCTTATTGCTTTCTAGTAACAAAACAAACCCTGCAGTTCCTTTTTTTTTTTTTAAGAAATTACTGTCTAGAATTGTGTGCCTCATTATGTAGGGCTCAAATCCATGGGCAGTTTATTGCAAGGAAATCTTTAGGAAGTCAAGAGGGACTGTTCCAGAATCAGATTGCAGTCCAAATCCAATTTCTCAGATAAGTGAAAAATGTGCTACATCTACTTCAGTGGTCTTATTTCTGTGACCCAGTTTCATCACTCAAGCCTCAACTGCTTTGGAATTTGGTAATAAGGGCTGTAATGGAAGCATTGCCCCCACCCTCATCCCATAACTAGAAATAATAGACTACTTTCTCAATTTGAGAGAATGTTGGATTTTGTATGCATCAGTTGTACTGCATGAATGTTGGCAAGAATATTCAAAGTGTTGTTGCATGTTATGAATACTCAGCTGGATGTACTGAAACTTCACAGTATAGTCTCTCTCTCTCCTCATTTAAGTCATAATAAATACATTCCCTTTGCCAAAAGGGATACATGCAAATCAAGGCAATGAAAATAACCTATATCTCCCTTTTAATGTCCAGCCATCAATGGAAAACTATGCCAGATTAAACTTTTTTCAGCCTGCTCCATGCCAAATAAGATCTACAGTTTAAGTATTATATGTTTCCATGGCCTGATAAGGATTCATGTTCTGAAGCTCAGAAAGTTAAGTAACTTATGTTCAGTAACTTATGAAGCTAATGTCCACAGTCTTTACTCATAGAAGTCATGGGAACTTATTGCAGTCAACACCATTCCTATGGGTTTTTTTTTTTTTAAGTTTATTTTCAAGTTGCCATCTTTGTATCTTTCCTTTTTCTGATTCTAGGTACAAAGGAATAGATCGGGGAAGTATATACTTGATACCCCACCAGTGACCAATGTGTGAATGTACTGAGATGGGAATTCAGTGCTTGAAGATCAGCCACAGAGGAATAAAATGGTAACTCACTGGTGCCTAGAGCCTGGGCTACAATACTTGATGAAATGCCACTTCCCATTACAACAACCTACCTGGATCCTATGACACATCCAGAGCCTTCTCCTACTGTTACCCGTGAGGAAGGCTTGGGGGCAACAAGGAGGATGATCTTTTCTGAGGTTGTCCCCAAATTATGGAATTATTTCTTCATTCAGGCTTACCTGCTGACTTCACTCTTGGTTCCAGTCTAAGACTACCCTCTATGTGGATGCATTTAGTAGCTTGAAATAGGATGTGTGCAATATCTCAGGAGGCCAAACGAAATGAACTTGCACAAACCCATCTTAGTTGTTTAAATTTTTAGATTCAAATTTATTTTTAATGAATTTTATGGTATTATTGTTGGTTTTATTTATGGTCTTCTTTTTGGTCCTATAAATATTTTAGATCATGGATTACATTTTACTGTATGCTGGCCTAGAAGTGCCATCAACCTTAGCCAACAGGGCCAATGAAGAGCCAGAATGGGGGTTGAAGGCTAGAACATATAAAGGGTTCCAAGTTGTCCACTCCATGAATAGGCTTTCAGACTGGACAATGAATGAAGGCAGAGGTTTCCCAATGCACCCACTGCACTCATTGGTTCTTTGATGCCCATTACATCTCATATGGATCTGTTTTGTGCCAGCAAAATGAAATCCAGAGCACATAATGCCATATCACAAGTGACAAAGAACAGAGCTTTATCATGAATTAGCTTAAGAAACTGGCAGAACTTGGAAGCTTATGGTAAAGATTAGCTGATGTCTTCTAGATATGTGTGGGACTTGTCTTAAGATAGCCCTCCAAAATAAAAGAAAATTGATATTGACCTGACATTTTAGTGAGACTTAATCCTTTAAGAATCTCTGTAATTCTTGTACAAAAGCACAATAGTACTTTATATATTCCAGACTTCCAATTCATCATATAATGGTTATAATATAGTGTACCAGTTTGTATTACTTTATGTGGACATTTTTATTTAGCCTTCAGATAATCATGTTAAAGATAAAGCACACCATGACACATTTGGAAGGGAAAATACCAATTTGATGGAAAGGTTAAGATATTTTAATAACCCTTCTCTTGGTAAGAACAAAATAGATACAGTGCCTTCAAGATTTTCTTCTAGAAAATGAAAATAGCAGCCCTTCAAGTCTTATATAGCTAATCTGCATCTGCCTTCTAAACTTAACTTATGCTGTTTCCACCAAATAATATCTAGAAGACACAGTAAGGTCTGCAGACTGACTTTATCTGCTGTGGCACAACACTCATTTAATGTTTAAAGCATTTCAGGGAGGAAGGAATCATTTTTCTCACCAGTCTAGTGATGAAGAGAAAAGATGCAGTGTCCAGAAATGACAGGAATTTTAATTTAGGTTAAATATTAGCAAGAAATTATTCACCTGATTAAAAGCTTAGCAGTGCAAACATCTATCTGGAGATATTACAGATAGTCCTTGCATGGAAAAATTTCTTGTGTAGATGATTAGACAATATACCTTCCAATCTCCAAAAAGGAGATGAAAACAGTGCAGCGGCTATAGCACTATTCCTATGCAAGCAAAGTGATGTAACAAAGAATGTAACCCTATACAGAGCAAGAAATGCCTGATGTTCCAAAAGAACTGCCTGGATTCTAAAAAGGAAGGTCATATTGCAATTATATGTTGGCTACTGGAGCAAACCAAAGGATTTCAGTTTAGCATTCTTCGGATTCTTACCAGAATCCATCCTTCTAGCATTCACAGCATTTCTCTCATAGAAACACAGAAACAGAGTGATTCAGAAGGGGCTTCCCGGGTCATCTACTCTGACCTCCACCACCAGCCGGCTCTGCTCATGACATGACCACCATGTGCATGTCCAGCCTATCTTTGAATACCCACACCGATGGGGCCTCAACGACCCCTCGGGGTCCTAACTGTCAGGAAGTGCTTCCTGGCATCTAAATGGAACCTTGGTTCCCTGAGCTTTGCTCTGCTGGAGCGCGTCCTGCCTTCCTCTGCAGGGGAGAACTTGCAAAGCAAATTGAAGCAAACGGAAGTTCACAAACACTCATGGGACAAAGGTTGCACAACTAGGCACAATGGTACAAAGGCTGCTGCAGGTGGTGTGGAAGAGAAACACTAATTTCATATAGCTCTATTCTTGGTGGGCCCCCACAGAAACAACATTCTTCCATGTCAGATGCAGCAGTGCATAGCATGGAAGAAAGACAATGCTTGCGCAGCACATGGGGCTCAGTTCCTGGAAAGTGCCCCTGAATGCTGGGCATGCTCAATAGGAACTCAGTCAGGGCTACAGCAAAGTGGAATGGATTCCCAAGCACAGATGGATGCCTCACATACCCCCAGATCAGCCTCTGCTTTATAGACTACAAATCCTTTGACTGTGTGAATCACTTAAGTTGTGGATGGTTCTGAAAGAAATGAGTGTGCCTCACCCCTTCATCATCCTTATGTGCAACCTGTATCAGGGATAAGAAACTATTCTTAGCACAGTATATGGAGAAACAGAATGGTTTCCTATAGGCAAAGTTATCAGACAGTGTTGTATTTTATTTCCCTATCTGTGTGTATGCAGAACATATCGTGAAGAATGCTGGATTAGGATCAGTGGAAGAAGCAGTGAAAATTAAGATCCATCAATAATTTAAGGTATGCAGATGATACCGTATTATTGACAGAAAGCAGCAGTGAATTGAAATGGCTCCTGATAAAAGTGAGAGAAGAAGGTGCAAAAGTAGGGCTGCAGCTTAAGAAAACTAAATTGATGACTACAGAAGAATTATACTACTTTAATGTCAACAATGAAGACATTGCAATTGCAAAACATTTTGTATATCTTAGATTTTGCATAGCTCAATCATCAATTGAAAGGGAGGCTGCCACAGAGACTGAGGTTTCTCAGACTGGAAGGATAACAGTGAAGGGAGTGGAAAAGAACTTGACCTGTAAGGAGATTTTACTGGAGACCATTGAGGAAGCTGACAGGAAGAAAATGGATGCATTTGAAGCATGGAAGAGAGCTTTGCAAATACCCTGGACCAACAGAAAGACAAACAGCAGTGACAGGGTCTTGGGGTCCTAGATCAAAGAAAACCAGAACTTTCCCTTGAAGCAAAAATGATGAATTTGAAGCGTTTGTACTTTGGGCATATCATGAGAAAAGAAGACTCACTGGAGAAGTCAATAATGCTTGGGAGAGTTGAAGGCAGAAGAAGAGGAAGACCAACTATTAGATGGATCAATACCATAAAGGAAACCACAAAAGAACTGAGCAGGGCAAACAAGGGCAGGGCATTTTGGAGGTCATTTATTCAAACGGCGAAGGACAGAACATGTCTTTAGCTTCAGAGCTGGAAATCCAAACCATGCTATGGTCACCTCAAAATGTCTATCAGATCATCCCTGGTTGACTCAGACTGATTGTAGCTCTTCTGGGTCTTTTTTCATCATCCACAGATCTTTTCATCACCTTGTTCCTTATCATTTTAACTGTGGTAGCCAGGATCTAACCTCAGGGCCTTCTGGATCAGAAGACATGTTCTCCCCCTTAGCTGTACTTTTAAGTAAGCTCTTTAATTTTCAGTCCAGGAAAACTGCATGTTATCTCACTGTTGAATTGTTGATATGAACATGTGCATACTATGACAGGTCCCAGAGCAGGTTTGAGATTGTGGTTTAGCACCAGCTCCTAACCTTGAAAATATGGGTCTGAGATGTATCAGAATATACATGAATGCAGAACATGAAGCATGTATTTCTATGAAACCCAAAGTGTTCATATACAACTGCATATGCTAAAGACAGCACACATGTGCAGTTTGTAGAATGTTACCTGCCACATCCTTGTGAGAAGATATGTAAATACTGGGACTGATATCTAGCAACGATCAATGCTATTGCCACTCAAGTTAAAAGCACAAATAATAATAATAATTGTTCAGCTGTATTACCTCTGTTTGCTAACACTGTGAGACAATTATCTTCTCTTTTGAAACTTGTTAACTATATGATTGTGCAGTGTAAGAAATAAACAGGAAAGAACGACTGTGATGATTGATGATGATGATGATGATGGGAGAAAGCCTCCTCTTGGCATGCAGTGTTAGTTTCATCCACTAAGAAGGGAGGAGATCATAGAATCATGAGCTTGAGCTTCTGTACTACAAATAAACAGAAGGGTTAGGTCCCCTCTGACTCTCTGGGTGGTTCTCTTTGAAGAGGGAGTTGTGATTTTTGGCAGGAGCTGGTAACACATGGGCAATACCAGTGAAAGGAATACACCAGCCAAATTTGAGGCCCAGCTGCCAAGAATATCCATGTTATTAGTAACACAACCACATGCTTCGTTAGGTAGATTCAATTCCAAATCAGCATAAATTGAAGAAAGTATTTGGAATCAGTGCTGCTATATGATTACCTTTATTTAAAAATGGTTTCTTTGAGGAACGTGTTGTTGTCCTATTCCTTGTTTTCTAGGGCTGAAATATAGTACTAAGTCAGGATGACTAAAAGGACCATGTGAGGGTGCAATGACTGTACTGATGCCATAATGGGATGATTTTATCTTTATTCACAGTTTCCCAAAACTGATAGGCAAATACCTCTGCTACATCTGTCAGATCATTCCAATGACATCGTCCATAAATGGAATAAGTCATTGATGTAGATTTGCCACTTTGGTTGTCAATTCAGCTAATCATATTAATCCCCGGTTTTCACACATCACCACACTTGCTTTGCTTTGAACTGCTAGGCCTAGAAAAAGGTGTGTGTGTGTGTGTGTGTGTGTGTGTTGGACATTTTGAAGAGCTTATTGATCGCTGAAGAGATTTTCCTAAAAATAAAATACAGAAGTAACACAAAAAGACTTGCTGCAACAGTCTAGGGCAGTGATAATGAACCTTTTAGAGACTGAGTGCCTAAATTGCAAGCCAAAATCCGCTTATTTATCATAAAGGGTCGACACTACAGTAAAAACTGAAAACTGAGGTTTAACTTTAGAAAAAAGGAACTCACAGCAAGTCCAAGCAAATATATATATAAACTTGAAAGTGAACTGACCGGCCCTGTGAAAGCTAAGAAAAGTTGTGGTTAATGAATCGCGGCTTGTGATGTAAATGCAAGGCACTGCTACAACTTTCCGAGCATATGCATAGCCCGTATGTACGCTGTTATCCGATGGTTGGCTGCTGCGGTGATATTGCCATAATGTGGCACACGTGCTGAGATAGAGGCCGCTGCATGCCAGCTGGTTCACAAGCACTGCCATAACCCTACCCCGGTGCACTCCCCAAACCTTAATATAGGGTGAAATTCTGTAAAAAGGGGTGATTTTGAAAATGCCATCCATGAGTAGATTTTTCTGCAGAGCTCAAAATTTATGGCAATTCTAAAAATCCTCCAACCATCAAAATCATTCCAGGATACCTCTTTTTGGAACCCTAACCCTACCCTGGTGCACACCCCTAACCCTAATTTAGGGCAAAAGTTCAATTGAAAAGAGCGTGTTTTGAAAAAGCCTTCCATGAGTAGTTTTTCCTGTGCAGCTCCTCATTTCTGGCCATGCTAAACAAATTCCAACCATCACAATCACCCCAGGGCACCAAGTTTTACTAACACTAACCCTACCTTGGTGGACAAACCTAACTCAACGTAGGGCGAAAGTTCCATTGAAAAGAGGGTGTTTTGAAAAAGCCTCCCTTTACTAGCTTTTTCTGCAAGGCTCATCATTTGACCTTACCCTAAGCACATTTCAATCATCGAAATCATCCCAGGACAGCACGTTGTCCTAACCCTAACCCTACCTTGGTGCACACCCGTAACCCTAATTTAGGGCAAAAGTTCCACTGACGAGGAGATTTGAAAAAGCCTTCCTTGAGTAGCTTTTTCATTACAGCTCGTCATTTATCTTTACCCTATGCACATTCCAACCGTCAAAATCATCCCAGGACAGCACGTTTTTCTAACCCTAACCCTACCCTGGTGCACACCTGTAACCCTAATTTAGGGCGAAAGTTCCACTGAAAAGGGGGAGTTTTGAAAAACCCTTTCTTGCGTAGCTTTTTCTGCACAGCTCATCATTCCTTCCCTTTGTAAATTCCAACCATCAAAATCATGCCAGGACACCACGTTTTCCTAACCCTAACCCTACCCTGCTGTATACCCCTGATCCTAATATAGGGCGAATGTTCCATTCAAAGGAGGGTTCCATTCAAAGCCTTCCTTGTGTAGCTTTTCCCGCGCAGCTCCTCATTTCTACTCACTCTAAGCACATTCCAACCATCAAAACCAACCGAGGACACCACATTTTCCCAACCCCTACCATATCCTGATGTACAAACCTAACCCTAATACAGGGTGAAAGTTCCATTCAAAGGACGGCGTCTTGAAAAAGCCTTCCTTGAGTAGCTTTTCCTGCGCAGCTCCTCATTTCTCCTCACTCTAAGCACATTGTAACCATCAAAATCTTGCCAGGACACTACGTTTTCCTAAGTCCAACCCTACCTGGTGCACACCCCGAATCCTAATACAAGGCGAAAGTTCCATTGAAAAGATGGCATTTTGGAAAAGCCTTCCTTGAGTAGCTTTTTCTACGCAGCTCCTCATTTCTGCCCATGCTAAACAAATTCCAACCATCAAAATGATGCCAGGATACCTCCATTTTCTAACCCCAACCCTTCTGTGATGCACAACCCAAACCCTAATATAGGGGGAAAGTCCATTGAAAAGAGGATGATTATTAAAAAGCCTTCCTTGAGTAGCTTTTTCTGTCCAGCTCATCATTTCTCCTCTTTTTAATTACATTCCAGCCATCAAAAACGTGCCTGAACACCTCGCTTTTCCAGTGGCAATCGTATTCTGGTGCACACCCATAACCCTAATCATTGCTAATGATTTGTGGCTTCTGACCTCATCGCCTGGCTTTGCTACTGCTTTCCGAGCATGCACATGGCCTCTATGTGCACATATATCTGTTGCTCGGCTTCTGGTGCGAATCTGGGGCCACTTGGTTCGCATCTGCGTGCCTGCTGAGTCTGTTTGTCCGCTGTGGCATTCTTGCCATTGGTTTGGCACCACTGGTCTATGGCCAACCCAATATATTTTGCTGTCTTATATTAGTGACATGAGTGGGCCCCATTCCTGCCTATTATAAGGCCAGAACACTTCCAGGCTTTAAGCTGAATTTTTTTCTAACCCTGGAGATGTAATCATTTTTTCTAGCAAACACCATGGGCTCTTGGCCGACTATGTGGCACAGGTATGTCCTTCAAAACTTTTATTGCTCACTCCATCCTTGTAGCTCCCAAGACTGACCACCTGAGGCAGCTGCTTCACTTTTCCTAAAGCTAAGGTCAGCCCTGTATTAGACCAAGGGTCTAGTTACTGTTCAGTTTCCAGTGGGTACCATATGGACACTTATCAACTTTTTCTAATCTCTCCTTAAAAGCTGTCTACATTGCATATCGTGGCAGAAAAATCTATACATGAAATGTGTGGAAAAGTCTTTATTTCTTCCTTCCCAGAATCTACCACCAGAAACTGCTCCTGTTTTACACACTAGCAACTCAAAGTTTATACCAGGAACAGGCGACACGTGTCCATCGAATGCATGTGCTCCCAGATATCTTTCTCGGTATCCTTCCCACTTTTTTCCCTTTCTTTTTCTTTTAAAGAATAAATGGTGTAAAACTGGTCCCAGAATTGCATGTTGATGAGATGCTGAGTCTTTAAAACTTACAAGACTCCGTTAAGACCAGAGTACGTTTTCTTCTTTTTTGTCAGCAGAAAACCTGTGTCTCAGTTTGTTTTCCATTATAGGGAAACAGTTCTGGGTGCTGCTGCTTTCTCACTGAGCTGTCTGGGCCAAAGGCTCCATAGCAGGCAAAGGGAGACCCAGCTAAGTCTTTAAGGAACAAAAGAGTATCTCTTTGATAGCCACCAGGAGGGGAAATATGTTTTTTTCTTTGTGTGTGCATGTTAATATTAGCAGTGGCTTATATACATACATGCACACAAATGCAGTTTTTCTGGGCATAGCAATTCAGGTATGGGAAGAAGGCACGAATTGAAGATTTGCTTGTTACATTTATGTTGCAGGCATAAATCTCTTACCAGAAAAATAGTGTGGCAACCCTTGCTTTAAGTATTGGGATTGTTTTAGGTCATATGTGATGATCTAGGGTTTTGAGTTTCCTTCTCAGGGTCTTTACAGAAACAACAAAGCTATTTTGTGTTGGCTAGTAAGCTCCCAACCTTGGATCATCAGTACTTGCCCATCAGTTCTAACTTGAGTCAACTGCTAGGTTGTCCGCTAGCATTGCAGCTACCCACCCTTCCCAGGTTGATCTCTCAGGCAGCATTTATCCAATCCTATGCTTCATTCACTGCATCTCCAAGTCTAAGCTTTGGGTCACCTGGTAAAACTACTCTGCGTCCCTGTACTTTCTGTTCTTTTACAGGATTCCAACATGTGATGTTTAGAAATGGAGTAAAAATACAGAGAGGCAGTTAATCCAGTATGTTTACTTTCAGTTTCATTGCAGAATTGAGAACTGATCACTATTTCCTTTCCTGCTTTGCTAATACAAAACCTTTAGAGGGCACTGTGGTATAGTAGGATCATGCAAATAGACAAGCAAAAAAGGTAGTTTCTTTCACGTTCAGAATTGAATAGCACATTTTCTCTGCTTTTAAAAAAAGGATAAAACAAAACAAAAATTCTCTGAAAGTTCTTTTTAGATGCAAAAGCAGACATTATGATATCATCTAAAGAACTTATAAACAGCTGTGGGTAGGGAATGTTTAGAAGATGATAAGTGCCCCAAGTAGAAAATTCCATCAGCACTTTACCTCCGCATTTTAAAAGTCTGATAACTGATTTATCAGGCATCATTCTCATAAGCATGCTTCTAAAAAGTATCAGAATGAATGTATAAATATATCATTAGTTCCCGATGATGGCCACTATGCAATACCACAGGCTAGTTGCCTGTCTTCAGCAATGTTCATGTTGATGTATTAAATATGCTGTTTTTAAAATGGGGAAGGAAAGTTTTTCTGTTTCTTGGCCTAACTCTAATTCAGTTTTAATAGCAAATTATTAGGCTCTAATTGATCATTTTAAAACTTGAGTGTTTTTTAAAGAATGTATTGAATAACCCCTTAGGAATGAATATACATATATATGACTGATTCAACAATCCAATAATTGAGTTATTTTAATTCATAACCTCCTTGGCTTATTACTGCAGCCCCTAGAGTCTTGTGCTCTGGGTCCTATTTCTGCTTCAGTGTTCAAAGGTTTTGTCAAATCTTTCACAGATTCTGCTTAAATAGATTTATGAAGCAATTTGGGGTTTCAGCATTAATTTCACATCTGTCTTGGCCTCTAAATTGATTATTAAACTTGGAAGATACTAAGTTGGTATGCTGGACTGCTTTTAATGGGACGTTAGCGAGATGCATGGCAAGGAGTTCATAAAGAAATACACTGAGTTCTTGTTCTTGCTTTCTGGGCTAGTAAAGGGGTAGTAAACTCTGACCTACAAGAGATGAGCATAGTGGCACACTTGAGAAGACTCAGCTAGTGCAACCTTAAAGGGTACGTGTGAGAGAGGAGGAAATTGCATGGGAGGGGAATCAGCACTTCCTAGACCCTGCCAGCTTGAGGAAGTGTCTGTTGTGTGATTTCCTTCCCCCATTTCCTTTCCCATTGCCACAGGAAGGAAAAATAGCTATGTAGGCTCTAAGGCAGTTCAGTAACTTACACTATAGGGTCTGTCAAGTTAATGAGGGGACCCTATAGATCCAAGGTCAACCCCAGCATGCATTTTATGGTCTGCATTTCAGGTCCCATCACTGGCAGAACTCTGTTATGGTACTTCTGCGCCCATAGAGTTTTCCTTGGATGTACAAGGGGGTTTCCAGGACATGTCCAATACATCTCACAATCCCTCACTGGGCCTTTGGTAGGAAGTTTGGATTAGCCTGTAAATTATTATGGAATCCTAAGTATTAATATTTAGAGAGTGGGTGACAGAGATGCCAAATTTATAAAGGGATGGCTTGCAATAATTTTAAGTGAAAATTTAAGACTATCTGTTCTTGAAGTATTAGCAAAAGTTAGAAGCTTAGCAGCACTGGCCTAATCTTTAGCTCACTAAATGACAACTATGCCTTGTATTTTCCCAGCCCTGTTTTAAACATCCGATTTTGCTGCTTAGCCAAACAATATAAAGTAGACACCTGTGCAGCAGATGTAGCCAGCTGTGTTTATGAATTTACCATCTGTAATATTTACAGCATATTGCTTAGATACAGATGGACTGATAGCCAAATGCATTAGGAAGATTGGTTTCAGCACTCATTTTAGAGACCTATTATATAGTTTGACTTGTATTTTTCTGGTTTTCTTCTCTCTGGTTCTTCATATTATCCTTGATAGTTAAAATACTTTCAGTACTGAAGAATGGAGAGATTTTCAGTTCTGATTTAGGCAGTTCATTTAGACTTTCTTTGAATATGATGAATTACTCTGAGATTTCTTTGTTTCATTTCCACACACACACCCCTTGAAATACAAATAGAAAAGGAAGGTGTTTGATAGATTTGGAGCAAATTCCATCTGAAACATGAGCTACCTACTACAAGACCCACATTATAGGAGCAATTCTTTGCAAAAGATAGTTATTCTTGTTTCCCAGGGAGGACTTCCCAGGAATCTATTTAAATTACAACCTGTTATTCTAAAACAAGCTCCCTAAGTTCAGCAATGGATTTTATTTCATTTAGGGGCAGCTGTTGCATGGATCCTTAATTTTGATCTGTGCCCAAAAAATCTGTTCCATTTTTTAACTTCACTGTACATATTAGATTGTCATCTATCTCAGTTAAAGATGTCCCAGCCTAGATTTTTGATGTTTAGGATACTACAATGAATTTCAAATGGGTCTTCCACCAACACTCTTGAGGAGATTTTATTTTCATTCAGCAGTTATAAAAGATGGAGTTCTGAATTTTCATACAGGTTCTGGAGAAATCCCTACAGATAAACTTTAAGCTTCTGTTTTACAGCATCCTTTCAAATTTGCCCTAGTCCCACAGGCCTTCAGTGAGCAGTAGCATCCTTTTTCTCCAATAAAACTGTCCATTATCTCCATCTGTATATTTTAATGCTGGGAGTCATCTGATGTGCAAAATGCAAAAGGTCGCTGACAGTTGTATCAAGAAGCAAGTTCCAACTTAATGAGGTGATGCCTTCTTTGCCTCTCAGGATACTGCTGCTGAACAATACTGGTGAGGTTGGGGTCAACATCTTGTTAATGGTGGCTATTAACCAAGTTAAAACAGTCTCTGTTTACTTAAAATAGCTACTTAAATTACATCCTGACTGTTCTTCCATTCATAGCAAAACAGAAACCTTGGAATGAACCATTAAAAAAACAACAGCACTGGGAACTGGGGAGCCTGTTTCTAGCATTTATCTGGTGCACTAACATTCACTTGTTATAGTATTTGTTTAACTTTCTCCCTTCTCCCATCTGATCCCCATAGATTCCAATCCAGTAGCACCATTTTAAAGTGATGCTTTATCTAAAAACATATAATTAAATTTAAGTATGTATCAAATCTAGCAGTATATTTTATAGTATATATAAATATATATACTAAATATATGCTATTTTAACAGTATATATCCATGATCTTTAAATATTTGTGCAGATACATCTTGTATTCTCTTTGGAAATTTTCAGAAGGGGTCCAGAGAAAAGAGATTCCCTAACTGGGAAGTGGTTAACATAGAACTACCAATGTGTGCTTACTTTCTATGCAGTTATAGACTAGCTGTTAAATTCAGTTTTCAGTCTCCTTATGAAAGGGATCTGTTGTCTTATATTGGAATGGACATATTTTACACTTGGAGAAAATACTTGTTTGTTTGTTTGTTTTTGTTTGAGGTCCACCAGTCAGAGTTTGGTGCACAAGATGTAACCCTAGAAATAAAGAATTCTACGCTCAGGAATGTATATTGTAAATGTAAATATTTTGTAACAGAGCTTAATAAAACTGACACAGAAATCCACTCTTGATCCCCTCCCTCAACTTTTCCTCATGCCAACAGTATTTAGTTAACCCTATTCAGCAGGTTGATGCTGGCACTGAACAATTCAACATTAGCAAGAAGTCCTTGCTGATCATCTTGTCCCAAACTTACTATAGACTGTTCTAGATGTTAATCTTTTTCCGCAAATACATTCAAAAAACTTCATGAAATGAGATGGTGTTTTCTACATGAGACATTTACTGGGCACCCATCTCACAGTTGGTTACAGATTCTTTAGTATTCCTTTTTTTGCTGCTATTGTTGGTGCCAGCCATTCTATTTCTCCACATTACTGAAAAAATCAGACAAAATAATCAGAGTTATACTAAGTAAATTTCACTGCTTTCTGACAACTTAAGTTTGATAACTCATTGGAATTGATTGACTACAAATCTGCTTAGATAAAAATGGAATACATAAATTTCACCATTTCAACTATATGATGACAAGAGTTATAAATCTTTGCTTTGCTATTTAGCAAGTCAATCAGGTGACTATGTTGCAGAGCACACCTTTGCATTGTACCCAAAGTATAGAATTCTAGAGCTGGATCAATTGAATTTGAAGACCTATTAGTCTAACCTCTGCTCTGCGTGCATTGGGAGAAAGTATTTGTTCTGTCAGTAGCAATGGTTCTTTTTTAGATTCAGATTATTCACAATAAGTACACTTGTGAGAAAAAATTAAAGAGCTTTATTAGCAGACTATAGAAAAGCAGTTATAAAAGCAGGGTAGGTAAGTATAATGCTTATATTCCTGCTGTTCTTGGAACCCAATCAAAGAAATAACAGTGGATCAGCATACAGCACCTTCCCCAGCTAGCTCTGAATCCATTTCTTCTGAACTTTTCTTCTGCTCTTAGAAAGGTGCCCTAACCTTATGTAGTATTTGGTTTTTGTTTTGAGTTTTTTTTGGCATTACCATAATTGCTCCCTGCTCTCACTAACTCACTGGGAAGGAATCTTAAAAGATAATTGAATATACATCTTAAACATTCCCATCCCAGACAGTTGGCCTTGGCCAGGCCCATCTGGTGATAAACAACACTTTCAGCTGAAGTTCTGTCCAGAGCCACCTGGTTACCAGGCCATATCTGGTTCAAAACTCATCTAAACAATGGGTAACAGTCATCTAAGCAGCTGAAGTATGGCCAATAGATAGCTAAGTGACCTTCCCAGGTCTTGGCTGACATTTAGATTACACCGAAGATTATTCAAAAGGAAAATTAATTAACAAGTTTCTCATGGGAAATTCTAAACGTCCTGACCTCAGTTCTTTGAGAACATCAACAAACATAAAGATGGATTGATCAGTGATATTTGATTTCCAGAAATCTTTCTGCAAAGATTTTGACATAATGCTTCTAAAATCAGCAGTTATGAGAAAATAGGAAATTTCTTCTTATGGCTCACTAATTACTTAACAATCATGGGGAGGAAGTAGTCATAAATGGGCAGTTCTCATAAGGTAAAAAGAACTGGGGTTCCCTCAAGGATCTATTCTGGTATTAGTGTGTATTTTCTTTTAAATGGCAGCAAATTCTTATGTGCTTCAGAGTTCCAGATGGCAATAAACTAAAGATGTCCCATGGGAGGAAGGTTTTGGATTGTTTTGATTACTGAGGGGAAGGTTACTGCCGTATTTTTAAAGTGTTTTTCAACCTGTCTTTCCCATCCCCCAATCTCGCTCCCAACTCTCCACATGGATCCATTTCTTTAAAGGTGAAATTGTAAATGTCAAGATTTTAAAAGTAGATTTATTGCATGTTAGAAATATTGAAAGCTGCTTAGGTGACTCCCATCAATAGAAAAGATACAAATTTAATATATAGAATAGGTGCATTTATAATACATTTCATAAATGATAGATCACTAGATGGATCAATAGATGGATCTAGACCACTAGATGGATCCTAGCCAAACTCCCACCTGAAGAGAATTTGAGTCACAATAGTGAAATGACAGTCCATTGGTGGCAAGAAAGGCACAGAAGCTTTAGAAGCAGACTATTTGTCCCAATAGCAGTGCTGGGTTTTTCATAAGCTACTTACAGATGAATGGGAAGGATTCTTAATCTGAATAAAGTGTGTGATGGGACAGAAGATTCTCTCAGGATCAGCCCACCCCTGAAGAAGGCCAGGGCTTATCTCTTCACTGTCCGCCCTTTTATTTTAACTGGAAATTGCTCCCACAGATTGAAGATTTGGGGGGAAAGTTCTCACTGGCAGTTTTATACTGTTGGGTGGCAAAAAGCAAGTCTCCCCTCACCACATGCTGCAGTGAAAGTAAGATCCACCACTTCAACAGACCTGTAAGAAAGTATTTTTTCCTGATGTGTAGTTTAGCCCTTACTACAAGGAAATATTGGTGTGTAGGGTGAAATCCAAGTTGACTGCCCTTTGGCAAAGTTCCTTTGGTGCCTGGCCTCTGGTGTCCCTCATCCAAGCAGGCTTATAGGGAGATTTGGCCTGGTCAAGCAGTGACAGTACAGGAGACAGCCTTGTCGGTAGCCCAGAGAGCCACAATGCATCACTGCCACAAGGAAGCCTCCATTTTAACCCCTAGTACTCCAAGTAACCATCACACCAGAGCACTCTAACCAGGGTATTTTTCTCTGCTGCCATGATAGAATTTATGTCACTGATATTTATTGTACTGGCACTGGGGATGAGATAAAATGCATCTGGATCTACTGGTAAATTCTGAGTAAACTGCAGATCAACAATCATTTTTGACTTTCCACTCTACAGCAAGAGTAAGAAGTTCCCAAAATTAAGTTGCTGAAAAAGAGCAGAGGGCACAGAAGAACCAGGACCGAATTTGGGGTGGCTGCAGGTATTGTCATTGCTTGGGTCTGGGACTGGCTATAAATGCTTGGTCATGCCTAGCTATGTTCTTTCTTGAAAGGCATTTCTAAAAAGGAATGAGCCAAGGTTGGATTAGGCAAAAGAGATCTTACTGTAAGGTAAGAAAGCACAGAGCTCTGTCCTGTTTTCTCTCTAAAACAGGGGTCTCAAACTCGCGGCCTGCGGGCCAATTGCCGGGATGGGCAGGGCACAGGGAGGGGCCCTGCGGCCTTCAAAGCGCCGGCGGCGCCTGGGCTGGTCTCTGGGAGCAACGCGGGATGAGCGGCCCACCCCCACCGCCGTGGTGGAATTCTTGATACGGCCCAGCCTCACCCAGACTCTACTTCCAGAGGCCCCCAGGTAAGTTGAGTTTGGGACCCCTGCTCTAAAACAAACAAACACTCTAATTTGGGTGTGTGTGCACACATGTGCACATACACACACATCCTTCCATTAGTAAAGTAATGTGCTTATTTTCTGCTTTTGTACTTGGGTATGTATGTGCCATCCATCCACTGTGAACGGCACAGCATACTGAACCAGTCTTTCTAGTGGCATTCTCTGGTGTATCTTCCCATCGCAACCCTCCAGCTCCCTGAAACTACTATTCAGCGTCAGGAGATGCTGCTGAATGGGGTGAGTTGAAGTGTGGGTGGTGGTGGAGGATGGTGGGACCATCTACAAGTAGAATCCTTCCCCTTGGAAAAGGCAGCTCCTCGGTCCACCCCAGTATTAGTCAGCATAGCCCACCACGCGTGTTATTGTGAGTGGAAGAATGAAGGCCTTTACTCTTGCAGGCAAACAGAGCTCCTTGGGAGAAGTGTTTATGTATAAATGTCTCAGATGCTTCTCCAGTGATACAGTGTATAAGTTGATATATAGTGCCTTCTCTGTGAATGTTA
Organism: Varanus komodoensis; assembly: GCF_004798865.1. Lineage (NCBI taxonomy): Eukaryota > Metazoa > Chordata > Lepidosauria > Squamata > Varanidae > Varanus > Varanus komodoensis. Next base: position 27,682,205 of record NW_025335568.1, on the reverse strand, counting down.
GGAGTGTTGTGTGAGTTTACATTCAAGCAACCTCCTTCATGCGTCCAAGTGATTTTAAAGCTCCCTGGAGTTTAAAACTCAGATGGTATGTGAGGAGTGTTTTTCTCTCATCAGCAATCAACAATATCTAGGCCCCACATATCTGGCTCTGGGGAAAAGACCTTCCACAATAACTCTTACTGTACAATTCCAGCTTTAGATTCTATTTTAAAAAATTTCTTTCACCAGTATAAGAGCTGAGCATAGCTGTATTCAACAAAGCCATACTTAAGCAGGACTCCAAGCAAATATTCAAGGAAGTAAATCCTATGAAACTCAGTAAGACTTCATAAGAAACCTGCTTAGGACCATGCTGTTCATATAGAACCTAAGTCCCATTAGAACCAGTGGGGTTAGTTCTGAGTAGACTTTACATTGTGCAGTACCATCCCTATACATGTAAGTTCAATTGAATTCAACGGGACTTAACACCCAGGTAAGTGGTGTAGGGTTGCAACCATAAACTAGTTTGACATTATGGTGCTTCTCAGTTTATCTGTCTAAAGTGAACAGAAGAAAATTCATGCATCTGCCGCTCCAGCGGACAAGATATATTACTAGAGGCCAAGTTTGTTCTACTACAGTTACCAATGAACAATGGAGACTGGTGATTCCAGTATCAGTGGGTGGTGTATCCACCTCCAGCTTTAGTCTGAATATTAAAGCAGCTTTCCATGGTGCTGAACCTATTTGGGGTTTTAGTGTTCGACACCATGGATAATTCTTTAAAACTTCAGACTACAGCCTGGAATGAATATTTCACCAGCCAGCAGTTTTCACTGTCTATAAATTTTCTTAGTGGCACTGTTTGTCCATCAGGGCATCACTCTGCCCAAAGATGAAACTGTTCCACAGCTGGCTGTTCAACAGTGGCCCTTGCATTATAGACACAATTTACTCATCAGATTCACTAAATATTACTGCTGCCCATCATCCTACAGACACCAGAGCAAGTCATGATAACCTTGAACACTCTTCCCACAGTTTGTAGGCAGGAACATTAATGATGTCAATCCATTATCTCACCATGAGGTCTGACAAGCAGACAGAGAAAGTGATCACTTTGAAACTGGGATTTAACTGCTTCTGGATGGAAATTGTCTTCAAGCTGCTATAATATCAGAAAGGAAGGATGGGTACAGTCAACACTTGCAGGGAAAACAAATGTTTTGTATCTGTGTATACTTAAATAGAACAAGTCTGCTATGTTGCCTCAGGCCAAAATCCCAGTTATTCAGAACTGATTGCTTACATTTTGATCCTTTAAAACCCCATTCAATGCATTACTTAAACCTCCCAACACTAATTTTGGAAGAGTCAGTTATATATGTTATAACTATAATACAGGTTATATGCCTATATTATTTAATGATAATATCTAGTATTTGGAAAGTGGATAAGAACATCTGTGCTGTGGTCCTGAGCTTGTTTACTCTAGTCAGCTCAGTGGAACTTCAGTCTATACCAAGGGCACAATCCACCACTGTCCCCCTCTTGATGTATTCAAGCCTCTGCGTTTGGAGGATCACATGTGTCTGATGCATGTAGTGAGGTGTAGAGGTATCAGACTTTGCTGCCAGCAGGTCTGTGTTTCATCTCGGTGGATGCTTTGAATGGCCATAAAGAGCAAGGATAGGAGGTTGGGGTGCCATTTTTATATAACATAAATTGTTGGTCCAGTCTCCTCTCATCACTGCCTCCCAGAAGGCCCTTTTCCTCTTCTCTAAGGCCAATTTGTCACCTTAGAGAAGCAGCCAGTGTCATTTTTCCTGTGATGAAAAAGACAGTAGGAAAAAGGCTTAGCTGCCAGAATCTCAACTTCAAAGTTGGAAAGAACTTGAAGCTGGGAATCTGATTTATCCTGTACCCTCCAAATGATGTGAGAAAGTCATAGGATTGTGCCCTGCTTAGGACTTCAGTCTAAAACCAGCAAATGTTCAAAGAAGTCAGTTGAGATCAGTAGAAATCAATGGGCAAAGCTTAAGAGTCAAAGATTTCTCATGTTCCATATTGTGTAGATTATTACTCTACACAACTGATATATATTGTTTATTTATTTATTTAAAACATTTCTATGCTGCCCCATTCGCAAAAAGCCTCAGGGTGACTTATAAAACAGATACCATTCACATAATTAACCTTAAAAAATTTGGAGACATTTCGGTACAATATAAAACCCAATAAATAATCAATTAACAATTAAAATAACTTTTAAATAAAAAAGTCTTGGCCTGGCACCGAAAAACAAATAACGACGGCGCCAGGTGGACCTCTCTGGGGAGCGCATTCCATAGGTGGGGTGCCACCGCAGAGGCGGCCCTCCTCCGGGTACTCACCCTCCTAATATCTTTCACAGAGGGTTCCTGGAGGAGGGCCTCTGCCACCGATCTCAGGGGGTGGGAGGGCATATATGGACACAAGCGCTCCTTTAGATAACCAGGTCCCAAGCCGTTGAGGGCTTTATAGATGATAACCAACACCTTGAATTGGGCCCGAACTTCAATGGGAAGCAAGTGGAGCTGACGGAGGACTGGGGTTATATGAGAACAACGCACAGTCCCCGTCAGCAACCTGGCAGCTCTGTTTTGCACCAATTGAAGTATCCGGACCATCTTCAAGGGCAGCCCCACATAGAGCGCATTACAGAAGTCTAATCGGGAAGTTACCAGTGCATGTGTCACTGTTGCCAGGCAATCGTTCTCCAGGTAGGGACGCAGCTGATGAATCAGCCGAAGCTGAAGGAAAGCGCACCTCGCCACCGCCGTCACCTGAGCTTCTAATGACAGCTCTGGCTCGAGGAGCACTCCCAAGCTGCGAACCCTGTCCCTGTTTTAGGATTCTTCTTTAAAATGTAGTTAGGCTGTGATCCAGAACTCTATGCATACTACTTCCTGTTTGCAGATGGACACCCAGGATGTCTGCTCTCTACTGGTTCTCCATTTGTGAATTGTCAGATGGTGCATCTGAGAAAGCTGGTCTAGACTGTTCAACACCCCTAAGTATTATTCATTTGCTTCAAAACATGTGGGCTCAGGATACACTTCTGCACAGGATACTGAAGAAGTACTAGAATGAGTGTTGACCAGATACTAGTGTGTTGTACTTACTTGTGAACAAACATTACACCAAACAAGGTATAGTGTACAATGGTTAAGATTTAAGTATTTGGATATATTTTCAGTTGAATGTGTAACTGTGGATATTTCTCCTAAAATGGTATGGGATGTTGATTTTTTTCCTACTGTTACAAGAATTTATTAACCAATAAAAATTCAGGGAAAAATAGATATGCTGGGAGTCTCAACTTCAACTGAACACAAGACATTTTTCTTATACTGACAGAATCAATATGGAACTTGCTAATAAAAACATGACAGATCTAATGATTTATAAGCAACCAGTCAGCTTGTTACTAAAATGGTTATTCCATACCAGTGTGGCGCAGTGTGGTGCCCTGTAACCCACCAGACTTCGGGATCGGGGACATCCTACTGAGGACAGAAGGTGTGTGGAGACAAAGATTGCCTCCTCACTTTTCCTGTCCCACATGCACCTTCAACAGCCAGTTTCAGTTCTTGAATGTTTTGCCTCTGCTCTTCAGAAAAACAGGCTCCACCAGAAGTCATTGAATCCCTGGGGAATCCCACTCTTTACTTCATTTCCTCCCCCAAATACCTGCTCCAAGATCAGCCTTCTGTCCTTGGAGCTGTGGCCGGAGAGGAAAGAAGTGCACCAGCTACTAGGGAAGAGGGGAGCCACTCTGAAGTCAGATCTGAGGTCAGAACTGGAACTCCAAGCTGTCTTATGCTCTAAGTTTGATGGAGCTCTTATTTTCAGTAAACATTCAGTCACATTTCAGTGTCTGTAAATATCCAAATAGCATCTCTTATTCATTAAAGTAATGAAAGAGGAAAGTTGCTTTAAACTACTCTACCTGCTTCTTTCTTCAATCACTTCAGTATATTTTGCCATGTAGGTGTTTCTAACATCTTATAAGACTTTCCTCCAGTAGTTGAAATGAATACATATTTCAATTTCTTTGTGTTCCATACTTTGGCTTCAGCAGCAGTCAAAACATTTCAGCATAATTCAAAATCTCTTGTCTTAATCTTCCCTTCACTTGACCAAATAGACACAAATAAATAAAGGGCCTAATTATAAAATAGAAGCCATTAAATTGTTGAGGCATGTCATAAGCAGAGCTGGCTGGAACCAAGGGTCAGACTAGATGGCCTGGGAGGCTCCTTCTGACTTGCTCTGTTTCTATGCTTCTATTTTCCTCCCAAACTTGTCAGGCTTTGGGAAGGTCCACTGCATGTGTCATTTAGTGTTCATACCCACAATAACTGTTATTGTTGTTACCATATATTAATCAGTACAGTACTGTTCTATATATTGTCCTTAATATTCAAGCAAGGGGACCAAACTGAGCCTTTGGTGCTTATTGAATTTCAAATATCCAGTGCTGTTGACCAACCTAACAACTTCCATCTATTTCTGAAACTCTTGCAATCATCAGGGCTGCTTTTTCCTCTGGAGAGAAAGCTATAAATGCTTATTTCAAGTTGCCATATGTAATCAGATATTATGCACAAGTTTATCCAAAGCTTCCTGTCCTCTTTATGTCTACAAAGTTTGCAGGGGTCAATAGCTGGATCCTTGGGGGAGCATTAAATGCATGCATTATAGACAAGTGTCTTAAATAGAAGGAAACCTTTATATATCTCTATGTTTTTAAAAGGGTGTATAAATCAGAAAAAGAGCAAAGAAACCTCTGAACAATAGAGGTCAAATGAATGAGGTTTTATTATGCATGTCATCAAATACTGGCTATGCATGCTTGTTGGCCAAAACTATAACATGCTTTCTGCTTATTTTTTATTGTACAAATGTGTGTTATGCAATTTAACCTTTTGAAAATATAGTAACATTCTGCAGGTGTGACCCAAGGTGATACACACAAGAAAGGGCTGGTCTAGAGCAAAGGTAGGAAACTGGTACCCTCCACATGTTTTGGACTAAAGTGCCACCCAGCATGGCCAATGATAAAGGATTATGGGAGTGTTAAGACAAAATATCTGGGAGCAACTGGTTGCCATCCCTTAGACTAGGAAATGATGCAGAATTTGCATCAGGCAGTGACAGTCTGTAAGGAAATTTTGTGTCCTTGCATTCTTGGATGCACAACAGAGCTTAGCAGTTGGAGGTGCACATCCTTCAATTTCATGCCTGCTGAATTAAAGCCAGGATTGCTGCATTCCAGCTTCAACTTCCAAAAATATTTTGTTCAAATTTTCCTATAGATCTGAATTTTCACATGCAATATTTTCTTGCTGTGAATCTGAATAAACCTAAGTTTATATTTTTACATTTAATATTACATGATCCATGTGCATGCATACATACACACAAGGAGAGTAACATAATTCAATTGTTTATTATATTTTTATTTTTTCCTTCTCAGATAAAATGGTCAGCACTCTCTTCCTTTTTTCTGGCAGAATGTTGGCAGAAAATCCAAGCTCAAAAATATGTGAGAAGACATCTGGGGATGCTGTTAAATGATGATTTTGATGTATGACATTGTTAAGATGATTGAAGAGAGACATAGATCAAAACTGGATTTTAAGGTTTTTGAAACGACTCTGACCTTAACCTATATATTTCTTACTTAGTGTATAAATGCGGAGTTAGGTTTTATTATTTGCTAATGGCAAAAATATACATGGCCCTGGACATATATTTTATGGTTGCTGTCCTGCACTATTGTATATCACATCTTAATGGCAGCAGAGTACCTGATTTTCTGCTCTCCTACTTCGGGTCTTTATACTTAGCCTGACTTTTTCAAAGCTGTTACCCCATATCAAAATGCACAAACACTTGTTTTTCAGAGCCTGGAATGCTGTCAACATGACCAGGGGCCACTTAGCCAACCACACAGAGCTCCAATGAGTCGTTAAGTTCTTTGGCGGCACAACATGACTCCTTCATTGCTCCTCAAGCGCGCAGAAAAGATGGCGGGCAATTGGCATCCTCTTGCAGCATCTCCGGGGGCACTGAGCTGCTGCTGCTCAATGTGGGGGCGGGCAGCACGACAGAGTGCTGTTTGTTTTTCCCATGGCTAAAACAGTGGACAGAATTTATACTACACTGAGGCTGCAATCCTATACCCACTTATCTGGGAGTTAGATCCAATGGGTTCAGTGGGACTTCCTTCTGAGTTGATCTAGATAGGATTGCAGCCCTAGCCTCAAGCATAGTAGGGCTTCCGGATGCTCAGAAGTCAGATTTTGCCATTCCCGCAAACATCTGCCTTGAGGACTACACATATCACACAATCACTAGTTCTTGGCAGGTCATCTTGGAGAAAGGGGCTCCCAAAGGGCACCATGCTTACAGGGAGCAGAATAATTTGTCATGTTTATATGAAAGAAAATTCAAACTTCATTATGAAAGCAGTCTAGCTTGAGCTGATGAATGACTGCTTAACTGTTCCATTATGATGGAATTGTTGTTTCCAAGCTAAAGGTTTATCCATCTTGAAATTAGTTTGTCTGCAAGACACTAACTAATCCTAGTATAAAAAAGTATGCTCGTGTACAACTCTCATTTCCCACCCACTATGGTTCCCTTGTTTACATCACATTAAATTAAATTAGAACTTGTCCTGAATCAAGAAGAGGGCATCTGTATGATTTATTTGTATTGTAGTGTGTATTAAGAAATCCAACATTAATAGCAAATATCTGAGAAATCACTGCCCCAATTTGTTCTTACTATTATGGCAAATGACCATAAAATTTCTTTGAAAGAATTTCGGCAATCTTTGTGATTAGTGATTTAGTGGGATAGTTCATGCATGATTCTACCAGGTTGGGGAAGGCTGCCTTACAGTACCTCAAGGAAACAGGGAATGAAATAGAAGCAAACACACAATGTCTGCTTAATGTTCTGTATGGTTTATAAATCAAAATAACATCTTTTTTGTCATCTTTTAAGTATTACTGGCTTTTGCTAACATTCCATGCCTTTCTCAAAGCAGTGATGGCAGAGCCAGATGTCTGGAGATGTGGACAATGTTTTGTAGATATAATATACAGAATTGAAATTATTGTTTCTTTTCATCAAAAACTAGACTACAGAAAACATACTGATGGAGAAATAAAAATCAACAATTTTCAGCTGACTTCTCTCACTAAAAATGTCTAAAACATCTGTATTCTGATTCAAATCAACCCTGACATTTCCTGTAAATTGAAAGTGTTGATCACATATGAGAAAATATTGTTTACTTGTTTCATTTAAAAAGAAGAAGAAAGATTGAAGAAAAGGTTCTTATAAGTCTTCTAGCAAATGCACTGGTTTAGACATGTTGCATCTTTGTTGCTGTTCTTAGTCGTGAAGGCATGTCCGACCCATCACGACCCCATGGACAACATTCCTCCAGGCAATGGGAATGCCATATTTACATGGCTGCTACTGTGAACAATTTCAAACATGTCCTCGGTCAGTTCTCATTATTGTTGCAATCCACAGATGGTATGATTATGAAATTAAAGTTATTTCATAAACTCATAGCTTGATTTCAAGGTAAATTAAAATTTTGCCATTGCCTTCACAGCTTGAGACTTATCACCATATGGTGTTTTCTTCTTGACCATCTCCTTTCCATGGTGCCTCAGTCTCATCTGTCTTGATCAGCTGCATGGTTATGGTCATAGGAGATAGATAGATTCAGAAGGACTGCTTAGGACCAATCTGCACTCCACCTGCACCCTAGGACACTTGGCTCCCAGAGCCTGAGGCAGTGCCCAAGCCAGAAACCCATATTTCTGGTTGACCCTGATTCCTACAATAAAAATGCTGTACTGAATGGATTCAGAAGTTTTGCCTGGAAGAGCAGAACCTTGTCTTCCAGTATTCCAGTAAAAGCCCACACTGGATACTACTCTTTAAAGCAGAATCTGCACATTTGTAACTTCTTTGCCTTAACTGTTGTTTCTAGGGAAACAATGCAGCATTTCAGGGGAGTTCTGGACTCAGAAAGAAATAACTATTTGTGAGTGGGTGACCAAAGACTTCGAGTAGCAGCAGGCAACATTTTTGCCTCTAAGGGCCATTCATGGTGGTGGGCTGTGAGATCAGGGCACAAATACACAGGTTTTTGGATGCCCACACACACACACACACGGCATGCCTAGACACAGAGGTTTAAACTTCACCACTAAGAACATTAGGATAATTTCTTGCCTCCCTCCCAATTTCAACCATATGTGTATTTAAATTGGAAGGACTGCAAGTGGTAATAGCTTTCCTCCTGCACCTTCTTGACCATTTACACCCTGCAGAAATTCCTTTCCTCATTGAAAAACTTCTGCAAGCTGATTGGTGTAGCAGCATTGCAGAGAAGGATTCAGAGGGCTAGAGGCAGGCCAAGAGATGACTACAAGTCTTTGAGAGAAACAAAATGAGAAATCTGACTCAGTGGAGGCAAAGGATTGATTTCTGGGTGTTGCAAGGAGTAGTTCTCCAATGCAAAAACTCTGTTTACTCATGAACAGTTTCACTGCACAGATATGATCCAAAGTGAGTTCTGTGTTCATAGGGTGGGTGGGAGAGATTATGCAGAGGCATGAGTGCCTTGTGCATTTATAAACCTAAAAGTCCAAATTAATCCTGTGGGTACCAACTTCCTATATCCCTGGTTGGGTGTTTTAAATCCCACCTGAATTCACTCACAGGATCAGGGCAATCTGAAGCACCTTAGAGAAGCACCCTGTGGAGATCAGAAGCAATAAAACAGTCCTTCAAATCCCTGCAGGTAGAATTCTCCTCAAATGCCCACAGGGAAGCAATGATTTTACCATTTTCCTCTTATTTCTTTTCAACTGTTGACATAGAGCTAAATTCAGCATGTTGAGGGTGTTTCCATGTGTCACTTCTAATAGGATACAGGTGTCAGGCAATCTGAGATTATTTCAAAACTGATTTTCCTTGAGTTAAGGTGCAAACTGCTGCACAAGAAGCAGATGTCTTTTTCAGCCCTTCCAAAATATGGGGTTTCACAGTATGAGTTCTATTGGGGAAAAGAAATAGATCGCGCAGGTTTCTTTTCCATGAATGTATATCCATGCATGCATATATTTAAAAGAAATCCTTCTTCAATGCACCTCCATAAAGTGGTCTACAATGTGTAGAAATCAAATAAAACCTATTACATGAAGACATCATCTTTAGCCCCACAGTATGAATGCTAGTAAGGCTTTTCTACATGAGCCATTCATTGTACACTTGCCATTCCCGACTCATGGATACTGTAGATAACACTGTGACTATGCTGTTTCACTTCTGTGCCTAAGCATAAACTTAGGTAAAGGTTTTGTTTTCTTCTGAAGAGCAGGGAAAATTCTGGCATTTAATTACGAATGTGAGAGAAAGCATGGTTTCTTCTAGTGTATTTACATTATTCTGCTACAACACAGTGCCATCTAGTAGTTATATAATGCTTGCATCTCAGCTGTATGATGAAACCAAAAACAGACACAATAAATTAATGGCTGATTGGCAAGCTCTAGAAAAGCTCTTTATCTACCACACTGTTTTACTTCCCTTGTTTTTGTTTTGTTCTTAAGAAAAACAACTTCTCTTTTACTTCCAAGGCTAACAGAACAAGAGCAAATTATGGATAGCTGGAACGGTACATGCAGAAGGTGCTATTCTGTTGAGCGGGTAGGAGCAGAAGACTAAACTCAGTCAACACGGGAGTCAGTGCAAAAAAATGCTATTGAACACTCTGATGGCCTTTTGTATTTAAAAATCTCTCTGAGACCTAAACACTAGGATGACAAAGTGTCCAACTACTTACAGAAAATAGTCCTCCATTTGAAGGGTTGGCAAGTCCAAGACTGGTTTATGAGAAAGAAGAACAGTAAAGGCAGTAAACAGTAAAGAACAGTAAACAGTGAATGCCTGGAGAGAAAAATGAGCAGTCATGATTGGTCCCAGTCTTCCAGACTATGATGAGGTAGACCGTACTCCTTTTAAATTACAATAATTATTTAGACTATGCAAATTTTATTTAAATCTGTGTCTTTTCCTTCACTCTTTTTTGTTGAAGTGAAAAAGGACTGAGAATGAAATTCCCTTTTTTGGAGCTGTGGTAACAGCCATCTTACTAAATCCAGAGTTTTGGATCGCATAACCTAAATCTCACACTCAAGTCTAATGTTCCCAGTTCCATTTCCATATCCCTTGCAAGGGACTTATCTGCAGTGCCCCATTGTCATACCAAGGATTACTCTCCAAGCCCTGTCCCACTACCTTTCATTTACTTTACAGCAGTTTTCCCTGCACTGATATAAAAACCAGAAGGCCTCTGTTCTTTTGGTTACAGACATATTTGGGACACTAAATTGTCCTGCAATTCATTGTCTACAGTTCAGCCTCAACAGACACTATGGGATCCAGATTAACACCTGCTACCCTGGGTCCCTGTGTAGAGATGGCGGACAGTTACTAGCTGCCATGTGTAATTTCCTAGCACATTCCAAATCAAGTTGTGTGTTTTGAAGCACTACAGAAATTTAAAATGATAGTCTGGCCTGCCACAAGGTAAGCCCACCACCAGGTAGCTCACCAGATGCTTCTTCATCAATTAAGGGCCTTCTGAATCCTGCAGACAGCTCTACACATCATTAATCTTCAAGTCCTAACCAACCAAAAACAAAGGAAGAGATGGAAATAGAATTTTATAAATTGGTCAGCCCTTTCTGAGTTCACCTGGAATGAAGTTTACTCCTGGGTAAACATGCATAGGACTGCAGTCTAAACGGCACTACAACATATTTCCAGTGATCCACAATATTCTATAATTGTAGCTGCAGCAACAAGACATAGGGACTCTCTGGACCAGTGAGAAATCTGCAGGAAGTCCAAGGAAGTTTGACACAATGCAGTGAGCCAGATTTAGGAACTCTCAGAAACCTCGTCCAATATTTTCCCCAGTTTAGTTTGCCCCCGTAGCAAGAGGGCTGACCTTTCAACCAAAAAAATAGGCTTTTGTTCTAATCTCTGTCAAGGAATCATGACAGGACAATGTGCCATTCCTCAGCCTCAGGCCTACATCTGAACTGGAGAATTAGGTTTATTATAGCCATATCTATGGTGAAATAACTGGCTGGCTCAAGACATTGCTGAACCTTTTTGGAAGGGGGATGCCTATCTACTGAACACTCCTAATAAACAGATAGGGCTCAAGAGGGTGTATACTTACATGTCAGCTAGATTAATGGGCTTGCCTATAGCTGAAAGATGATTTATATTTTGAGAAAAGGAGTAATTTGATCCAAGTTATATAAAAAGGGACAGTGCAGTCTCAAGGGAGAGAAAGATGTTAAGCCAGAGACTCAATAAAACTAGGTCACTTGAAGAGTGGGATATGGAAGATTACTATACTGATTTCTTTAACTTGAGCTGATTCTTGCCGTACTTCTTTCTTTGCTTGCCCAAATTTCTTTCCCTCCCACCTTTGATTGTTGAGGAAAAGGCACGCTATCATGTAATCTTGTTGGCCTTACATACATAACCATACTTTGTACTTATGTAGCTGCAAGTCTTTTTGGGAAGATGGTCTAAGCAGTGGCTTATAACAAGTGGTTACCAGATTGCTTTACTATTAGCCATTGCCCATAGCATGAACAAACATGTAAAGTGAAGCAAATATTCTTACTGGAATATTAACAATTAAGTTTCAAATTCCAATATTGAGATTAGTTCGATGTATCTCACCTGAGCAATTAACCAATCAGTTAAGAGATCTTCCAATGCCACAGAACCCAAGAAAAAAAATCTCTACATGGTGAATGAACTTTTTAAAAAGTAGGAATGAAAAAGACATAGAGTATCTACAGCATCTTAATGCAATGGCTGGATAAAACTATTGTTGTGCCTGAAACTAATTAAAATAGGGCTAATTTATCAGGACATGCTCATGTTATTTCAAGATTTTCTGGTGAACTTCTCAATGGATTGTACCCCTTTGGTTAGATATGTCTGAAGGCCAAACAAAAATAGACATTAGGGGATCCATAATAAGATCTGGCACCTTTGAAAAGGTGCATGCATGCACTTTGTAGCATCTTTTTGGAGTGCTTTCCTAAGAAACTTGAGGTCCATCAGCCAGAGGCTGCTGCAAATGCATCCATTTAGAACTTAGAAGGTAAGGCATTTTGAGTCCCAGAACTAAATGAACTTCACAGTCCTGCCACGTAAAATCCACCCCTGCTTAGCCCAAGCCAGAATAGCGCAACTGCCAGAAGAGGGAACAGAACAATCTCAACAGCACAGCTACATTTCAGTTCATACATTCCCTTAAAAAGCTGGAGGAAAATAGCAAAATATAAATACTCTGGTTTACATAGTTGTGGTTTACACAACTTCACAAATGAGAGGTATTTAGATTCTGTGGCTTACACAGTTACACATTCGAAAAGGGTTTCCAGGAGTCCTCCCCAAACAGTAAGCTAGAGATGCCCAGCAGCTAGGAGCAATAATAATCTCTTTGAAGGCTTATCTGCTGTCCTATTTTTTGCTGTGTTCTAGAAAGGCTGAAATATTTTCATCATTTAGCCCCTTTTATAAAACCTCACCATCCCTAGCCTAATTCCAAAATAGTTCCAGCTGTGAGTAATATTTTGATGACACCCAATATCAGATGGGCGTTTAATGTGTGTCAAGAACAAAGACATCCTTTTGACATTTGAAAGTACTATTATTCCTGCAGGCAAATAAATGTGCTATTCATTTTTATGAAGTTTTAACTCAAATGCAAATGTCCCTCAAGGAATAGCTGGCAAAAGGGAGTCACCTAGAGACCTGCATCTGAAGGGGCCCTATGGTTATATACACATCTACAGATCTCTGTACATCTCACATTTCAGTTTTAAAATATCTTGAAATAAGGTCTGGCTCTAAAATGTGCTTGTGGGTGTACATGTGCATATGTACTAACATACCACAAAGTTTGCGTACTGCATGTGGGAATTCTTATTGCATCAAATAACAATTCTATAATTTAAAACATTAAGCTTCCACTACTGAATATGGATTTAAAATAGGGGTGCTGAACCTCAGGTCCACAGTCCAGCCTAACCTCTAGTTAACCTGCTGTGATCTCCTAGATAGCCGTGCCCTCTTCTCTCAGCCTACCTGCTCTCCCCAAGCCCATTTGTTTGCTTGCTTCCAGTGGAGGCTGGTGCTCTAATGTCAGTGGGGCAACGTCTGGGGCAAGATGCAGTCTGGGCTTCTAAGGAGCTGTCTGTGGTCCTGCAACCAAGGTGAGTGTCCTGTTCAGGCTGCACTCTTCAATGTTCAAGCTAAAGCCCAGGGTGAATATACTGCCTCACTAACACTGGAGCCGCCCACTCCCACTGGCCACCGCCCAGGTCTTGTGCAGTTTCCCACCCCATTCTAAAAGGCTGAGATGTCTTCTTAAAGTTCAAGGGACTGGCAGTGTGAGCCTTAATCTAAAACAGGCTGATACTGGTATTATTTTGGCCTCATTCCCTCTGCCTTTGGCCTGTCCACCACTGGGATGTGTCCTGCAACAACTTCTCTAAAATTGAATTTGGCTCTTAGGCTGAAAGAGATTTAACATCCTGGTTCTAGAAACTGGACAACCTGCAGTGTGTGTACCACACACAGGGAGTTTGTGGCACTATGGGACCCAGTGAAGCCTAATTACCCACTGTCAGCATTTTTGCTCTTCAGACCAGAGGAGAATCCATGCCAAAACATGGATGCAGTTACAGTAAAACATTACTGTCTTGCTTTTTTATATTGGGCAGAATCCAATGGGTCACTTAAGCTTCTGCCAGTTCTTATATGCCTGGCCAATTAAGTCCAGTGGCCTGCACCACTTGTGCAATGGTAAGCGAATGTTTCCCGGGCACCCTGAAGCAAAATTACTCATTTTTGGAAAGAAGCAGGTCAGTGGAGCTTGCACAGAAGGCCTATGCCAAACTGCCTGCTTCCAGTGAGTGTCCCTACCTGTTTCAGGGATTCCTTGGGAAAGCATTACATCACCCTTGCATCAGCTGTGGGTTCCAGTTGTGCCATGGAATTGGTGGGGCCCACCTCTTTTGGGAAGCAATCAGCAGAGCAGAAAAGAATAACCTAGGGCAGAAAAACCTTGTTGATTTTTTTCCTTGAAGTGATAGGTATTTAGTGCTTTCATTCTTATTATTAGCCACCTTGGGTTCCATGTGTGGAAGAACAAGCTGTATAAAGGAATAGTATATTAATAAATAGGGAGCTGTTATTCAGTCAGACCCTCCAGCCAATAGGTTATTAAATCTATTAATGCAAAAAATCCATTGTGTGCTTGCGGATTTTGTTTTTTGTTTTTAATCTCATGTGAATGTGGTTTTCACATTTTCAAAATAAGTAAATATGTATTTAATTTGTTTAGCTTATACCTTCTGCTTCTTGGAAGAAGCTCAAAGCAGCTTTCAAATAGTTCCCAGGAGGAGTCCCATTCATGCACTACTTGGATCTGGATTAGAAGGGCCATAGTATACTGGCAGAGCAGATGCTTTGTTTGCAGAAGGCCTTGGATTTAATCCCTTGCATCTCTGGGTAGGACTGGAAACACTTCTGTATGGAACCCTGGAGAGCCATTTCTGGCTGTCAGTGTCAACCAGAGGTCTGGATTTGGAATATGCATTTTCCTATGTTCCTAATAGTTTCCATCAGCAGAATAGGTAGAACGGTTTGGGGTGGGGGGGGGGGGTTGGGAGACCTTCTAGAGCAAACTGGTGGAGGAGCTGTATGGTGGAGTTATAAAGGGAAATTCTCCTTGCATGTGCAGAAGCTCCCTCACACAATGCTGGCTTTCTCTCTTAAATCCTCCTGATTTAGCACTGTTGTTGTAAACTTGTCAAAACACTGGCCAGTGCTGTTCCAAAATATGAATAAAGAAAATAACACAAATGCATCCAAACTATGCTGTCTAGCCATGCTTTTCAAAATCTATCTGGAAAAACAACTTGGACTAATACAAGGAAGTCCCCAGAGAGAGCATAAGAAGTATACTCTCCAGTGGGCCACCATAAAGAAAGCAATCTTCTAGTGAATCCGTGTGTTATTGTTTCATGAGGGACCAAAATCATTCTTCTTTGCTCTACCTCTTCCTTGGATTTATGTCTCATGCTTTTATTCTAAACCTCCGTGAGATTTATCAGCCTGCATTTTCCTAATAGAATGTAGCCTGCTATTCTGGAAGGAGTCAAAATACAGTATAATACTTTGTCAGCATGTGGGATGCAGATAAAACAGACGTACCTCCCACGGTTCCATGAAAACAAACAGCACAAGTGTTCTCCCACACAGAACTGATTATAATTTCAGGGGCTTAAGTGTGAGGCAACCTCCTCCACAGAATGTGAGAACCATCCAAACTGCAACCTTTCAAGGAAAGAATAGTCTTAATCATGGATAGGCATGTGGGAGAGATTCCTGCTTATTGTTATTAAACAAACTAGCTCAATCCCCCCCCCCACTTGCTTTGTATACCAGGGTTCTGTGGAGCAATTGTATGTTACTGTTTTTTCTTTTTAATTAGTTCCTCCAAAAGAAGGCTTTCTCTGCTCAGTCACAATTCACCATATTTATTTGCAAGTTTAATATTCCTCAATTAATAAACATGAAAACAATGTTAGCCTTTGGTGACCAAAGAAAATATTGGCTTGCAGAAATGTGGTTTCCATATGCTGCAAGCCACCAAAGGAACACGTGACTCCTGCTTTATTGGGAACAGTGAAGCAGACCTGACATTGTAGCAAGATGGGCAGTGCATGCAGGATATCCATTAAAAGGATAGGCAAATGCCAACACAAGCAAACCTCAATTTACCTTCTATTCAAATCACAGGTATTATTGCCCAAGGAGGAAATGATTAAAATCAGTATTAAAATGGGAGGAAAAGCAAACCTAGAAGCTTTGATATTCCTGGTCTAAATAGACAGTTACCAAAAGCTGAAGCTTTAGATCACCAAAGTTTATGTCATACTAAATGTGTTAGCCTTTAAGGTACCACAAGTGCATTTTTCTCCAGTTTAAACATGATGTCTGCTACTTCTATTGGATTGAACTGAACTGCTCTTCTACATGAGACTGTTAATTCCTTATCTAATTTCACTGCACAATTGAGATCCAAGATCTACACAGAGAACTTTTCATTTCCTGCTTTTCTGCTGCATCAGCTATAGATGATGCTGTGCTATAATAGAATTACACAAGTATGAAATGCCTTTTCTGCCACTTTTGGAAATACTACCTATATTCTGCGTTCTAAAATTAATTTTTAAAAATAAGTTAAGTGCTCTTTAAAAAAAAACCTTTTATGGATAGTCAATCCATCATTTAAAGAACCCATAAATAACTGTGAGTAAAGAATCATAAGCTTGCGCAATAAGTGTCTCATGTAGAAAAGTACCAACACTGGACTTCCACTGGCAGAAATGGATTTCTCTTCCCCACCCCAAGTTCCCTGCCCTCCCATCTGCTCCTTAATGTTGGGGCACCCACCAAAACAAGTTTTTGGCAGGCACAGGGGCTGCAAAAGGAAGAAAAGATGGAAAATGTCATTGTGCAAGAGTCAGATGCAATCTGATATTAAATTAAAATATTTTAGCTAACCTTTCCGCCACACTAGGCTGTTTAAAGAAAACTCACTGGCTTATTTCACAGCCAGTCTGATTTGGCTAGAGAAAGTTTGTCTATCATTGCTCATGATAAGACAAAGTTTAAGAACGTAATAAGAGCCATGCTGAATCAGGCAAAAGGTCCGTTTAGTCCAGGATTCCATTCACACAGTAGTCACCTCAGTCCTTAATTCAATATATTTGCCTTTCAGATTAGCTTAACATGAAGGCTATCTCAAACTGAAACTGGTATATGCACAGTTTTCATCTTTTTTCATGACAGGTATTTTATTCATTGCATTTATTTTTATATGTGTATGCCACCCCCTACTCCAAGAGGAGTCTATTGGTGGCTATAAAGGAAATAAGTGGCCATTGATCCACATATCGTGCAAAAGAAATCGTGATGCAATCCTGAAATGTCATCAATATTTCTTTTAATATTTTACTTAATGTGCTCAGGTGCACTGGTAATCTGTAAGGAACATAACAGGTAAAACTGCAGCAAACCTGAACAACATATAGAAATAATGAAGCCAAACTTTGGTAGGGATGCTATAGAATTCCCATCTTACCTCAGACTTTGTTTAAGAGGCAATGGCAGCTATCCAGAAGGTCAGTGCCCATAGACTCAAGTATCTGGAACATTTTTATCATAGTACTAAGTGGTGGCAAATAATCAGTAAATGCTAATAGATATTACATGGAAAAGGTCAATTTTCCTGCTTTTCGGTGGCAAACACATGACCGAAAAAAAAGTTATATGTGTTTGGTCATCTTTTATAACTGACTATTCTGTGGTTTTATTCTATGGTATTATTCTAGTTTGTTTGTTTGTTTGTTTTGTTCCCATTTGTGTGCTTATGTTATTTCTTTGGATTCTGATCTAAATGTGTCTGATATTTAAGCAATTACTATGTGCAATTACTATGTTTAATTTCATGTTTCTAAATCAATTTGTTGGTAAGATGCTCACAATTCCCTTTTAGCCAGTTATGAGTATTCCTTTCTTTTCCCTGGTTAAACATATCTAAGACTCAAGGTACATTTAAGGAAAACAAATAAGGATAAGAAAAGATTTTGCAATATTATTGATGTGGCATTATTAATGAGAAAATCTTTTAAAAATCAATTTCACAAGAAGCTACAAAAGAAAATGTTTAATGGTGTCTTTCCGTAAGCCTTGAAGTGTAGTTCTTCAAGATAGTTAGGGGACTTAATAGTTGGAAAAACCCCAAAAGTGCCCCATTATTATACTGGTGATGTAGCTAAATGTCTACCAGGCTTTCCCAGTGATGAGTTGGATTGTCTGGGTCTTACTGGCTTGACTGAAAACATAAGCAGCCACATTGTCATGGGCTTGTATTTGTCAATATGCACACAGTCCTAAAAGCAATGTAGCACCTAGGTAAGGGTGGTGTTGTCTTTCGCCAGAGATACCATGATGCCAATGTATTCAAGTATCTCCAATGTTACTAAAAGAATGTTAGTGACCATGGTATGTAGTTGGCTGGGAAATGGAGATATAGAATCAGCAAAATAGTTTTGCTTCTTGATTATATATGTATTTATGTATTTACCTGCTTTTTAAATTTGTATATTTCCTAACCAGCAAATACACTGGGCATGGTTTACAATAATAAAATAAAATAGCAACAAAATAACCAACCTGTACAATACAACAAAATTATCAGAATAATACCATATTAAAATTACATCAGCAGCACAATTAATAACAAGTTTAAAAATAAAATGTTTACTCAAAGAGGTAGGTCTTTACCAGCATCAAGGATATAAAATGAGGTCTGCAGATGGAAGAAAGTTCTCTTGGTAGCCATCTGGCCACCGCAAGATTTATAAGCATTCTAAAGATGGCTTTCAAACTTTCAGATGGCACACAGCCTTGTACCAGATGATCCCTGAGTGAGTCCCTGTGTGTGGACTCATTCTCACTTAGGAAGAAAAAGAAGAAATGAATTGGCCAAAATCATATTCTTAAGGCATGTGGGAGAGCAGGGGTGGGGGGGAGTTTCTTTATTTTTTCTGTTCTAAGGTGCTGAAACAGAAAAAGAAAGATTCCACAAGACCATCCTACTAAATAAAATAGGGCATATTAGGATCATACAGGATACTTTATGATCTTCGGTGAAAGGCTAATTCAGAGCAGGAAGCTTGGGAAAGGATGCTACTTGTGCCACTTCGGGACATAATATTGTTCCTCCATGGACAGAATATCCCTGTAGTAAAAAAAAAAAAACATTTTCCTTTTTGTTATTATCACTCTTTCCTTTCCATTGGAAGAGAAAAATATTCCAGGCATGCAGAGAGTTCTTTTTAAAACTTTATTGCAATGAAGGGAACAGAAAGGAATGGTTTCCTTTCCATTTTTCTGTTCACCTGAGCACATGTTCATACACCCCTTTTGAACCCTGCTCCCGGCCGCTCGTTCCCTCCTCCTTTCCCCTAATTGGCTAATAGGGTACTGTGAGTTTACACTCTTTCCACCCGCCTACTCCACGCTGCCCCAACACCGGCCCTTCTTCTCAATCCAGCCCTGCCCCTGGCTCATTTTGTTCTGCCCAGCTTGTCAATAAACAATCAGCAAGTATTTGGCCCTCCTGCCTACGTGTCTGTTTCCCCATACCTTGTGCTATCTGATTTTGGCCCCTCCCCTCCTTTGGGCTAAGTAATTTTCTTTGTTACCTTTTTAAATCTTTTTACTCCCTTGTTTCAAATCATCCTGTCACACCTATCACTTGAGAATGACATATTTGCTTCATGCCAAATAAGGCAGAAAGAGAAATGCAAGGTATATTTGCCGTACCATTCTTCGCAGTTCAGATTTTGACCTTGTGCTTGATTTCTTTAGGTGACATTGGAAAGAATAGTCAACCTTGTTTAAAGCAGAGTTCAGGACTGGTGCAAAAATGAATAAAAATAAAAATGGTTGGCAAATTGATTTAGAGGAAAAGACAATAATTGTGCTTTTCTATCTAGCACAGTGTCATTGGCGTAAAAGTGAAAAAGCACAGGGAAGAGACCTAGTAAGCTTCTATTTAAATTGCCATTTATCATTTTGATAGGGGTTTTTACAGGTGAAAGAGATCATTTTCCTAGCTAGTGTTACTGAGTTTTGATGGCTTATCCTTTCGTACAGATTGCTGAATCTGGAAAAGAAGCAAACAAAGGGCCAAGTGGAAGAGAAACAAGGGCTCTGTGAAATCTTGCCATATAAAACACTCCAGTTTCTTTGGTTTCATGATCCTTCCTTATTACATGACCTGCTGAGATGGTAGAATAAAATAATGTTTTCCCCAAATATTTGGCAATGCATGTGTCAATTGCTCTATGTCCATCCCAACCAAATGCAATAAAGTAACCATTCCTTGAACTGCCATTTAATGGGAATGTATTTTAAAACAGCTATAAACTGCTTACAGAGTTTGAAATTGTTTACAGAGTTTATTGCTGTTTATATAGGTCAACAATTCATTGAGTTCCACAGGCAAACTGGAGCTAATGATCTGCGTTTCCCAGTCACATTGCTGAAACAAGTCACCATGGCTTGTCACAGCCACCACATGTGCCAAGCACAAGCCAGCTGATTTTCCTGATTATTCACCTAGGCATGGCTTGCTGTGTCATCTGGCCCTGGGTAGTGTGGCTGTCTGGGGCAGGGAGCAACTCTCAGCCCATGGGTTATTGAGACTGGGTTATTGGAACTGCTTCTTATGCAAAATAAGCCTTGTCATCCAGGTTCAGATGACACAGCAAACTGCACCAATATGGATAACAATAATGAATAAATAGCTGGCACATGCAGTGACCACAGTCAGCCATGTTTTAGCCACCAGAACCATAAGCACCAAGTCAATGGTACATTTTGTGCAATTTTCAGTTGTCCTTTGTAGCATTCCCAACACAATGCTTGCCCAAATTTTCCCTGAGATCATCATTGGCTGAGACGAGATGCTTAAACCTCCTCTCAGCTATTTATAGTATAAAATGTAAAAAAGAGAAATTCTCATCCATGGCTACACACAAATGTTTTTTTCTTAAAAATTTTCTTCTAAATCTCCTTTCCGAACCTGGTGTACTCCAGAGGTTTAAACTACAATTCCCAAAATTCCATATCATTAACTGTATTGGCTGAGACAGATTAGAATTCAATAGATCTAGTCAATATATTGGGAAAGGCTGCTCTACAAGATAAAATAAGGACAAAGATCTAACAAAGAACCAGAAATTACGGTCTGTCCCTGGAAAAATGGAGCCAGTTTGGTCATATGCAAAAAAGGACTAGCTAAATTATGATTATCAGCAGTGCTTTTTTGTAAAAAAAAAATGCTGGAACTCATGTCTTGGGGTCACACTTTTACACAATCGTCGCTGGCGGCAGTAAGCACTCAGCGCGTGACCACTCAACCAATCCCAAGCCAAGCAGCATCCCAAGTCAAGCAGTGCCCTCACAATCAGGGCTGACAATCAGCGCCAACACACAAACTGCCCGCAGGCACTATGTTAATGATTTTTGCTGCCGATCTGCTACGCCCAACAAGGCGATTCACAATCACTTGGAAAAATCAGTCAAAAAATGGTGCCGGAACACCGTTCCGGTGCATTCTATGGCAAAAAAGTCCTGATTATCAGAACTAAAACAAAGTTACCCCATCACAGATTTATACCTTGTTCTCCCTATTTTCTCTAACAGCCAAAATAACTCTGATGGTCTATATTCACCATAATATTAGGCTTAAAGATACATGCCAACAATATCTGGGCACAATGCTGAGTAGATGTACAGGATGCCTGGTCACATGCTTACCTGCTAAATGACTATTTCTAAAATTCCTTCTATGAATATAAATTAGCATACATAAACTTAACATATTAAAAGGGGCATATGTGCCTCCTTTTTATGGTGGTGTATTTCTTCTTTTTGGGGATGCATAAGCGGCAACCCTACATCTAATTACTTCAGGGTACTTGGATGAATTTCCACACCCCCCAAAGACTTCATTCAGATGGCCTAGATATTCACTAGCACAACCTTTCATTATCCTAACCTGTGCCGATTTACTCTTGTTTTGTTGCTTTGTTTCCTTTTGCTTTGTTTAGTTTCATTTAGTTTTATTTTGTTTTTGGTCTTGGGGTTTTTCAGGAAAGATTTGTGATCCCTGTGTTTCATTTATCACAAAGATGCTCACCCGTTGTTAACTGCGAAGTAGCCAAACCCTACATCTGCCAAGAGTTAACAATGTAGCCTGCCTTGTTATCATGTGAAAAGACTCGCTAGGAAAGAGGAAGGAGAATTTCAAGGCACAAGTATGTATTTGTCATACTTTGACGGTAATTCAAGACTAATGACATTCAGGATCAGCCCTAATAAAAATACTTCAGTGGAAATCAATGTTGTGATATCCTTTTTCTAAAGAAGGGATAACATGTTAGAAGTGTTATAGTGCTAGTAAAATCAGCTTTTGCATTTTTCCTCAGCTAAAAGTGTAAGATCAACATCTCACAATGCATGCTACAATACTTTTTCAAGGTGAAATCAGAGAGACTTTGCTAATAAGGGCAGATTCCTAGCTGTCAGGTCTTACACAGTATACATTTTCTAGATCCGTCATTAGTTCTTGTAATCTCTTAGGGTATCTTGGCCAGTGCCCAACAACTGATACAGTCGAGGGTTTCCAGCTAAAACAACAGCCTCCACATTTTTATCTTCCCATCCATCAGAGGTTGGTTGAACAAAGATCTAATTTGTCATTCTACCCATTTGGAAAAAAATTGATGAATGGTTTAATTAGATGTTTAAAAAAGAAAGGAAAAAAATTTGGCAGCTTGAAGTTGGGAAAACAATATGCATGAGATTTATTAGAAAATGAAGAAATTGTTTCTCCAACAACTATTGAAGAATGCCGAACTGTAACAGAGAAGTGGAAGTGATAATGAACAGGAGGAGTCCAAAAACATTAAGCTGGTAATAATAAACAAACATCCTGGAACATAGAGTAGTGGCTCAAAAGCAAACTCACTCCCACAGTTATGATAATACACAGAGTCTACGGGCCAAACTGCTTGCTACATAAAATGTGTGTTTTAAATAGTGTGTTTAGGATTGTATGTGCCATGTCTTTAAAACAAAAAGCAGCATGCTTTCCATTATAGGCTGGGATAGTGGCAAGGGGGTTAATCTGCCCCCCATCACACTTACACAGTTTTGTCCTGCTAAAAGCAATCTTTTCCCGTTTTTTTCACTAAATATGCTAGAAAAAATATATTTAGGAGCAGGCAGAACCTTCCAGAGTGATTTTTGTGGGAATCTTTCCATGCCAGGATCCCCTCCGCTGCTGCTTTTCTGCCAGGAAAACACATTATTGATGCAGGGCCAGTGCCGAGGCTTGGCTTTATTGGACACTTCCCAGGAGCCCACACCCAAGAGAGGACCATGGCCCACAGCCCCTTGGAGCCGTTTCTCCTCTTTGCTAGGGCATCCTGCTTTTCCACCCATCCCTTGCCCTTCCACCCATCAGACAATGGTGAAGGTGAGAAGGAGGCACACAGCAGATGCCATTGTTCCCTGGCTCCCTCCCTGACTCTCAAGCAAGTAGTGGCAATGATGAGAAAGAGGATAAGGAGCAGTAGCAGCTGGAGACAATGGTGGTGAGGAGGCAGATCCACTGGCCCACTGAGGGTTTTGCCCAAGGAGCCACCACTGTATTGATGTCATATATGGTTGGCAGTAGCTTTAGCATATGCAGAGGCTATCAACTTGTCTTGGCACACAATTCTCCTGGGCCCTGGCCAACAAACAAATAATGAGGTCAGATGGGTACTGTTTGACTAAAACATTCAGTGGACCACAACTGATTTATTTATTTATTTATTTAAACAACTTATATGCCACCCCCTTCGCATAAGCCTTGGGGCGGCTTCCAATCATAAATAAACACCAATAAATGAATACATAAAATACATAAAATAGTGGAGACATCCTGGCAATTTAAAAGCAATAAATAACATTAACAATTAAAATAACATTTGAATAAAAAGGTCTTGGCCTGGCGCTGAAAAGCAAATAACGACGGCGCCAGGCGGACCTCTCTGGGAGCGCGTTCCACCAGTTGGGTGCCACCGCAGAGAAAGCCCTCCTCCGAGTACTCACCCTCCTAATATCCTTCACAGAGGATTTAAGGTATACATTTAGTTTTACAGTGGATTGTTCATCAGATTATTATAATGCCCTGTAGCACTGGCCCTGCATGGGCACTATCCTGGAAGTACCAGGTAGTGCACTACTGGAGATACCCACATAAGAAGCATCCTACAAAGGACAGGGAAGAAGCAGGCTGGGAATCAGGCTAGCAGCGTGGTGAGAGGCACCATCCTACAGCATTTCTTGTTAATTGAAGGTGTTTTGTGCATGCATGAAAGAGTTTGGGATCTCACAGAATGGCAACTGGGTCTGAGAACTTTTTCTACACAAAGCTGCTAATCTACTGCTGTTAAATTACACAAGCTTGTAAGTTATACTTTTGTAGCAGCACTGCGATACAAGCTCTGCGTGAGGACCTTGAGTCAAGTCAAAACAGCCTGAATATGGGCTGCATAGTCAGATGCTGCTGAGAATGACCAGCACTTTGGCATTATTTTTTCCTCTGTGGGTGTTTTTGATGGTTACCCTGGTTAGGGTTTGGTTGGCTTCAGATTCCTTTGTGAAGGCTATGAGATGTTCCAGTGTGTCTGTGGGATTTTGGTTTCCTTTCCTGTTTTCCAATGGGCTGTGCCCTCCACTTGCAACGTGATTTCCTGTTGACAGGGGTTAAATCAATTAACTGAAGGTACAAAGTGCCTGGAAGCAAAATGTTTCCAGAACCATCTTTCAGCTTCCAATAAAAATGAATGTTTGTATGCAAAAGGCAAATATTTTTCAATTAAACAGATTTCAAAACTCTGCATATATTATATGCTAATATGAAATGACAACCAGGACAGGACATCTATCTCTTTAGGAAATGGCAATGAATTTGCATAGCATTTCTTGCAGCAACTTAGAGGCAGTTTTGGCTTCTTGTCAATAGAAGCCTTTTGTACTTTAAATGATATCTTTGGGAGAAAGCCAGGCAAAATGCTACAATACAAAAAACTATACCAATCTAGAGCTCAGTTATAGAACACTTTCTCTTCCCATATTTTCTTATACAATTATTTGTCTCCTGAACAAAACACAAGAAATATTAGAATGAGACTTTATATTTTCACTTGCCCCTGAAATAATACTTGGCACTGTGAAATGCTTGCATCATAAATGACTCCAATACTGGAATAATTTTATGGATTGTGATGTTGGTCTGGCACAGGATCCAGGATCTATGCAGCCATTTTAAACCTGGTAGTGATCTAACTCCCTGTTCCAGAATTTGTAATAAAACAGTGATGGATTCCATTACAGCCAAAATGTACAGGCAGATAATTATGGCAGTTCCAAACTCAGGTACAGCCATGATGCCAGAACTGGTCTCAAGTTCAGTCTTTCTTCTAATCAGAAGATGATTAGGTAGTTATCCTTATTTTGTTAAATAAATATATAAATAAATGATTAGAAACATTAAAGGGAAGGCAAATGGTTAAATGAATAACAATGAATAAATATGCATTAGAAGCAGATTACAAAAGGGTACCCATTCACAGGGTCAAATTAAACAGTAGAATCATATGCCAAAACAGGCCCTTCCTACTTGTTTATTTTTTAAAAAGGCACAAAGGCACTTCAGGAAATAGTTTCCTGTTATATTTGGGCTTTTTAAGTGGATGGTTCATTTACAACTTGGCTGCCTTCTACGTACTGCATTGTTCTGTATCTTAACCACTGTCATTGTTTTGGTGATTCTGTTGTACTTGTTAATGTTTCTGATCAGATGCTTTGGACACTTATTACCCACAGTAAGTTAAACACATCTGTTGGGAATGAAATAGAAAAATAATCACATAAGCAGAATGGTAGCTATATGCTGAATAATAACAAACACTGTGGGAAATCCATGCTGCTTCAGAAAGCTATGCTTGCTTTACTTCCACAGCAAATCATTCTTTCAGGATGGGTAGACTCTAAGGGTGTTCTCACTCTCCCAAAGTCAGCCTCCAGTTGACCTTGGAATGCCACATTCACTCAACCAGTGGTAAAACAGAAGATCAGATAACAGGAGGAGGTGACCGCTCATGCTCCAGCTAGGCATGCATGCGTCGCAACATAGCAACGTAGCTCATTGTACCTCGAATGTAAAGTTAGGCTCATACATGGTGTCCCTTTTCTTGTAAATGGAGCTCCAGGCATTTCTACATCTAAGCACACTTGATGGCCCTGCAAATGATTTTCGCTGACCAGGTAGGTGAGCCAATGGGGGCTAAGTGTTGTTCACTGGTCCAAAGCTCTCTCATGTTCTCTCATACCAGCTGAGGAAGTCTGATGACAGGGAGAAAAGGAAGAGCTCATCACATCTTGCAGGTCTCAGACTCAGAGAGGATGAAATCTTATTTCATGATTAAGGATGCTACAATTATGCAATATTTAATATATAATATGGATTATGGAATATGCTTCCCAGTGAGGTTCAACTGGTGCTGAGCCTATATTCTTTTTGGAGCCAGGTTAAAATCTTTTTATTTAACCATTATTTTAAAAATTAGTATTTTTGACATTTACAGTCACTTTTATTTATTTGGTTTTGATTGAATGTATTTGTTTCAGGTTTGATAATTTTATTGTATTGTTGGATTGATTGGTTTACGATATTGCTTTTAATCATGTAAGCCGTCCTGAGACGCGATAGTGAAGGATGGCACACAAATGTTTTAAATAAATAAATAAATAAATAAATAAATGGGCTAGTGAATGTTGCCCAAACAGCTGCTTCTGGGTCATAAAGTTTTCTGCATTTGAGAAAGTTTGCACCAAAGGGCCAGCTGGAGAGTTACTTGTTACTAGTGATGCAGAAGCATCTTTGTCTGAGAATTTTCGTTTTGAAGAATACATGTACATTTTGAAAATACACAGATGCACACACTCACACATATTATGATGTAATTTTACTCAAGTTGAAATGTCAAGTAAGCACACAAAATGATCCCCACACAGTTACTTTATATTCCAGATATTTCTCATGTGAATATTCTTCATGTGGGAAGCAATGTTTGTGCAGAGGTTTGTGGGAGATTTTCTGTGTATTGTCATGTATATTTCTAAGAAGAGTTTTATGAGAGTGTGGAAAAAAAACCTTCTCATCCACATGCCAAGCTGCTAAATAATTTCATGCATGCCACCTAGGACAATTAGAATAGCCTACACTGGAAGCTGTTTGGTGTGTCTCCACCCGCAGTCCAACATTAAAGGCAGGAACTGTCTCTTATATCCAGCCAGCAAAGAGTGTTTGTCTTTCCAGATGTGCTCAGCTCTCCTCTGCCCCTAGAACCATTTAAGAAAGCAACCTATGCTTCCCTCAGGCAAAAGACAGTTCTGGGCATACGTGTTAGCAAATGTAGGGTTCTGACTCAGGCTGGTACCTAGCAAAATCATAGTTTTCCCCAAACTGAACACATTTGTGGCACATGTAGACACAACAGAAATGTACCCTGCTCTAAAACAAACCATTCCCTCAGAGTCTTTCTAGGACACAACAGTGTTTTGGGAAACGATTTTCAGAAGATCTGTAGAGAAGAATATCTGAAAAAGGCCATCGAAATGATGGAACATTGCAAAGTATATCAGTGTTTGTTTGAGATGATATTTCACAGAAAGAAAACAAAGCAGAGCTTAACAAAAGTTATGTCTCAGTTACAAACAGGACTCTATTTGACACTGCTGCAAATCATTTTCTATTCAGTGACTCCTTGGCAAATTTTCTTCTTCCTATGTGCATTTGGATGTATATATGAAACTAGATAGCAGGTCCTGTCAAAAGTAAACAAGAAAGACTTTTCCGTGCCAGGAGAAGAACTGTTTCAACCCCCTCCTGCCATATCCACATGGCAACATGGAAATGATTGCACAGTCCAATTGTTTCAATGTTTTATCTTTAAATAAATGTGTTTTGTTTTGCCTTTTCATTTATTAACCTTGGGAATAATTTACACAAATCTCTGGAACCAGTTTTCTTGGGCTTGAAAATACACATGAAGTCATTCTTGATGTCAGTCTTTTGAAATGTAAAATGTATGACCTCTGCTTTCCAGAGTTCAGTCCTAACTGCAAGAAATGATGACCTGCTGCTATAACTATATGAATCTATATAACCTCGAAAGAAGGATATTGGACATTGCCTTCAGGACCTCATTGCAAAGCTGTGAGACTTCATAGTGGGATCCCATTGCAAAGCTGGGAGATGACTAGAGCATAGGTGGAGGAAATCCCATGATGAATCTGACCGAACACGCCTCAGAACTCATTATTGAGTCTATGCTGTGGCAATGAGGGCGGCAAAGAAGGAATTCTTCTTTGCTTCCATTGCATCCTCACAGTTCTGTCCAGCTTAGCACTTTTAGGTTGTGCAGGGCCTAAAAAGGACCCTATCACACCATCAGTAGCTCACTGTGACTACTTTGCCCAGCACTTTAGGAATAAATCACTCAGATTTGCCATGAGCTGGACTCCACAGTTGATATGGTTTTAGAATGGAGCGCAATTTGGTCCATCTTTATTAGATGAATTTCAATTGTTTTGGCCTGAGGATGTGGACAAGCTGCTTGGTCTGGTCTGACCGACCACTTGGCTGCTTGACCCTTGCCCCTCGTGGCAGAGAATGACCATCTACAGGAGATTATAAGGAAGAAAAGTAATGTAGATCACATATTTTGAACTGGGATATTAGGCTTCTAACAACAATGGCTATAGAATGAACTTTTTCATATCTAGTAGCTGAAAATGGGATGATCTCTGCATCTTTTTTGTCTGCAGGGAATTAAAAAGTCAAGATATTAGTGATATCAATGTCCATTAAAATATCCTTCTCACCGTGTTGCTCCCTTACCCATCTTGTTCTTTCCTGCCCTGCATTTCTTTCTCATGGTCCATACTTTGGTAGCACTGGTGGTACAGTTGAGGAAACCATGGACAGATTCCCATCAACAAATGTTTGTTCCCATCCAAAAATGTGTGAACTGAGCCTCTTGCAATGGTTCCCAAATGCTCAGATGAAGAGAAAATTCATAGATAAGGTAAAGTTGCTTAGAACTCATATTACCTTGAAGCAGAAGAAACATAACATGGGCAGGCTGTCTTCACTACCAGGACTTATTCTCTCCTGTCCACCTTTGTTTCTTTCTCATTCCTCCTCCCAGATGCTGTTCATGTTCAGAATTCAATATAAAATAGAAGGAACCATACCTGTTCTGCTTATGAAGTGACTTGATAATTAAATTGGCAACCAGCCTTGCAAATCTTTGGCCCTAGACACAAATGAACTAGGTAGGTATCAAGAAGGTAGTTATTTTGCTAAATTGTCAGCAGTTAAATCTTATACTCAAATATGATAGCTATCTTTGGAAGAAGATACATTAATAATAAGAGTTGAGGTCAAAGTATGTTTATGTGTTGTGAGTCCACCTTCAAATCTCAAGTATTGGAAAAATCAGCTCAAATCAAATCAAAGTCTGGTTGACCTTCATGCCTAGCCCACTGCTAGTTCTGCCAACTTCTTTCTTGGCCATCTGGTGAAAGCTGTGGTACCTAGCAGCAGGATCCTCCCTGAACTTTCTTTCACCACAGTCAATGCAAAAGACAATACGGCAGTAGCAAATGACAGAAAGCAGCTTAGGACAAGACTGAAGAGTTTCACCTAGTACTCTGTTTGCCCCCATCATGTCTGATAGCAAAAATGTAACGTAGGGCTGAAGAGTGTCTGAAGAAAACATGCTGAGCTCTCATTTTGTCATACATTGACAATGCTGGTTTCCCTTAATCTGTGGACCAGTAAATGCTTCTTCATGGCATTCAGCAAATGAAATATGAGTTCCTGGTGAACCTGGAACAATGATTATTGTGTGACCCTGAACCTTAAAAGCAATGATTTCCTGTTCTTGTGAATAGAGAAGCCATCAGATTTGATTGAATTTATAATTTTGGGGCATGGATATTAATGCTGTCATTGGGCTTTCTTAATTGTGGCAGAATAACATTTCCCTTATAGTATTCAAACACATTTACATGAGCTGAGCAGGACTATCAAGGACAGGACATTTTAAAGAACGTTCATTCATAGGGTTGCCATAAGTCAAAGACAACTTGACAGCATGTAGCAACAACACATTCAAATATAGAAAAAGGCCACCTGATAGGTATATAATCAGACATGCACACTGTGTGACGCAAATGTCTCATGCCACTTGAGATATTTTCTTAGGGCTACTGTTCTTATTCTTTGTTCATTTCCTCCAATTATTCAGAAGTTTAAACACTGTATCCATGCTAAATCTCTGAGATGAAATTGGAATTCTTCTTTTAAATATTTACTAAACTGGGAACAACACACCTGTTGCTAAATTTTACCTTCCAAATTTGTCGCCTTGCACGGATTATTCCACTTCTTTTGGAGGTACCACTGAAAATCTGGGTCAATTTGTAATTATTTGGGTCAGGGTGCTTGCTGAGAATGGTGATCTGGACTATGTGGTTGGACTGGTGTCCGGCACATTTCTAAACAATGAAACTAAAATATTTTGAAAGATAATCACAATGTCAATGTACTTTAAGCAACACGTACTATACAACTCAGAGAAATCAACAAACACTAATGTAACTTGAAGTGCTTTCAAAAGGTATTAAATTAAAATAATTGCTACAGTAATTCATTTTGAGTGGACACTGTCATAATTAAGAGCTGCCAATAAGCATGCTCTGTGCTGTGGGGAATTGTCGAATAGAACTCTCACATACTATTCCAGTGCACAGTCTTTCCACATGTATATACTTTTTTTTTAAAGTATCACTTGAAAAAACGGACGAAACAAAAATAAGATGTTACCCATATGTGTTGGCCATAAGCACTGAGTAATCCTTCAAAGGACAGAGCATGAAACTGGTTTTAAAATGTTCAAACAGAAACTTTTTTACTCAAAATAATTATTTTTGGTCGCATGCTGACAACCTAAAACTTGCAGTAGTCAAGAGCTTGGTTAAAATGGTGCTGTGACTAAAAGATATGCAGAACTATCCTAAGTATGTCAACACAAACTCCCATGGGATTTACTCCTCGGTAAGAGGAAGAATTGTGTGGAAGGCCATAGGATTCTTCAGCATCTCTGCTCCATGATCCTACAGTCTCAGAACTGAGACTCTGAAGGCTATGCCTTTCTCCTGCCCTGTCACAGCTGGCATGGGAACAACTGTTCCAGCAGCCCTGCTTGAGGTTGCAACTGGGCCTCAGAGAGAGAGAGCAAAGAGATAAACTGGTAGCCAAAAAGAGAGGATGAAGAACAATCGTCTCTCTCTTTATTTCTGTAACATGTTATTTTTCTGCTGCAACCTTTTTTAGGAGAATTGTATACTATTGTTCTTGTGTTGTATTATAGTTTTTTTAAATTAATACTTAACTGTTTCTTTGTCTATTAACTAAATGCAATCTGTATAGACAGCATCAATTACTGGGAATATTACAAGTATAATTGATAAATAAGTAGGCCGCATCTTTGTATCTTAAGAAGTAAGTTTGTTTACATGTTAATGTTTTCATTATGATGCATATTAACTGGACCCAAAAATCAGTTCTATTAACTATAATTAAAAAGAGATCAAAGCTCTTTTATTGTATTGTTCACTCTGGACATCTGTTTATACTGAAGAAAATGTACTATCAGCCACTAATTCTTATGTGCTCAATCCCACGTACCACAAACAATGGCAGAATCACATTAAATAAAAAAGTATGGGTTCAGTTCTGCAGACCATGAATAGAAGGAAGCTTCTTTTGCCTCCATTCCCCACTGCAACTGTCTGTCCCTCCCAGAAGGCTCTGCATGATATTTCAGGAAGCCTGAATGGTGTGGGAAGAAAGAAAGACAGGAGGTCACTGTAGGACAGGGGAAATTGATCAACAGTTAGTCAATGTAGCTCCACCTAATTTCCAGGAAGCTTTCCAGTTGTTGGAAGCAGCTGATGCTGGAAGCAGCTGGAAGCAGGGTGCACTGTGAGAGACAGACCTATTGAAGAGGGAATATCCCTCTTCTCAGAGGGATGCTTCTCAGAATCTAATTCCATCTCTGCATACTACACAAACTTGATGAAAAGCTCTCTATCATTAGACATTTTTAATACAGGGCTTCCTGTATCTGCAAGAGAGTAGATTAGACTAGCTTTACAGTACTTTTCATTTGTATTATTTTCTGAAAATGGTCCAGACATGCTTGCATCAATGTATCCGTTATTGTACTCCATCTTTAAGGATGCAATTTTATTGAAATTGTAGGAGTGGGAGCCAATGTCCTCAGAAGCTCATACTTCTCCAAGGAAGAGCAGAAGGGGGCGGGGGTAGGGTTAGGACCTCTCCACTTGTCTGGATAGACATTTTCAGCCAATTAGCAATGTCATTTCTGAGGGGAAGGGAAAGAGATTGGAACAGCTGCAGGATATCACATAAGCGATGTGCCCTAGTCTCTTCCCCTTGCCACCCCAAAGTCCCCCTTTCCCCCTCTCAGAGGTCATTTTCCCAACCATAGAGAGCAGTTGGGATGGTTTTTTCAATGTCAGCTGTAAGAATACAGGGGTGCAGAAACAGAATTCTGATTCCCAGCATTGCAGTCAGATTCTTGTCCCTGACCTCAGAAAGGAGAATCCGAAGTACCCCATGTCCCTCCCTTCACCATACATTGTCTATGGGTCAAAGGAGCATTCCTTCCATTATAATGTCTATGTTCTAAACCATGGGTCCTCAAACTACAGCCCGCAGGCCGGATCCGGCCCGCTATGCCCATTTATCCGACCCGCCTCAGAGGTTTTGGACTCACTTGGAGAAAATGATCTCCAAGCGAGCAAGCCGCCACTTTCCTGTGCGCCTGCCCACCTGCCCACCTGCCCCCGGTGCTGCCGGCTCCTCGCTGGCCCACACCCACCGCCAGCACCTTTCAACTGGCCCCCTGTTGAAAAAGTCTGAGGTATGATTAATAACCCAGTCTGGTATGATTAATAAAACATTAGATATGAAGAACCATGGTAAAAGCCGTAGATGGATGTTGTTTCTCAAGTCTAATCTGTTAAACACTTTTAATGTGAGAAGAATTATGATATACTTTGCTTGCAGAAAGAAAGACAGACAGACAGACAGGCAGGCAGACCCAGAAAATTCTAGATTTCTTTGTTACAATGCTAACAACACAGTTCTAGATGCCTTTGTTACAGTACAGAACTGTCAGCATTTTTTTCTTCCTGAAATGAAATCAGGCAGCCCCACCGTTCAGCTGATGAAGTTAGTCTGTATGCTCCAAGCTCTAAAGTGAAAGGTTAATAACATCACACACCTGGAAAAAGAAATGAGTAATGCTTGTTTCACAGAATAGAAGCTTTAAGTTCTCAGCCTTGCTGTAGAACAGTTTCATCAAAGTCAACGGGTGTATTTTAGAGCTTTGGAAATGCAGTCTAAATCAATCAAGCCTCAGCATTGTTTAAGCTTAATTGGCTGTGCTAATGCAGACAAGGCTAATTGTGCAATACATTTAAAAAAATAAAAGGCATATTCTCCTTCATTACATTTTAATATGGTGTCTTTTAGTTTGTTTGAATGTACTTTTGCCCTTGTAGAGAGGGTGGGCAGAAGTTCAGTTCTGAATTTTTGGTATGCCCCTTGAAGTAGTACTGGTTCTTAAAACCATGAAGAAAACTTTCTAAGACAGGCTAGGCTGTGGAGAAGCATTAACTTTTCTAGAGTAGGCTGAGCAGGCTGGAAGACTTCTAAGCCTCCCACCACAGTCCATGTTTTAAGGGGAGCTATAGTTGTGGCCCTGTTCTATGGGCCCCATTCAAAAGACCATTTGGGCACCTTTCCATTTTGGCAAAGTTTTGCTTCCTTTGTGTACTTTCCCCAGGGATCATGTGACAATCAGGAACCATCTGTGTCCTATTATTTGTTTCTGCTTTCATCTGGCTTGTCTTGAGCAGAAGTACCACCTAAAGTTTCAAAAAGCTCATATGCTTTCTCCTTCTCTTTCACACAGGCTTGCTGTGACATAGTTGTGGCAAACTCCAGTCCATATTTCCATAGTGGAGGTCAGGATAGACAATGAAATAGGAAGCTTAAGGATGCTGAGGAGAAAACAAAACCAATGCCAGTTTCTGTTGCTAAAATAGATTTATTTACTAGAGTTTATGCACTGCTTGATGGAAGCTTATTATGGTGTAGCAAAAATTTTATACCATCACAAAGTCTAATTACCAAAGGTCTTTCCATTTGCAGCCTATGAAAATATTGTTGAAGTTTGGAGGCCTTCTTTGGCTCTACATTACCACCATCATTGTTACTTCATTTTAAGCTGAGGCACAAGTGACCTCTAACAATATATCTCATGGTGGTAAAACCAGGATTTGCTTGCAAAATGCTTTTATTTTAGTAGGGAGGAATGTCCACAAAATATCACACAGAACTTCCTCTAATAAAGACACATCTTCATTTAGAAGCAACAAAAGTGGAAAGGTCTTGCAATTCAATGGAAAGGGCACTGAAAGAGAGTTCAGGGAATTCTATTTGGAATTTACCCTCACCACCAATTTACCCTCAACACCAGCCAACTCAAAGCTTCTCTGAAAACATATTGGAGCCAGATGTAAGGGTAAATTGAGTCATATAACCAGACCTGGTCTAGTTATTTATGGCCAACTTCCCTCATTCATGAGTTATTTTCAGAGGGGGAAATGGAAAATTTGAGGTTCAGCTCAATGAATGTTCTAGTAATTTTTCACACTTGGAAGCTTGTTTCTTCTCTTACTGACCTGAAATACTTCAGGTCTTCAAGATGCTTATCATCCTCTTGGGCTTCTATTAGATTTGTCTGTATTTCCTTATAGCCATCTTTCCTCTGCTGTTCACACAACAAAGGCACTGCTGAGAGGAATCTGTGTTGGTTTTGAAAATGGTGGATCTGGAAGTCATGAAGTAGAAAGACTGTGAAAGGAAAACTTAATCCACGAGCTGGAGAAAGAACAATCTCTCTATGAAGCTACAGATGGGAAGCGCAAAAGCAGACCCCTGGACAGTTCTGCAGCCTTTGTTATTACTTCGCCTAAAGCCCTCATCAATCATGAAGCAGACCCGTTTTTGCATTCTGATTGGATGGACAATAAAACAATTGACATTATCTCAACCTTTTTGCCATCTTCCTCATCTTTCTACAACCTCTTCTTTACAATCTACCATAAGAAACGATACAATCTTTGTAACAAATTTTGAACCCAAGGAAACCTAAATTATACAAAAGATTATGTCAGATACTTACCTTCCCATCCAGCAGTTGATGACAGATAGCTATCAGGCAGCCCCACCCTTAAAACAGATAGCTTAAAAAGTCATGGATGGCAGCAGTGGAAGTTGGTGGCTCCAGTGTTGGTGGAGTGATACATCCATAGACTATCAATGGCACTGAACCCAATCCCCAAAATAGGTCCAGAAGCATGGCTAGCTCCTTTAAAGCTCAGACTAGAATCAAGAGTGAATGCATTGCCCCACTGACACTGGAACCTACAAGGTAGCTAAAGCAGGTTTTATTATGATGAATTACTATTTGGAGCTCCTAATGGACCAGGCCTGATATGAGGCAGTGTGAGGTTTTTACCTCAGGAGGATTGACTCTGGGTATCAGGGAAGGACAGTTATTTATTTGTACTGTATTTTTGTACCCAGGGAGGGTTGCCTGTGAAATTTTCTGCTTCAAGTGCCCAAGTGACTTCACCTTAGGTTGAACGATTTGGGTCCCATGAGCTTGACTTGAAGGAAATGCCATTCCCTGTTCTGTCCCAAGCAGTAAAATGGCTTTGGCAGGTCCTAAGTCAAGTCTGAAGAACGATTGGATTGAGGCATTTTGATAGATGAAGCATCTAAAAATCCAGAATTGCTATGAAGGACAGAAAATTGGAAAGAACCAGCAGCAGGATCAATTCCAGAGTGAGTGAGTGAGTGAGTGAGTGAGTGAGTGAGTTAGTTAGACTTGAACCTTAGAAATTCTTTAGACTATCTAGAAGGTATTTCTAATATCCTGGAAGATACTTCTTCCGCCTGTGATGAGTCAGTGGAAAGAAAAATGCCCTCATGTTTGATTACAGGTATTCCAAGTTCAGGGTTGAACTATGGCACAGAGACAGCAAGAGCTTCTGAATCTGCACCAAGATCTACCTCAATCAATCATATTTGGCTTTGGTAGAGAAGGCATATACTAATTCAGACAAGAGGAAAACAATGAGAAATAAGTTAAAGGATCTTCTTGAACCTTCTTACTCACCTTACTACTTCTTTGGAGATGCACATGTGCCATTACTGAGAGAAGAGGATATGGGTGAGATGAGGAAATAATTGAGAAAGCAGGCATGGCAAAAACTTCCACAATGGTGACTTGGATATCACCAGGGAGATGTGCCAGGTGTGCCCCTAGGTTCCATATTTCACAATGGTTCAAACCACTACATTGTGTATGGCCCAAAGAGAATGCACGTGCCATTTTTACACCCTTGCTTTGGTGCTACTGAGTGTCCAGAATCCCTTATCAGCTAATGTAATAGTCATGCATTTTAAAGAAGAGTGTCCATTCTCAGGTTTGTTATTGCTGTGTAATCAATGAACAAGTTATTTTGATCAAAACAATCCATTTAGGTTTAGAGGTGATGACCTATAGCAGGGAACCTTCTCTTTTCATTTGTTTTAAGGTAGTGCCACATGATTCTATACCCTCTTTCATAGAACACCTGAGTAGAGCTCCTGTCATATTATGTGAATTATTTTCAGTTCTGAAATTGCAGTGGCTGATACATGGTTGTTAACATTATATAAGGTATAATTGAAAACACAGAAAATAGTCCAATATGTCTCCACTTCCTTCTCTCCCCAACTTCTACCTTTCTGTATCCATCTCCCATGTACAGAAGGCTTAGCTTTACTGAGTTTAGCTTTATGTATCCACATTGCCATATGCTGAATTAATCATGCCTATAAATATATAATTCCTTTATACCGAATGACTTCTCTACACTTCTGATGGATGTCTGAGAAGAAGAAAAATGTCAGACCCTAGAAAGTCAGAGACCAATTATTATTATTATAATCAAAAACATTATCTCTAAGCAATAAAATGAAATATTTTGGAGAAAACCAAGTGAGCATTACATATGGTCACTCAAAGATTTATCATTGTGAAGATCTTCCCTCTGCTAATTCCCCTCCAGACATAATAAACATTTTGTTGGTTTAAAGCACTTAGGAGATTTTTTCCAAGCAATAAAACAAAACTTGTACTAATTAGTTGACTTTTATGGTGAACTTTGAAGAGTGCCAGGTTTTAATATGACACTGATTTTCTTAACAATAGCACTTCCTGTCTTTTGCATGAAGACTAAAGGTCAAATCAGACTTGGGAGGAAGAAACACTTTGATTTTACACGTGCGTGTGTATGTGAAAGGAAAAACACATTTTTATTCTAACATGTCCTTTCTTGTATAATTAATTAGCTCAGTGTGTTGCTTGTGTCAGTCATATTTAAAAATCAACAGCTTACTACAACAAAGGTCAGGCCTGTTGGTTTGCATCTATTCTAGCACAAAGGAACCAGCTGTTATGTCCCGCTGCTCGCAGAACTGAGAACACCTTGAATTTTGTTATAGTTCTTTTGGTAATTCCATTCAAAAGTCAATCATTAAGTATCTGAGAAGCAGGTATGGCTGATGTCTCACTCGCCCCTCCTCCTCATCATCATCTTGGGCAACTACTGCTTTTGGTTACTTTTGAAAATTAGTTGAGTGCAGAATTGAATATATTTAACTCACTCATATAATTTCCATGCTAACTATGAACTTTTCTACACAGGGCTGTTAATTGGATGTATCTACTTTCAGTTTCATCACAGAACTGAAATCTGAGCACTGCATGAAGAGTGTTTCCTTTCCTGATTTTCTTCTATCCTCTGGGTAGCAATACAATATAGCAAAATAGCACATCTACACAAATGAAAAAAAGTGTTTCCTTTTGCATTTTTTTATTAAAGATGACATTTCCCCACTTTAAAGCAAACAAAGAAAAATCCTTGCCCAAAGTGCTCTCTTAGACATAGAAGTGAGCCTGGAAGGCCACAATGTCATCTAAAGAACCCATAAATAACCATGAGCAGTAAATGCTGAGCTCACAATAGATGCCTCAAGTAGAAATGCCTAAAATCTTTACGTTTCATCCAGTACCAAGAAAAGGTGATGTATCTGCTTTTACACTGCTCAAAATCCATTGTGTCCAGATTCAGATACCTTCACTTTGCTGTTTTTCTTCTTCTTTGTCATAAGCTTGTTTAGATGTGATATGAACATGGAGCTGATGGGGTGAGGTGCAACTCCATTGTGTACCTGACCGACATGCATTCATTACACAGTTTGAAAAGGCAGCTTCCCCAACCATGTGATGGAAGTCCTCTGTGTAAATAGTTGCATGACCAGATCCGATAACAAATGCATGGGGTTGGACTGGAAATGGCTGCAATGAGCATTCTTGGCAAGTGAGTATCAATAACACCGTCTGGACCAAATTCAAATCCTCTCCAGGCCTAGAAGTTGTGGGTTGCATGATTTTCTGTGCGTTCCAGCTCAGCTGTCTTTCATGCTGGTGTCATGTTCCTCCTGGCCATCAAGAGGAGGATCTCTAGGGCTGGCATAACTTTTCCACTATCCTCAGGACATCATACAGGGGAAGAGGGTGTTTTTGGCCCATGGCCCACCTTTTTGCTTTTCCTGACAAAAAGTAGCAAGGGTGGTAGAAGATTCTGCACCTTAACTTAGGGGGCTTGCAATGGTGACCTTCTTTGCCTGCAGACCACCCTCTTTGTGGGCGGAAGGGAGGTCTGACATATTCCATGGCCACTAGGCACAAGGTAAATTGTTGAAAGACATAGTTCACATTGTTTCCAAAGCAGCAGCAGCTGCACTAATAGCAGTTACCACCCAGGCCTATTCAGTTTTCAGTGGCTTGCCTTCAAACTGGAATGTATACATTCCGAGGCAAACCTCACTTTAATCTGCTTTAAAGCTTGGCGTTCCATATCATTTCATTCAACATTTAATTTAATCATTTATAGTAGAATTCAGAGTATTGCCATAATAAATAAGAACTCACAATGGCAATAAAAACTCTGCCTCTGTTACACTTATATTGAAATCATTAAATTTGTTCCTCGCCAGATAAATGTTGGGTCAACTTGGCATGCTTGCACTGGCTGCTTATATATTTCCGTGCCCAATTCAAGGTGCTACAAGGCTTTATATAGTTCAGGAGCACAATATCTGATGCCATCCCTTTACTCATGCCCTGCAGTCAACATGTGAGGTCAATCACAACAAGAAACAGGGCCTTTCAGTGGTGGTTCTCGATTATGCAACTCTGTCCGATGCCAACGTTGTCACCTTTTGATGTCCGATGCCAACGTTGTCTATTTCCAGGCATGTTCAGGCATATAATGGACTTCTTATTCTGTACTGATTATTTAGCTATTTTAGCATGGCATTTTAATAGAAATAGTTTTCAGATGTCCCATAAGCAGCACCTGGAGAACAAACCAAGAAATGCACTGAAGTCTCCTGGCCAGATTTTTCCACTATGGTCAGATGTACTTTACTTCTATATAAACTATAGCAATTAAGTTTGCATTTATGCATATTAATGATCATGTGTATTTTTGCAAAATTTGTGCAGACTGGTATCCTCTTTTGTGGAGAAATGCATTTCTTCTTTTTTGCAGATATATAAGTTGCCTTCTTATCAGCACTAGAATGCTGTGGGAGTAAAGTTGTTCCTTTACACAAGCATTCTGAACCTCCCTGTCAGAACTTTGCATAAATTCTTAAGCACTTGCAGAATAGCAGCTGCCAATAATTTCCTTCCATGATTTTGGGTCCAACCCACCCGAAGCATTAACTTCTTTATTTTAATTTTAAAAAATATATTTTTCAATGAACATTATTATAGCTTGAAATGCTCAAAGGTTAGGAGGAATGCATGGCAATGATCCTAAAATGACATTATGAAGGTTTTGAGTTCCTTCCTTCCAACCTCTAAAAGCATAGAGTGAGAAAGGCCAAAGGAGCAGAGCTTACTTCTTTCTCTTCCCTCAAAATGTGTAGCCATAGCCTCCAAACCCTTCAACTGAAACTGTACTTTTTTTCTGAGTCAGTTTTGCTTCTTCCTGCCATGAAATGAAAAGATGAACCAAGCTCACCACTACCATCTCCTGTAACACAGACATGTTGCACTGCAGGCACACGGAAATGAGATAAAAGTAAGTTAATAATAATAATAATAATAATAATAATAATAATAATAATAATAATATAACATTTCTATGCCGCCCCTTGCCGAAGCCTCGGGGTGGCTTACAACACAATAAAATACATTGAAATACAATAGCACATAATAAATTACCATTAAATACAAAAATACAAAAAATACATTGAGTTACAAACATAATAATATAAAATTAAAATTATCAGTATAAAATAAGTAAATAAATAATATAGGAGGAGAAAAGAGAAGGAAGAAGAAGTTGCCCTGGCCAGATCATATATTTTAACAATTAAAATGATGTTTAAATAAAAAGGTCTTTACCTGGCGCCGAAAAACCAGTAATGACGGTGCCAGGCGGACCTCTTTGGGGAGTGAATTCCATAGGCTGGGTGCCACCACAGAGAAAGCCCTCCTCCGAGTACTTACTCTCCTAATTTCTTTCATGGAGGGTTCCCGGAGAAGGGACTCTCCCGCAGATCTCAAAGGGCGGTCGGGCATATACGGACATAAGCGCTCGTTCAGGTAGCCCGGACCCAAGCTGTTTAGGGCTTTATAGGTCATAATCAACACCTTGAATTGGGCCCGGGCTTCAATGGGCAGCCAGTGAAGCTGACGGAGGACTGGAGTCATGTGAGCATAACGCCCCATCCCCGTCAGCAACCTGGCAGCTCTATTTTGCACCAATTGAAGTGTTCGGACCGTCTTCAGGGGAAGCCCCACGTAAAGCGCGTTACAGAAGTCTAGGCGGGAAGTCACCAGCGCGTGTGTCACCGTCGCCAGGCAGTCGAACTCCAGGTAGGGGCGCAGCTGATTAATCAGTCGAAGCTGAAGGAAGGCACTCCTCGCCACCGCTGTCACCTGAGCTTCCAAAGAAAGCTCCGGGTCGAGGAGTACTCCTAAGCTGCGGATCTTATCCCTAAGAGGGAGTGTTGCACCATTCAGGACCAGGTCAACTCCACCCTCTCCGAAGCCCGATCCGCCAACCAACAGGACCTCCGTCTTGTCTGGGTTGAGTTTCAGTTTATTGGCCCTCATCCATTCCATTACCTCGGCCAAGCACCGGTTCAGCACAGCCACTGCCTCACCTGGATTAGTGGAAAACGAGAGGTAGAGCTGGGTATCATCAGCGTACTGATGATTCCGCAGCCCACACCTCCTGATGACCTCTCCCAGCGGTTCCATATAGATGTTAAATAGCAGAGGGGATAGAATGGAGCCC
This sequence comes from Varanus komodoensis, assembly GCF_004798865.1. Lineage (NCBI taxonomy): Eukaryota > Metazoa > Chordata > Lepidosauria > Squamata > Varanidae > Varanus > Varanus komodoensis. Next base: position 27,640,742 of record NW_025335568.1, on the reverse strand, counting down.
TGTGGTACTCCATGGCATAGCTGCCATGACGCAGAGACATGGTCCCCCAGCACTACCTTCTGGAATCGACCGTTGAGATAGGAGCAGAACCATTGCAAAGCAGTGCCTCCAACCCCCAATCCCGCTAGCCTATCCAGAAGGATACCATGGTCGATGGTATCGAAAGCTGCCGAGAGGTCCAGAAGAACCAACAAGGATGCACTCCCCCTGTCCTTCTCCCTGCACAGGTCATCGTACAGGGCGACCAAGGCAGATTCAGTACTGTACCCGGGTCTGAAGCCGGACTGAAAAGGATCCAGATAATCAGTTTCATCCAAGAGTGCTTGGAGTTGTCCCACCACCACTCTCTCCAACACCTTGCCCAGAAACGGGATGTTGGCCACAGGTCTATAGTTAGTGGCCATCTCTGGATCCAGTGACGCTTTCTTCAGGACTGGTCGTATTACCGCCTCCTTTAAAGGGGCAGGCACTCGACCCTCCCTCAGAGAAGCGTTAACCACTTCCAAGATCCAGGTCCCAATCCAGTGCTTGGAGTTATTTATTAACCAAGACGGGCAAGGATCCAATAGGCAAGTGGTGGGACGTACTCGTCCAAGTACCTTGTCCACATCATCGGGCCGCAATAATTGAAATTCCTCCAACAATTTTGGACCAGACGGTAGCATTGGCGTCTCCCCAGAGACCTCTGATTCATTAGTGGAGTCCAGCTCGTGACGAATCTGAGCGATTTTCTCCCTGAAATGCCTGGCAAAGTCGTCACAGCGGGCCTTTGAGGGTGGCATCGGATCTTTCTTAGGACCCGGGCGAACCAGGCCTTGTACCACTCGAAAAAGCTCTGCCGGACGGCATTGTGAGGAGGCAATGGAAGTGGAAAAAAACTTCTTTTTCGCCGCCTTCACCGCCACAGCATAAGCCCGATAGTGGGCTCTCAAGTGTGTTCGATCAGATTCATCCCGTGATTTCCTCCACCTACGCTCCAGTTGTCTCCCAACCCGCTTCATCGCCCGCAATTCAGGTGTATACCAAGGGGAAGAGCGGACTCTGCCTGGTGGGAGAGGACACTTGGGAGCGATCGTGTCCATGGCCCTGGTCATCTCTCCGTTCCACAGTTCGACCAGAGCCTCGACAGGAGCACCAGTCTTGTCAGCCGGAAACTCCCCCAGGGCCTTCAGGAATCCATCCGGATCCATCCGGCTCCGGGGACGGGCCCATACAATTGGGTCCACACTCTTATAGAGGGAGAGGCCGCTCTCGAGCACAAACCTCACCAGGAGGTGATCTGACCATGACAGGGGAGTCAAACATAAGTTCCTCACCCTCAGGTCATCCTCTTCCTGCCCCGTCGAGAAAACCAGGTCCAGAGTGTGTCCACATTCATGGGTCGGGCCGATGACGTGTTGTAATTAAAAAATAAAGACATAATTCAATATTTAAAATAGTTTTCACTAATTCCACACAATTGCCATCTTTATATAGTCCATTTTTACTTAAGTTCATTCAATTCCTGTTCTTTTAGGCTGTTTCCCAAAATTGAATGAGAGTTCTCATTTTCAGGATGTGAAATAGTTAGACAAATAACAGAAGAAATCATGTGAATGGAGTTGGATGGTCAGAACTTTCATGCAAACATTGTAATGGACTCTGGTCTTGCAATCATGCCTGTTTCATAAAGGTGGCTAATAGAAACTACAGCTCAAATATCACATCTAGATACTACTTTTCAGACATCCTGTCCTGATGTCAGATTACCATCGCCTTCAAAATTAAAACCGAACCAAATAGTTACAGGGGTTTCTTGTCCCCACTCAGCCATGAAGCTCACTGGGAGACTTGAGGCCAGCCACAGATTGCCAGACTAACCTGCCCCATAGGGTTGTTGTGAGGATAAAATGAAAAGGAAAAGAAGCCTCTAAGCTCTTCTGGGATGCTTGTAGAAAATAAAAAAGGCAGGATATAAATGGAAAGTCATCATCATCTTATCAAGCCAAAAGAATATTTTGCTAGCTGGTACCAAATTCTCTATAAGAAAAGTGAAAGCTTTTGGCAACCTACAAAATAGACCTCCAGCCCACAAAAGCCCTATCTCTTACTTGATTATGGGATTAGTTTTCTTTCCACATGATAATCAGAAAACACTTCATATCCTAGCAATGTCTTCAGTTCCAGTCAGGCAATTTTGACTATTATCAAGGTGGCACAGTGATCCCTCTAATGCAATAGTTACCACATGGTGTACCAATCCAACAACTGGCCCTGGTAATTTGGTAATTTAAGAAGCTGTCCTGGGCACCACCACATAATGGCTGCCACCACCTACTATCTTTATTTCCTAATGTCTCAGACCCACAGAGGTGCATAAAAGGCATTCCCACAGTTCCTTTGATGAACTGTTCTGTAGGATGCACAAAATTGTCCGTAAAGAAACAATCCAGATCTTCAACAAAAGCTTGGAGTTGTACCACTTCGGAACGTGTGTGTATCCTGAGTCTGAACATTTCCCACAAATTAAGGCAAATAGGAGATTAGCTTTCAGTAAGTATGAGTTCATCAGAGCATGTAGTCTACGAAAAGGGCTTATTCCAGAGGGATTGTTCAGTCTTCATACTGAGTTATGCTTGGAGCAGGCATAACTAACTTAGGCCTCATTTATTTCAGTGGGTCTATACCCTATTTATGACTAAATCTGGATCCAACCCAATGTTTTGATCAGTGGAAAATGTGCTATATATTTGCGGCAGCCACTTGGTATTGCAATTCCTGGTTCTGCCACCACCACCACAACAAAAACAGCCAAACAGAAAGAAGTTTGTGTCTGTGATTTTCTGTATTCTTGCTTGTGTAGTCAAATAATACCTAGAACCAAAGATAAAACATAGTACAAACTTCATCCAATGTGTGCATATATAAAGTCTGGTATCTGATTTCACAGAAGCCCATTTCTGTAAGAAGCTGCCTGCTTCAGTATTGATTATCATGAACTAGTTTGTGATGCAGCAGTCAACTGACAAATTGACCCAGTTGTCACCTTATGATATGCAAACCTGGACCATAGTTAACCTAACAACAAACCATGAGTTAACTGCTGGTTTATACAGTCTCTAAACAACCCAGCAATCCAGATTCATACATCAGCATTTATAGATAATTAAAATAACTCATATAGAGCATGTATCCACCATAACATGTGAACTGGCCCAGTCTCATCTAGGTACACTTACCTAAATTGGTTTATTGATCATTCCTTCTGTCTAGGAATCCCTAAGCATTATGAGAGGACTTGGGTCTGTAAGAGGATTGTCAGTATCTACATCAAATGATGACTCCCCAGGATTCTTCATGGGGAACAGTTATATAATCAGTATAAAAACAATAAACATTTGTAATGTGGATATCTATTCTATCAGAAATGTTATACTTGATTTTACAGTGGTTTTCAAACATTGCATTAAAGGGAAACCTACAATGGCTGTATGTCCTCTCCTACAGATAACTGCCTTCTATTTGAAGGGCTGTCTGAGGAGTATCCAGTATTTTGAAGGAGTCCTTTAACTGAAGGACTCCAAGTCCAGTTGAAAGATAAAGAATCATCAGAATGAAGAGCTGGGCCTTGAAGGGGCCCATCAACAGTGCCTGGAGAGCAGACTGAGCAAGGCACAAAGGTCACCTGGTCACAGCTTTCCAGCTACTGCAAGATGTACTGTGCCTATATTTGAATTATTTTTTTAAATTCTAAAATTGCAGTATAAATATGTATTAACTATAGCAAGTATATAGCACTAGGTATTTGCATTTGTGGTGATGCGTGTCCTCTAATTTGGCTATTCAGAAGTGGCTATCCTAAGCTATAACCTAAATTAGCAACACTTGTGGTTTTTTGGACAGAAACACAGTAATCCACTAATCAGAGTAAGGAATGGGTTTATTGCAAATACATGCTGCTGTGGAAAGAAATAATTTCTAACATAGCCTTTGTGATTTAACCCACTGTTTTTTGTTACATGAAAGGAGCAAAGATGCTGGCATCGCCTTCATCCAATGAACAATACCATCTCCTTCTCAGAGCTTTGCTATTTTACTAGTTGTGCAAGAGATCTGGCCTTCTACACCAGGCACATTTAGCTGACAAGAACAGATTAGCTTTCTGCCTTGCCTCCAAGTTTTCAATAGGAAGCACAAACAATGCTCCTTTAATTGAAACAATGGATGGATATTCCTAGGCTATATGATTCTAGGACGAGTATGCAATTAGGGCTTTCAAGAGGATGGGGCCGTGAGAAAGTAAAGCACGCAAAGAGCTTTTCAGTGGATGAACTACGAACAGTCTTTTCTAAAGTGAAATCATCACTCTGATGTCCATAGACACACTCTCTATAGAAAGGCCCTATCTACATAAAACAGGCTGCCATGAAACATGCTTCTATTCGGTGCTTTAGAAGCTTATTCATTCCTACAGACAGTGCTCCTTTTCCCAGCCCCAGCCATTCTCCCATAGATTTTTTTCACACCATGACTGTATCACACCCTAACGATCTGAGAACACTGAAAGGAGAGAATGAAAATTAAATTGTAATCATCAGCACTGGGGTCAACATCGTTTTACAGTGTGCTTTTAAATCCATTCCAAATTAACATAATGATGAAATTCACATGGAGACCCTAGATTGGTATGCAATACTAACCTCCCACCTATGAATCCAAGACACCTGCTTAATTCATTTGGGGTTTAAAAAGCAAAGTGAATTTAATATTTATTTAATTAAACAGTTTCATATAATTTAAGGGCTTATTTGACCCACTTTCGTTGAAAGCTTTCAATTCTGAACAGCCTGTTGGATACTATTGTTATTTTTTTCCTCTGTCCTAAAAAAATAAGCATTTTTGGCATTTTTCTCTCATCAGGTTTAATGTCTAAAATTAATGTGGTTGCAGGAAACCAACAAATAGCCTTTCATTTATATTTATATTAATATTCACAAAAAGAGAAAAACAAAACTTTGTTTTTAACAAGGTCCAGTTTTCTGTACTCTTCAAAGGAATATACACAACTAGAAAGAAACCTGCTAATCTATATTTATTTTTTTAAATGATCATCTGTATGAAACTGTACTAATTGATGGCCAGTACCTTTCACTCAGTTTTAAAAGAAAACTTACCACTGATGTAAACACATTTAAAAGGAAGGAGAGAGAGCATTTTCCTGCAATTGCTGAAAAGTGTGTGTGTTCACGCATACATACACATGCGCACATGCACTTGCATGAACATTATTTGAACTACAAGTAACTTACATGGTTCAGAGAGAAGGATGGAGAGCAGTTTTGGTTGAAAATGGTGCAGCCTGATATCAGTGAAATAAAACTTGGCATAGATAAAGGGGAGGAGAAATGAGCAAGGCAATACAGGCTTCAAGATACAGTTCAGAGACTCTCACCATCTCACACATTGCTGATTCTCCCTTTCTCTATCTGGGGATGGGAAAGATGGGCTCCCCTTGATATAGAAACCATGCCCACAGACAACAGAACTAAGTAGAAAATCTTACTTATTTATTTAGCAATTCCAGGGGAAAGGTGCTTGAATGTTGAATCTCATCTTTTGTTTTTCCTTGTGAATCTATTTGCATTAATGGTCCAAATGATGTTCCTTTACAATGAAAGTGAAGTATCAGACATCATTAAGTATAACTTACACATTAATGCTTATTTAAGAGAATGCAAGCAGACCTCTTAACAGTATTCATTATTTTCCATTTATGAGTACAATGTGTAACCAGAGAAATGGCTTGTCCCTTATTTCGCTTTCATGGCATATGGGCAATTTGCTTGCATTACAGCCTTTTAATAAACAGCAAAAACAAATTCTGTGCCAATGGCATCAAATTAAGACTAGCTTTTTTCTTGCCTGATTAAAGAAGAAAAAGCACCTTAATCAAAACACATGAAGCATTAATGATAGTGATTGGTTTTTGATTGCAATGTAAGAATTTACAATGCACTAAGGCACTTTATGGAATATGGCAGCATCTAAATGACTAACACAGGCCAGATGTAAAGTTAAGGCAATTAGTCTTCGCCAAAAGTGTTCACCCCGTGACTTTGCCTGATCCTCAGCTCTGCACTTTGTTGAGCAGTAGTAGTTTTTGGCAGGCACACTTCCGGGGCAAGAAGTGGCATAATGTGTTGCTAATAACCACTGTGCAGTTTGCAAGGCTGTGTTCCTACAGTGAAGATACCTACGGTGGAGGCTCATCAGCCTATCTTTTCACATCTCCCCAAAAGCTTCATACAAAAGGATTAGGCAAGGAACAATGCTTCAGACTTGCTTTCTTCCAGACTTTCTTGTTCTTGGGAATATTTCAAATGAAGAAACCGCAGCCTGCCTCGGACCAGCAATGCCACTCTATCACTCATGCTTGGCTGAGTAGCCAAAGTTTAGACCTACTTTGGTCTTTCAGTGAGCTGCTGAGTCAATCCTGCTTACTTCTGAGTAGACATGCAGAGGCTTAGTATATGCCATGATGTTTGAAAGTGCTGCTGAGTGATTCTGCTCTCCTTACTTATGAGTAGGAAAGAGCTCTGTGCTCCATTAGTGATGGCAGAGAAGTTTAGCAGCACTGGCTGTGTTTACGGACAGCCCCAAACCTCCACACACCAGCCAGCTCCTCTGGCTGAAACAAATCAGGAAGGCTTTATTCTGAGTTTCTTTAGCATTACATCCAAATTATCATTGCTTTCCTAACATGCCAGGAATCTCAGTTGAGCTATAACAGTTGGACGTGGCTTCCTCAATTGTATAGATGCTCTCACTGGTATGAGGATCCAGGCAGGAGTTATTGAACAACATACACCAGCATGTTCACTCATTCTTGATAAGCTTACTTTTACCTCTGAGCTGGAAATAATTGTGGTCTTCCATGTTTTCACAGTCAATTGTGTCACAGATCGCTATTTAGCATTGACTTTCTCCTTATGCACTTCAGAATAACATGCAATGCAAGTTCTCTTTAATGAAGTGTGTATGCTATATGCATATATGCAATGTAGAGGCCATGTCAAATGTTTTCTAACAGGGCCGGTCCTATCCTTAGGTAGAGTGAGGTGTCTTCCTCAGGTGGCAGATAATGTGGTAGCAATGGCAGCAATTTCCACTGTTCTGACCCCACAGCCATTCCCATCCACATGAACTGGTGACTTGCCAGCACCAGTGCCTGGCTATGTTTGGTCTGTGCTGGAAAGCTGTCTCACTTACATCTACATCTCATCTGCATCAGGGGCCAAAGACCTTCTTTACTGGATTCATTGTCTGAGAAATGAATTGGCTTGGTTTGCCTCATGCAAAATTTAAATTCTTCAATGAGCATATGCACATTTATGTCCCATTGACTGGGCACCAGAACCTTTAAAGTGCAATTGTATGCATGTTTAGACATAAAAAGTTGCCACGTTCCAGTTTTCTCCAGCCATTAGTGCTAGCTAGTAAATGTGGAAAACTAGGACTTATTTCTTTTAAACGTGCACGAATTGTGTTCTTAAGTGCCTAGGAGTGTTAGGCTCCTGACCAAGCAAACAGCTGGAGAGGCAGTTGACCCAGGCTACAGGTTACATGTGTGCCCATGTTGCTCTGCTGACATGCCACAGGTTAGTACTGCAATGAACAGGCACCAGGCAGAGTGGTGAGCAAGCTGCAGACAAGCTTTGGAGAACAGAGCTGCCCGCGCTAGATGGACTGCCCTGTATAGATAAGCTAGGGTGTTGCCCCAACAATCAGAGTGATGCCAGATAGAATGTCTCTACTGAGACACCACTCTTATTAACTCAGGTCTTCCTTGGAGCACCAATTCCAAGGAGCACTTGGAAGGTGGAAACAAGGGAGAGGGCCTTCTCAGTTGTGGCTCCTTTGATTATGGAACAATCTCCTCACTGAGGCCCACCTGCCGTCAGCACCGTTGTCTTTGCAGTACCAGTTAGAGATTGCCTTCCATTCCCAGGCATTTAATAGTATACTATTTAAATGGTATATGATTGAACAGTTAACTGTTCTAAATGTTGTATACTGCAACTGTATGAGGCTTTTCTTTTTCTTATTGTACTAGCACTATGAATAGTGAGCTGTAAATTAGTGAGTTTCAGCTTTTCAGCAGTATAGAAGTGCAATCCATCAGTCAATGGGGCAGCATTCTGTCTTGTTTCAGGCAGCAAATATGGGCTGGCCCTGTTCCAATCAAAGCACCTTTCAAGCCACTTTTTACTCCCAAGGGGTTTCAAATGCAGGTTTGCCTCAAGGGAGGAGTGATTTAGAGTGGGGAAAGTGTCCCATGGCTTCTGTTTTTTCAGTTGTCCCCTCTGTAGTGCCTTTTCAAGCTCAAAAATGGGGTAAAGGCTACAGTTACTTTGGCCTTGGATCAAGAGTTTAAGGAGCTGAGGCATGAGTCATTGTAGGCTGGACTGAGGAGCGATACCCTACAGCTGTGATATGTTTTGTATATCAGGCACAAGAGAGTTGCATGTAAACACACTAAACATGGATTAAATATGGTTTCTTTAAAAGAGTTCTGTTTTCTTCCTCTAACAGCAGCAGAAATGTTAGGGCATTTTGCGTGTCACTGGACTAGCATATTTCACAGTGGCTCCAAAGTGGTTGCTCTTACTTTGCTTTTCTCTCTAAATACCCAGAGAAGATCATCCAAGTAAAAAGATATAGTTTGTATCATTTGCTTCCCTGGATATCGACATGCTGATATGCTCATGACTCAGATAATTTCTGTACAGTCTGTCCCAGTCAGTGGAATAATGGCAATATTCTTGAGGGGAAGGAAGGAAAGCTATAAGATTGAGAGATGAGGAAACTTCCCACCATTCCTGTTACTACATATATCTTTTCTTTGCCTCATCTTTCCATTCCCCAAAGAGAGATTGCTGTAAACAAAAGAAGAGTCTGTGAGCTAAGGAGGAAGTCAGAGCTTTATACTGTCAATTCCTCATTGCCCTTACCTTTGCATCTGAGGTCAATGCTGTTTATAGAATTTGAATGAAACATAAACCACTGCTTGGATTTAAATATGCAAACGTTTGGGCTTTCTTCAAAGGAAAACAGGGATTTATAATGGAACAGGGGTGGGAAACCTGAGTTCCAATTCTCATCCAATACTGCAATAGTCAGTAATGATGCAAGTGGTAGTTAGGCAGCAGTTGTAAGGTTACTGGTTTCTCACCCCAGAGGTGGAACATAGGACACCCTTCTCCAAATATGGTGCATCACAACTCTCATCTGCCCCACATTGTGAAAAGCCAGACTAGGAAACATCACCAAACAGAAAGTTGCACATTGATGAATGCATACACAGATAGAATATTTAAACAAGTACCATAACCTTCACTATGGTTGGAGTTTTCTGACCTAATTCTATGTCAGTGTACCATCTTTGACTGTAATACTGTGGGATCCTTGATTTATACCAGCATAACCTTAGGCGAGTTCATTCTATGGGATGGCATGTTCTATTTTGTAATAACTTATTGGTTAACGCAGTTAGAAAGCAAGAAAGCAAGCAAGTTCCGGGAAACTCAAAAGCTTCATTACTGTTTTTTAACACTTTGGTTGGCCATATGAAAAAGATCATCACCCAGCTGTGAATTTAAGATGTTCAGTATTAAGTATTGCCGTTGCTGTTGTCATCATTGTTGTTCCCCTGAGAAATTAAGCTGGAAGCCAGATGTGTGCAAGGAGTTGCCAGCTGAGTGCCTCTGATTTAAGATGAGAGGTGAACTGCTCCCACAAGGATGAGGTAGGTTGAGGAAAGAGGAAAGACACCTCCTGTGTTACCACCCTTCTTAGATGTACCAAGTACAACTGCTGTACACACAGCCCACAAAGCAGTTTTTGTTTGGTTGGTTGTTTTTCTTTTCTTCTCTTTTGTTTTCTGCTAGAAGATTGCTTTGTAAACTGCTGCCATTCTTTTTGAAAGCTGAGAAATGAATCAGCGTTTCCCACTGCATACATACATTTTCCTATTCTTCTTCTTGTCAACTGCAAACCCCTCTTCAGTTCTACTGAAAATGAAGCCTTTTATTTAAAAAAAGGATATTCTACACAACAGAGTTAGTAATACAGCAGCCTATTCTTACTCAAGACCCATTCATGCAATGCAGCTTATATCAGCATCCCCCAAAGGTTGCCTTCTAGATATATTGGACAACCACCACACTCATCTTCCATCCACATGGACAATATTGGGAAAGATGGGTTTATGCAGCTGTCATTTAGGCATGACATTTTCCAATCTCACTGGGCAGAATTCTGGGTACAAGTTCCATTAACTCTTCATTACTACACTTATCATTGTGTCAGGATCATTTGGGATATGGGGTATCTGGTAAAAAGCATTCTACTGTTCAATTCCAAAAGGAAGAATAAACTTCTTTAGCATAAAAATGAAAAGAAATTGTCAAGTGAAATTTTGTCAGTTAACTATGATGGTTCCTCTTTGTCAGTCATCAGTCACAGTCATTTAAATCTTGATATTCTGTGACAAGCTGTCAATATCTTTTAAGAGTCATTAAGGCCCTGCAGAATCTTTTAACTCCTGTTTGAAAATAACCTCTATTTCTGTTTTCAATTAGCTTCATGTAAAAATACTCTGGCTATCTGGATGGGAGCCAGCCTGTTGGAGTGGCTAGAGTGTTGCACTAGAACCAGAGAGATCGAGGTTCAAATCTCCACTCGGGCATGAAGCTCACTGACTGCCCTTGGACCACTCACAATTTCTCACTGAAACCTTCCAACAACAAAATAATGAATGGAAGGAGGAGTAACAGCAGCTAAGTGAAATGGAATGGTTGGTGGGTTTGCAGTAAGTGATGGCTGAGAAGTCCTTCTTGAGAAGATACAATTAGAAAAGGAACTAAAGAAAGACATGCTTGGCTCATATCACCTCTCTTGGTCCCCCCCCCCCCCACACACACACACTCTTTTAAGGAAAAATATTACAGTGGGCTGAAATCCATGTAATTGAGCAATGACACAGAGCACTTGGCCCATAGACCATATTTCCATCATGTGAAGGGTGGATAAAAATTGGATTGGGATGGCTATTCAGAAGGACTCCATCCTTACTAAAGCAGAATCCAGATATTGTTTGACTCCAAATCTCATCAGCACCAGCCAGTATGGTCAATAGCCAGGGACATTGGGAGCTGGAGTTCAGCAACACTTGGAAGGCTGCAGGGTGCCTATATTTGTACCAAAGGGAAATGCTGCTGTTTCACTGCATTGCAGAATACAGTATGAAATTATGATGAAACCAAGTGGAAAGATGGAGATGGAGCTGAGACTGAGGCCATCCCTGAGCAAGCTGCATAAAACATTGCAGTGCAATGTTGCATATAACTTCACAGCACAATTCCTGCATTTTTTTAGCTCAGGATTTGTAGGGACAAAAAACCCGTGCAAGTTATGCACTCATTATTGCTGCTTTTAATTATCAAGTCAGGAATTCAGGACCCCATACTTGGGTCATTTTGAATTGCATGAACCCAAAACTCCACGTTGCGGTTTCTAGATTTGCACATGCCTAGGTTTTTCATTAAAAGTGGAAACAAGAAACACATAGTTCATGCACTGTGCTCATCCCTACATTAAAACAACTCAGGAACTGCAGCTTTGATGTGTGAAACAGGAGTATGTATATGAGCTCCTGGTTGCTTCTCTAGTCTGAAATGGAAAACTTAGGCAAATTGGAATTGGAATCCCTGGCAGATTTCTTACTGGATTGACTAGGAAGGTGATCCATGGAGTAGCCATGATAGGTGAGAGGAAGGGGACAGAGGGCTTCCCTTGCATGCAGAAGGCCCAGTCTCTGGGGTCTCCTGGTGGGACTTGGAAAAAACTCCGTCCTGCAGCTCTGCAGAGCGGCTGCCAGTCAATATTGACAGCAATGGGGCAGAAGGACCAAGTGTCTGGATGCCATGAGACTACTTCCTATGTTCTTTGTCATTTTAATTATTCTATATGAGTCATTTAATTTAAAGCCTGTGTGGCATAGTGGTTAAAAATGTTGCTCTGAGACTTCGGAAACCTGGGTTCTGATCCCCATGCTGCCATGATGCTCCCTCAGTGACTTTGGGCTAGTCATGAACTCTCCGCCTAACTTACTTCACAGGGATGTTGAGGAAAGGACAACCTGGTGAGCCACCCTGGTTTTTTGTTTCATTTTGTTTTGGCAAGAGGAAGAAAGGTGGGATATAAATGTACTGTAGTAATAATAATAAAATAATGTTGAAGGAGAGCAGTTTTAGATTCCCTTGGTTCCAGATTTAAAAGTATCTTGTTGTATCCACGTGCTTTCTTTACTTGACATATCAATTAATTCTCTAGCTCTGCAGGTCACAGAACCTGTGACAGGCCAAACCCAACATCAGAGAAAAGAGGAAGTAGGTTAACATAAAAGCTTTTAAAATAAAGAAATGTGCAATCATCAGAGAAACAAAATTTTCCAAAATTCTCCAAGCCATATTTATTTACTACATTGTATAAATATCTTTATAGCTTGGCACCAATTTTCTTTTGCTTCCTTTATTACTAGTGCAGGCTCCAGATAGGTCTTTTGTTTATATCAGGATGATTTTTGGATAATGTGTAGAGCTTTTGGGGGATATACATGATCACATACAGGCTTCCATATTGTTCCTTTAAAAAGGCACAGTGTTATTTAACACTGCTTTATTGCAATCAAATGTAGCTGCAACTCTAATTCTTAAATATCAGCTCTCTGAAACCACTTCGATACTATCACAGATCCACTGGCCTTCTTGCAGTTATTTTTTCTTTGCCAATGTATCAGGATCAAGTGACCTATATTTATGTGTTTATCAGTGAACTGATATGCAAAAGGCAGTACTCCATGGTCTTCTACAGAATATGTGACACAAGGCTAAGCCAATGTTAGATCCTGTCCTGAACCACCATTCTGTCAAACAAGAAACTCTAAAGGATTCATCTGCATTGCCTCAGGACTGGCTGGAGAGACGATGTCTCTACACAGCTTTTGTAACTTCTGTGTACAATAGCAATTATCTTCCCTGCAGGGAAATCTAATCAAGCAGAAGGTTTTAACGGACCCCTGCATGTAGCACATAATTACCTATACCTGTTAGAGATTAGTTCAAACTAATAAAGTGATAACATGAGACTCTGGCTGATCACTGTTTGACTTTAAAGTCTCTAACAAGAGCTCAGCACAGTGAACTTTTAAATACCAGGGACTGAAAAGAGGTGATTTACAGTAATCAGAAAAAATATAGGGAGGGCTGTAAAGTAGGCTAATTATTCCGGACAATTCTTTTCTGAATTTCAGGAGCAGTAAAAGCATTTGAAAGATATACGGACCTTTCTACATGACCTGCTTAAAAATAGACTACTTAAGCTTTGGGGAGGGGAAAAACAGTATATGAAGTATGCCATTTGAAAGGTTCAATGCAAGTAGATTTTGTTTGTGACTAGTGGGCTAATCCTATGCATCGTGCCTTTACAAAATAGAAACCTCTGGACCCAGAAGCTTCCATGTAATCAAGACTCTTCTAGACTGAAGCTGGCAGGGTGTGAGGAATAACAGAGATCTTTCTTTATGGTAGATAGTGTGGATACACCTTTCACTGTTAGTTGAACGTTTTTTGTTTGATTATTCCTCTCCTGAAAAAGGACAACGTGGTCCATTTAACACTACGTTGTGCTAGGGCAAGAAGCAGACCTTGTAAAAGAGATTCCAGTGAGCTACCCTGCACTCAAACAATGCATGAGGCGAGTCCCACTTTTGCAGCCTAGCTGAGCTTGGCCAGGATGTACATGCCAACGCATGTGGGCAGAATCCTCCATATGAGGGACCCCTGATTAGGCCAGTGCCCCTCCCAGGGAGGAGGGTGTACAGTGGCCCACATGTAGAGCTCCTTCAACCATCAGCCAAATCTAAAGAGTGGCGTGACCAGCAGATGTGCTGGTGATGGGACTGGTCTGGCTTCTGCACCCCCCCCCCCACCCACACGGACCCTTGCATGGAAATAATTTTCAACATGTGTCTGGTGATTACCTGAACCCCTGACTCAAAATCCAGATACATTTGTTATTACCAAATATACTGAAAGCCTGAATAATTATAGCTGTATTGACTTTATTCTTGAAGGCTTTTAGAACTTGTGTTAATTGAATTACCAACTTGACTTTGTTGTTGTGACTTTAAGTTTATATACATGGTTCTAATAGAATATTATAAAAGGAAGGAAAAATAAAAGTCTAAGATTAATTTCATGAACAGTAAAATTGCATAAATTTAATTTGCATGTAGACAAAATGAGAAAAAATGTAAAATAACAGGAATACCTGAAAAATTACAGTGATGGGAGCATATCATTGCATATGCGTCTTGTTAAGTAGTTTTGGAAGTCATATTTTCAATGCAAATTTGAAACCTTAAGAATATCATTGAATCAACTTGTTCTGGAAGCATAATGAAGTAATTTAAATCTTTCTTTTAGTATGCATATACATAATACCACATATGACGGTATTATGAACCATAAAAAATACGGTTCTGTGATTCAAAGCTGACTGTGATTTAATGTTTCACACCATGGATTTTTTTTTTTTTTTAGCTCACATTTCAGGCAAAAGGCTTGAACATATATGGACCATAAATTATTGCAAGACCCCATAAATGCTATGCAGTGTATTGCTAACATATTGGTGGAATGAAATGCTTTCTCTCTATCCTTTTGCAGCCTGGGACCATAGCCTAGCATCACTGAATTACAGGGAGGTTTGTAGCTATCTAGCCCAACTCCATGAAGAGTATTGAAAACTCAGAACAATTATCTCTGGATTTTGTTCTGTTACTTGATATCAAACTACTTTCTTCAAATCAGAACTGTTCAAACTCAGGATATGATTTATATGGCTCTTCAGATTCAGTTTAACCTTATTCTGAAAAGTAGTGATTGGTAGCATCATGGAAGAAATAATCAGCAAATCGGTCCACAGTTCAATGAAAATGATGAGGTGTGTAATAAAATAAGTATCACAATAAATGATACCCCTTCATTTATTTAATTTCATGTTTATGTAATTTGTCATCCTCTGAGATGCCCAGGGCAGTATACAGGTTTAACATTTCACATCATTTGAAGCTGAAAAATCTTGTGTGATCCAGAATTGCCAGTAACTTTAAGGCTGACTGGGGATTCTAACCAGTCCTAATCAGTCACACTAACCACTATCCCACATTAGTTCATCTAGAATATCCTTGTCCAATCTGGCGCCTTTCAGATGCACTGGATTGCAATGCCCATCACTCCTATCCAGGAAGGTCAATGGCAGCTAGTGGCATGCATTTGTGCTATCGTGCTGCTATTCAAGGCCAAAACAGCCATTGTTTTAAATCTGCTTCTTTTGTTCCTTGTTACTCCCGAGTGGGGGCAGAGGCCCTGATCAGGATCTAACAAGCCCCCTGTACTCCTACACTATGGTCCTGATCTGGACCATGAGCCCTCTGCCTATTCTAGAGTTAAAGTGATGAAAAGATATAGCTGCTAGATACAGAGTCAAAGCAATGTCTGTTTTGACACTTGGGTGACAGTGTGCTAAGAAGTACCCACGTTGCCCTAAATGTAATCTTCTGCACTAGTCTAGCTTCTAATTATGGAAAGTGGAGCAAAGCAGGGAAGCTGCTGCTGATGACGCAGGTCCTCTGATTCCAACCAATTTTATG
Source organism: Varanus komodoensis (assembly GCF_004798865.1). Lineage (NCBI taxonomy): Eukaryota > Metazoa > Chordata > Lepidosauria > Squamata > Varanidae > Varanus > Varanus komodoensis. Next base: position 27,624,988 of record NW_025335568.1, on the reverse strand, counting down.
TGGTCAGAGTCAGCTAAATTATTACAGCTCTGCCTCCTCTTTTCAGCAGTATCACAATGACTTTTTTCTTTAATATACTGCATCTGCTCTATTTGTGTGGCTAAAGTTTATTGTATTCTATGGTCTAGTCTCTGAGAGCAGGGAACGGAAGGGAAGATAGGCAAAGCAGTCTGGCTCTCCACAAATCTCTCTGGGTGATCTTTTCCTTTACCAAGATAGTACAACAGAAACTAATTGCAAAACCTTCACAGTCATGTGTACAAACTATACACTCATAATATCCTGCATTATAGGTGATTTTATGTAGCCAAGATGCAGAAATGGTAGCTTTCATGTGGTACTATGTAAAAAATGTTGAGCATGATTTTGATAAAGAATGAGTAGATAAAATGTTGTTGCTGTTGTCCCTGCAGACCAATTATATTATTGAAAAATAGATCAGCACAATTATTTGCTGAGATGACACAATATCATAGTATCTCACAAATTTTAGAGAAAACCCATGGGAACTTTTCGTACACAGGACAAATAGCGCTTTGGAACCATGAATTCCAAAATTTGTGGAAAGACAAATCCTGTTCATGGATCTCTCTTGTGTTTTGTTTGGCCTTCACACCTTAAAACTGAAATCTCTGTGATGTAAGGGACACAAAAAACAACAAATGGCCAACATTTATAACAACATATAGACAGAGGTATAGAATTTTTAAAATTTGCCCTCATTGCTAAGAATTCTGAATATGTTATATAGAAGTAGGTTCTTTATTCCATGAAAATTCTGCTTTGAGGTCAATCTCACAGAAATGTTTGGCTTCAGGAAGGTCCATACAAAGGTCAGTACAAAATAATTAAACTTCTAAGGCTGCAACCCTATATAAACTTCCTTGAGATTTGGTCAAACTCGTACAAGCCAGGTTTATGTACAGAAGTACACCATAAGGATTAGAACTTGTGGCATCCTCTATGCTTTTGTCTTTCTTCTTCATACAAATGAACAGTTGGGAAAAGTTTCTCATGTTCTCCAAAACTGGGTGGCACATGGATTCTGTCTGCAGCACTTGGTGTGCAAACTATTTTGCAGAGTGCCAGTAACTACACTTCATCAGCTCTGACTATAACACTTCGTAGCCCCTTGTTAGTTTCATTCTGTTTTATGGTCTTTCTAGGTGAAAAATCTCATCTCACTTAAATAGCCCTCAGGCTTCTAGCAAGAAAATGCTGAAGAAAGAAAAGGAACAAGAATAATACTTGGATATAAAAAACAGATGCATGTTTACAGTTTGGGGATGAATGTAGTATAAATATGTATTCAGACCTCTACTCCAGTTCCAGAATTGACACCCTAATGTTATTTGATGGTGTTGCTCAAACTGTAGTCCAGTAAAGCACAAAAAACAGAACTGATTGTAGCAATTATCATCTTTCTCACATTTTACATATATGTCAGGAGTAGGCACAGTCCCATTCTGTTCTGTTTGGGAGATCACTAATAAGGACTGCTCTAGCTTTCCTGGAAGTACCACATTGTCTCCCAAACCTTAACTTGATTCTTCTCTTCTTTATGTGTTAAAACAACCATAAAACTATCAGTAAATGGTGTTCTAAGGCAGGTGAAGTATTTCTACAGCTTTAGTATTCCACAATGATTTTACTGTTTCTATGAACTTGCTGTTCTTTTGACTAGTTCATAAACAGAATCTCTTTTCCATGAAGAACCTTGTTATGGCAGACAAAGGTAGAAGAACTTGCCTGATCATAGACAGAGATATTCATATGTTATTTATCTATTATGTTTCCATCCTGCCCTTCCACCCAAAGAGCCACAGGTCATAGCTTTTTTTTTAAGCTGTTTATATAGGATTAATAAGGAGGTGGTTCCCAGTGGCAATCCTCACATCTTGTCTCCAAGTAATTGAGCGCATCAGTGCATGACTACATATAGGCAACATTGCCTGTGATCAGAACAGAAGGAAAATGATTGCCACAATAGTGGGCATGTTTGCAACTGTTTCCATGCAATTGCCCAGATTGCATGTTTCCAAATGCTGCCATGGATCTGTGTACATAATTGCATGAATAAAGCAATTGGAATCTGACATATGAACAGGGGAGGATCAGATCTGAAAGACTCAGCCATAACAGCAGCTACCCACAAAGTTACTTCCATGTAGTTCTCTATGTGTGAGTGAGAACAGAGCTACTGTGATATAGGATGCTATCCTATGCATGGTTAGGAAAGAAAAGCTCTATAGTTCCCAGTGTAAGCATATTTACAGTTGTCTTCATGTACAATGTTTTTCTAATTGCTGTTATGCATCTGTGGACATGATTGCATGGAGGAAACCACAAGGCTGGTTGAACTTGATGGGAGGTATAGGATATTCTTGTGTTCAACGTGCACAGGACTGTGCCTTAGGATGCAAACAATGAGGCTGTCCATATCCCTCCAAACACAGAAGGTTATGGGCATCCAATGCAGGATGAGAGGAGTAGAGAACCAAAGACCCCCTTCTCTACAAAGCAGTTGGTTCCAGCTGTCCTTCTTGCATGAGATACAACCTGATTCACAACCCATCTGAGAATCTCCTTAATATTTGCATACATTTAGACCTATAGACAGACCCTACCTACTTGCAACTTTTTGAAGGGGAACTTCAAAGACAGAGGGCTCAGGCAACAGATTTTGTGGGTTATGAAAGGACAGTAAATTACTCAGCTCTTTTGTTAGCAATCGGTACATTTTTATTGCCAGGGCTGCAGGGATGAGCTTATGGGATTTTCTGCCTCAGCTGCTATCCCTCAGGCAGCACAATATCTTGGGCTGGCCATGGGGTTGTCATGTATCACTGGCCACACCCCAAAAGTCATATGGCTTCCCCTGGTCCTGCTCTAAACATCCATATACTTTATATGGACCTCTGTAGGTGAAGGTCTTTATGCACACAGGCTTTCCACACTTCTGGAATCTTGTTGGTCTGGGTTTGCAGCTTGTGTGGGAATTCTAAACCCTAGCACAGGTCTTCTTGTTTCCTGTTGTGTGCTCCAGTAATTCACTTCCAATCTAAGAAACGTCATGTATTTAATAGTGCTCAGATATTTACAGAAGACATAAGCCACTGCCCCATGATGGCATGAGCGTCCCTTGATGAGTGTACAGCATGAAGGAGTCTAAAGACACAAGGGGTCTATAGCCACCTTTCTGAACTGAAAATGGATGGGTTGCATGCACATTCGGCTTGATGATGACTGCTTTCCAAATAGGTACTTAAGTTTTCATTGCAGACGGCTTTGACATAATGATAAATGCATAATAGAGGCAAAGCCAATTGCAGGCAACTTGGCTTACAGAGAAAGGTGTGGGAGTCGGAGTGTGGGAAGGTAGCCGGTACTCAAAGCTCTCGAGCCTATTAGCAGCTCTGGGGCCACAGAGCCAGCACTGGCAAGTGTAAATGTGGTTTAATCTTAACTTGTCCATCTACAGCCCATTTTGATACTTTATCCCAGGTAGACCCAGAAATGCCCTTGTAACAGTGTGTGTGAAAGGATTAAATAATGTCAGGATGAGGAAAGCTTACATTTGGGGCTGGGAGAGGGATACACGTAGACTAATCACAATGCCATAATGCTATTAGGACATGGAATGATTTTCCTGTATTTCTCAAAGCTCATCTGTAACAGATTTTATGGGGATTTATAGGGGAAAAGCATCTGTGTTATGCAGTAGGGTCCGTGGTTTGGAAAGTATATAATGTGGCACTACTGAGTCTCTGCTCTTCGTTCACTGACAAGTTGGGCTGTATCATCAAGCTATTTATTTTTGCAGCAGAGTATTATAAATCATGGCCAGTTCAGTCAGCATTCCCTTTCCACGGCCTTCTTTTGCCAAATTGTCCCAACTGAGCTATTGACCCAGGGTGCATATATGTTAGTTTAATGGGCCATGTAGTAGTGAATTATGCTGGTCTGCCCATTTCAAATTGGGGGAAGGAAAAAGAAGGCGGGTTAAGGCTCTCTGGTCATGGTTTATGGAGAAGAAGGTTTGCATTAAAAGACCACCACCACTAATCAGCAGCATGAACGGCATCACCAACTATGCCATGAAGACTTTTTATTTCCCTGATTTTGGAAAAGTCTTCTTGGCCCTAATAGGAAATGTCCATGAACTTGATCTGAGATGCAAATATTCCTGGCTAATAAAAATAACAAAAATATGAGAATAATGAAGACTAATTACAAACATAGCACAAACAAAGCAATGGCTAAATATGAGGTCACAGAAGAAAAAAGAATCTCACAAAAGACTGAAACCTCAGGAGCACGTAGTGTCCTGTCACATAATTCCATAGTGGAAGAAGAGAATAATGGCTTGGCTCCAAAGAAGCATGACAGTATTCAATCATACAATGGACTTTTCCTTCTTTCTCTCCCCACTGCAGCCCCATCACACTTCAAATTACAAACATCACACAAAGTAAAAAGTAGGACAATACTCTCTACTCAGTGTAACGTGTAGTTTGGCTCTAAGGTCTAGCTACAACAGTTATGCCTGAAGTGCAAGACTGACCTGCAGTTTTGCGTAATCAACAAGAGCAGGTCTAGTTGTTCAGCGAGCAGGCAGTCTACTCAGGAGAAACTCATGCATTTAACTTTAATCATTTATTCACTATATTGTTCTGCAAACTCTGGGAAAGCCAGTATTACATTCTGATTAAAGAGGGTAGCACATCAATATATCAATATTAGCACCATAACGATAAGTTTCCCAGGACAGGACAGGCTTTCAGGCCATCGGGCATGTTGGTTAAGCTTGAATACAGCAAGAAGGACCTGTTGTCTTGGGCTAGCCACTGTCGATAAGAACAAATGGTCAGTAATGAAGGCTGGAATTCTTGCAGAAAAATGGCCAGGCTTAAGACATTTCCTCTTAAAGGAATCTGGCAACATGACCTGCAAAGAAGATGACCCAGTGTCCTGAGAAACCTAGAAATTACCCCTACAAAAACTAGGAAGTTGGCCAAGAATATTCACACTGAGCCATTCTTTGTGGAAGAACACGGGAAGCTGCCTTATACTGAGCCAGACCATTGGTCCATCTAGTCCAACACTGTCAATTTTGACCTGCCCCTGTTCCCTAGGCTTCCAGGCAGGAATTCCTCTAGCCCTACTTGCAGCTGCCAGGGATTGAACCTGGGACCTTCTGTGGAGCCACTCAGCCACACCCCCTCCCTTTCTTTGGGCAGTTCCTTGGACTGTAACCAGTGAATTCCATCCATCAGTGGAAGAAAAACCACAAGCGCAATGGGTACTTCTCCCTTCTCCCCTGCACATGTGCATGCGTGCATATTCACACCATGAAACCAGTTTGGAAGGGGCTTTTCATTATCTTGATTTTTATTACTATTCTGGGGCTGGATTTTGTAAAAGTATTCTCATTTTATTACTCATGGCATTGTGTTTTGTATTAGAAGCCAAGCTGAGATATTTTTACCTTTAAAAAGCAACCTAAACTATTTTAAACAAACATTTAAAAATGGAAAAAGGACAGATTGGAAAGAGTAACACAAGTCGTAATTAAGGCTCACTAGTTTAAGGACACCATAGAAACATGGGGGGTGGGGACCACGTCAGAATGGGCATCCTGGGCCATCTAGTCTGACCCCAGGCTCTAGCCAGCTCTGCTCAGGTAATCCCCAATCTAATGAGGCTGCTCATAATCCTCTGAATTTGGAAGAACTGGAGTTTGGGGGATTGTGGGCATCCTGCACAAGGTCAGAGGACTGTGGCAGTGAAGGTCACTTGGGCATTCCTGCTGCTCTGCAAAGCAGCTGGACAATCAGTTGCAGTGTTTATGGGGATAAGGAGGCTGAGGGACAAAGAGGACGCCCTGGACCAGCTGGATACCAGCCTTCTCCCCCTCTGTCCCAGAACATGTGCTAATCTCCCTCTCCAAGGTCATCTTGCAACCCCAGAAAAGCAGCCAATGCAGTTCTTTCCTCACTGGCCACAAGGGGGAGGAATTCTGCAGCTACAGCTTCCAAGGTCAGAGTCATTTTCTGAACTCAGAATGGGAAATCTGAAAGAACCCATGGCTCTCCAGAAAGTATCTAGGTCCACCCACTACTCCGATCTTGATGATCCATACTTACGTAAAACAAGCGCCTTCTAAGGTTTAACATGTTGCACAGACTGACACATTGATATTCAAAGCAGTGTTTGGAACTACAGTAATTTAATAGGTACTAGCAGGTCATCTCTATGAAAAAGGGTTGAAAGAAAAAGCTGCATTATATTCTCTTCACTTTCCACAATGCACTCAGGGATTTGTATTAAAATCACATAAGCAGATGACAGCAATGCCAAGATGAATTCATTGTAAAGACACAGTATATGTGAACATGGAGCTTAACCCAGTTCTGATTCTTTCTATGGCTGCATTCAAATTTTTAGCATTATCTATAAGCTTTTCATAACTCTCAGTGGTAAAAGAGGCAACATCTTTCACCACTGCAATGTCAGGCCATGTGAAGTGTTCAAGAACCAAACAACTTCTTGGTAAGTCAAGAACATTTTCCCCTTTCCTACCGTCCACCCCACCTTTTTATTAAGATCTTCAACTTAATCAGATGCTGCTGCTGATACTGCTACTACTAATAACAATAATAATTAGAGGCTGACAAAATGTTTTCTTTTCAGATCCTTGCTGGCCCACTTAAAATTACATACAACCTTTCCTCTGTAGCCAGCCCAGGCTAATTTAACATCATACTTTTGTGGTTCCCAGATAAGTAAACTGCCAGCTTTGTATATATTCACCTTCTTCCCTCTTTCACATATCACTCCATATTTGGCTATTTGAAATAATTTTCTCCTTTTTTTTCCAAATCAGCAACCACTACAGAATAACAAAAACCATTAACTTTTCCACAAACTCTGATATATCTAATATATAAACTATTGCCTCATATTGAGCTTTGCTTCTTAAATATGAGCTTTAACTGTGTTCTAAAGTTTATGGAATCCACATGCTCGAGACAGGCTTTATAAACTCTGGTTTGCTGTCTTCCTTGTGGAATTTGCTTCCAGACCTATGAGCTAAAATCTGTTCTACATTACACTTAAGCTATAATGCAAAATAGATATTATTAAGTCACACTGACCATGGTCAGTCTAAGTAGGCATGCATAGGATTCAGCAGCATTCATGGCTATAGGGTTATATTTAATTGGTGACTAAAATGTGTGCAAACCAGGGGAAACATGGGGAAAGTTTGAAACAGAATGGGTCTTTTCTTAACATTTCATAGATACTTATTTAGATCCAATGGCTGCTAGCTAGAGTCTAGATGGCCATAGGATGATCTAGAATCCCACTTCTTACCTCAGAAACTTGCAAAAGGTTGTAGATGGGGCTCTTCACAATTCCTTTTGGTTTTAACTGCCCTTAGTGTTATAAGCAAACTTGGCCACTTCACTACTCACTTCTAATTCCAGATCATTTATGAATAGGTTGAAAAGCACTGGTTCCAAAACAGAACCTTGTGGAACTCTACTGGTGACAACTCTCCATAGAAAGGTCACCTCTTTGGAAAAATTGCAATTTATTCCCACCCTCTGTCTTTTTTTCTTGAACCACTTAGTGATCCATAAGAGGAATACACCCCCCCCCCTTTTTATTCCATGACTGTTTAGTTTGCTAAGGAGCCTTTCGTGAGGGACTTTGTCAAAAGCCTCTTGAAAGTCCAAGTAAAAATATCTTTAAGTGGACTGCTCTAACATGGGGTCTTTGTGAAGTGTCCCATCAAAAATAAAAATGGGCATCTTCTGATGTATCCAACAAACAAAAAATCAGCCATTCTTCCCCCCAAAAATGATTGACTGGCTTTAAAATTCACTCAAAAGAAAAACAAAAATCTTTGGTCCGCCTCCTCTGTGTATTCTTCATTTTCATGATTAAGTGTGCCAACACTTGCAAAGACATTTTGTTTTGCAAATGAACTTTGGAGAAAAGGCTGAGCAAGCTTCTTCAGAGCTACATGCATAAACAACACTGTAGCCTAAAATAAATACTGACTCTTTATATACATGCCAAAACCCCCAAAATGTTGTAGATACAAAACAGAAACAGCACTGACCAAGATGCTGCTAAAAATTACGAGAAATTCCTATTTTTTTGCAGTACCCACATATAAATAACAGGCTGCTATCTCCATCTTTTTCTAAAGTGTAAGATATTACTAGAATAATAAAATATTAACAGAGAGTATTGAAGCTGTTTGGTACTGATTCGACTACAATCCTTAATTTCCTTCAGATTAAACAAAGACAGCAATCTATCTCTCATACTTGGAGAGAACCACACTAAAGAAGCCCAGTAAAGTAAGATCATGGGATCAGGCTGAAAGAAAGGGCAAGACAGCAGTCTTTTAGAAAATTGCAAAGGAAGCCTGATGTGATTGATATGGAAGTGTGGCCATATGTGGAAGTGTGGTTATGTATGGTATTTACACACATACAATGGAATTTTGTGCTTGACTACTTCGAAAAAAGTAAATTGAATTCAATGAGATTAACTCATAGGTAAGCATGTATCAGATGGCTACTTTAAGGCACAATCCTATGCATGTTTAGACAGAAGAACATGGCTGGCTGGGGTTTTTTTGTCTAAGTTTGGTTTTTTTGTCTAAATATGCATAGGATTGCACCCTTAAAATACTGAAAAATGCATTTAGTGTGGAAGCTTTTTGGTAGAAACATATTATGCTTAACATGGATTTTCTATCTCGCTTTACACATCTCTCTTCTCATAACAAACCAATGTGCAAGCAATGTTCAGGGGACAACCTATGGAGATTCAATGCACAGAGAGAAATCAGAATTAAGTCCACCAACCACTTTGTATTCATCTGGTCTTCTACACAGGACTGGTGGTCTTCTACGCAGTGACCAACAGGTACTCAGACCCTGTAGGCAGGCCCAGTTGATGCAATCCTGGTGTCTTTGTCCACCACGTTCATTATTGCTAGGTGCAGCTTGTGGACTTCATATTGTTGGACTGCAACCTGCACAAGCCCTTCTCTTTAGCGATGCTACTAAGGCCTTATGGGAGATGCAGTACACAAGTTGTCCAGCCCAAACATAGATGGTTATCTGAACAGGGCTCCCAAACTAACTCACAGCAAAATAGCAGGCAAAGCCTCTGAAAAGTTGTTGTTGTTAAGTGCTGTCAAATCATCTCTGACTTATGGCAGCCTTGTGAGTAAATGACCTCCAAAAGGCCCTATCCTTGACTGTTTTCCCCAGCTCTTGTACATCAAAGGCTGTGGCTTCCTTTATGTAGTCCATCCATCTCATATTTGGGTTTCCTTTTGTTCTTCTGCCTTTGACTTTCCCTGCCATGATTGCATTCTCCAATGAGTCTTGCCTTCTCATAAAATTTACCGCACAGGGATGCATTAGAAGCTCATCTAGTGGCACCTAGTGCCAAGAAGAATGCATGAGAAGCATGGCACCTAGCGCCAAGAAGAAAACAACACTGAAAATGCAATGTGGAGGGTCAGGGAACTTGCTGAATGGGCCGGACTGTAGTACAGGAGAAAGGGAGACCTTGAAAATTCGGTGGAAACACTTCTCTCAGACAGCAAAGGAACCTGGAGAAGGCCTTCTGAGGACACAAAAGCGGGTCAGTGTGGAAGAAGGTAGCCTTAAGATACCCAGGTGCTCAGAAACAGACAGCAGGACTGTTTCAAAACTTGCTAGATAGGTTTCCTAGCATTTGCCCAGTTACAGTTCACTGTCTATATTTTGAACTAACTGTAGTTTCTATTCTTTGAAGACAGCCCAATATATAATACATTATGGTAATCCAAGCGAAATGCTAGTTACCAGAGCATGGATAACAGATTGCTAGGTGTAAGTAAAGTCAGAATTTCTCCATGCCAACATTGGGAGACCAAATACTAATACTTTGTTTTTCAGCATCTAATACACACACACACACACACACACACACACACACACACACACTTGCATTGCTTCAATTAAAGCATACTTTTATTTAAATTAATATGTATGCTACTGTTTTTTAAACATTTTAAGCAATAAAAATATAATGACAATAGTCCTGACTCATTTCCATTCAAGATAGATATCTTGTCTAGCCAAAAAAAAGTCCAATGTGTTTGAGGTCATTAAAAAGGAAATTACATCAATTAATTCTGACCTACCATGAGTTTCAAAGAAAGAACAAACTGGGAAACTTAAAAGGAATACCAACACAAAAAAGCATTTTATAGATCCATGTGAAATATTTTGGTTACAATGAAAGAGAATGCTGATGGCTGCCAGACACCCAGAGGTTGGTCTCCTGTGACTAATTCTTCTTAGCTAGTTTGTAAATTAATCTCTGTGTTCAGTTTTTCCTTCCCCTTCTCCCACCCTAGTTACTAAACTAACAAAAGCAGTCTGTACCAGAACTCTACAGGTAAGGGATGGAAATTAAACTACTTCACACCCTCATTTGACCCTGTGGCATGCTTTTATCTTTAAAAAAATATTATTTTACAGGCTTTCCCCACCACCACCACCACCACAATGTGTTTTTCATTTGAAGCCCCTGGACATTTACTTGGCTTTTCCTGAGATAGCTTAAAATGTGGCTCTGCATTGTGATGCCTTTAGTAGTTCCTATGAAGTAGCAAGCTTTGCTCTCAAGGGGAGGACATCAAAGGAAAACAACACTCTTCGTAGGAAAATAACAACATTTTGCAAAGCTCTGACACATGTCTCTTTCTCAAGTAGGCTCCAAACTCTAGAGTTGCTTCCACTGATACATGTTTTCTAGCAAAAATATTATAACTCAAGATCCTTTAACATGATTATGGACTATGGGCCCAACCTCTCTTTTTCTTTCAGATCTATGTTGCAATTTGCTCATGATAAACCAGTCAAGGGAGTGCTAACATAAGCTCATATTGCAGTTGTTTCTCCGGTGAATGCAAGTCTTCCAAAGTTGCCTGAGAAACAGGGGCACTCCCACCCACTCAACACATGATGGAGTCTTCAGTAATTATGAACTGGCATCTGTTCATATTTTTCATACCTGGAAGTGGTATGAGGGTTAGCCAGGTATGGATATGCTGGAAAGGGGTCTCTTCTACCTTACCCTTCCAGAAAAAGTGGCTCACCCATTCTGCTGTAGACCTATAAAGCTATCTGAACTGTGCTTCATCCAGGTGTACACACACTAGTCCTGCAGGGAGATGGGGGAGATTCACTTTCTGAATACCACATTGCAATTACGTAACCTATATCCAATACTGGAAACCTACCAATTTATACATGCCTAAATGATTCTACCGCTAAGCTTAATTGTTTACATCCAAGCCCTCAATACAGCTGCATATGCTCAGGCTCATCAGACACTCACAATCCACAGAAATATTACACATCCGCTCTTCCAACTTCAGAAGTGATAGCTGAAGATCCACCCCTCAAAACCAACAAGGAAAGAACCATACCAGATGCCTTCTGAGAGCAGAAGTGGGGACATTCCATTGGGCTGGGGGTACATAGAAGAGACCAGAGAGGCCAGAGTATGAATCTTCCCAAAACCTCTCTCTGCTCCTTCCTCTCCCTCTGAATCACCATCTGTAAAAGCCCAGCTGGTGAAAAAGGCACGTGGGGGAATGGGAAAGCAAAGATCACTTCTGCCATTTGTCCTGTCGTGCCCTGGATAATCAGAAGCTTCTGGGTTTGGAAGTGAAATCATCAGAGGTGCTTAGGACCAGATTGCACTCTAAATCAGGCTTAGACTACTATGCCCACCCGATGAAGTAAAACACCAGCAGGTTAATAGGGCCAGGCTGCTACGATTAAATAAGGAAAGACAAGAAGAGACAACACAGAACATCATCTGATTTCATGTATAGCTAAGTGATAGCTCAGTCCTATCACCTACAACCCAACCTAGGTAATGGTGCTTTCTTCTCACAGGCCTTGGGTCAGCAACCTGTACTTGCTTATAGACAGATGTCCAGCCTAAAAAGGCTACCCTCCAACAGCAACAGAGATACCAGGAATCAGACCTTGAGGCAGACAGATACCAACTATCTGTCTGACAATATTATCACAAGACCTAATAATGCACCTGCATGGGGGTTCCGTACACCTTCCAGTGTGAGATAGATGATCGTTTGCCAGCAAGACCCTCATACATTATGCACACAGGCCAGGTCTCTACATACGCAAAACATTTGGATGAGAATCAGTCATCTGGAACTGAAATATGCAAAAACCAGGGGGGACAAATTTCACCCTTTCAATGACCTTGAGGTGGCCAATCTTGAACAAATGAATTTCAATGACAGATGCCAATATGAAATTGCTGGAGTACAGAGAGTGTGTAATGTTAATTACATCACCAATGGACTTATTTCTATGTTTCTATGTTAACACTTGACAATGTTTTGTGAACGCAAAGTGGTAAGGAAATTACCATGGGCTGTATTTTCTGCATTCCCATTTCAGCTGACATCACAGATTCCCCACCCTACCTCCAAGTGTGTTCATACAGATCTACCACTTTGAAGTTAACACTTCATGGGTCTGCAGAGAAGGACAGTGTCCACAAAAGCATGTGCGAGAATTAATGTATTTCTTTTTAAAGGGCCACAAGTCTTTTAAACAGACTCTTATTTTTTGCTGCAACAGACTATCATAATGCCCTTCTGGTAACTAGGACAATAAACATCTAGCCCTCTGTTATAAATGCTCAGCATGGCCCTCACTTGTATCATATTACACAAAACATAAGAGTTGTATTCAGATTCAGACACAGTGGATGTGACTCAAAGGAGAGCAAGAAGAAAGAGTACAGCGTGCAGAGAAGAGATGGCTAACAAATAAGCATTTGATCTTCTTGATCACAGGATAGAAGAAAAAATGGCATTGGCCAAGAACAAATATCTTAGAGACTTTATCTTCAGACAGTTAGATTACTGGGGAATTGGCATGAGCAGGCTGGTCAGGCATAGATATTTGAAGATACAGCTTGAATCAAGAGGGCAAGTCTACCCATGCCTATTAAGAAGGAAGTCCTATTGTGTCACATGAGACTGGCTTCCATGGAAGATTATCCAGGAGAGATGGGAACCTCAGACCCGGGGGGCAAATTTGGCCCTCCTGGGCTCCCCAGACAACCATGCCCCATTCTTCTGGCTTCCCCAACCCAAACTTATCCCTGTTGATTTCCTGGCTTTTGTACATTTCTCCCCTCTGTCCATTCTAAAAGGTTGATTCAACCTCCTAAGGTTAAGTTACTGGCAGTAAGAATATTTTTGTGCTTGATTTGGCTCCATTGCTTTTGCCTTTAGCCCTAGACTCTTTGCTTGTGGTCTCAGGAGCCCCCAGGCTCCCCTAAACAAGAAGGGCTTCATGGGTCTTCTGAAAATGCTCACGGATTTTTGCCAGCACTGCACGGAGCATAAAAATTAGAATGTCAGACATGCCTGGCTCACACATAAGACATGCCTGGCTCACACATGCCTGGCTCACAGATGACCATGGATCAAATGCTGGGAAAGTTCAGCAGAAGGTCAGCTTGTTTAACCAAGTAAATGGTATAGTATGTCCGCACTGTTCATGATGTGCCTGTTCACAAACTAGCTGCTGCTTTGAGCTTTTGAGGTTACAGCATGTAGATCTTTAGAAAGGAGATTCAAGCCCTGAAGGTTAAATCTGACATACATTAATGTGAACATTTGGAAATCATACTATTCATTCTGAATTACTTCTTTGAAAACAAGACAACAACAACAGCCCTGCTTTGACATTGCATAGAATCATTAAAATATCTATTGGAATAGAGTAACATGTTTTATAACCCATTAATGACAAGCATATAGTAATACTCAAAGAATTCTGGGGGAAAGAAAATGAGGAAGAAAAAGGGTGAAGAAAGAGAGTAATTTGTTCTCCCGTTTCCTACCCCCAAACTCCCTACACAAGCTGCTTTTCTCTTCCCCTGCTTTCTCCTGGCCTAGAATCCTTTCCCTGATGTTCTGCTTTGCTAATTTCTGCAGGCCACTGTGTGTATGGGTAAAAATACTATTCCACACGTGTCTTCTGAAAGGGCAGGTCCACCGTTAAGGCATGAGGACCCTCACAGCAGCATGAACCCACTGACAAGAGACCCCTGGAGTAGCTTCTCTTCACCATTGCAAGTTCCCACTCTGGCCCACCAAAGGTAGTTGTGAGAAGGGGCATAAGTTACCATGGCCTACTTATTCCCTGGCCTTCTGCCTTGCAAGTGAGTGGTAGAAATGATGAAAGAGGAAGAAGTGCAACAGCAACTCATGATGTCAACAAGCAAAGGAACTCACTGAGAAGGGTGTCCATTGAAGGAATCTTGCCTGAGAGCAGTCCCCAATCTGGAAAGGGTTCCACAACCTCAGTTCATGATCCTGCCAACTCATGGCCCTGCATGTGCACTAGGCCTCACTGCAGCCTTGCATGGATTGGGCACATTCTGTATCATGCAGAATTTCTGCAGTCAAGTTCTGCTCCACATCAGATGACAATCAGACTACCTTAGTATGAACCCAGATTGGTCTTTATTAATGTAATTTGTACTGCATGAGTATATTGCAACAGCTGATATCCTCGCTCTTGGATTGCAAAAGTAAGACATAACAGAATGTGACAAGTGTCACAGAAAAAGCCAGCCTCTCAGGACATGCCCAGCAGAGCAGTATGGCTAGAAAACTTCTGCACTTTGACTTAATAGTCTGAAGGGGATCTCCTTTAGATGGCCATAAATTGTGGATCACAGAACTAAGATTTTTCTTCTCCTACTTCCAACCATCATTTCATATTTTTTAACTGTTTTCATGTTCCTGATTTGCTAGAACAACAAATCTCTGCCAATCCCGAGTTTTAAAAACAAATAAATAAAACACTCAGCAGTATAGGTTTGTAGTTTAAACTCAAATCATAGTCCTGTCATGACCTACAGGAATTTACTTGTGCTGCTCTGAGAGCCTCCATCATCTGCTGCTTTTTGGGTGGTGATCTGGAATCAACCATGGCCTGTGGACTGTTGGACTTTGTCCCCACGGTTCAGCCCTGGATGCACCACTGCTCTGGCATTTCTCGTAGCAGAAAGACAGTAATATGAACTGTATGGTCTGTACTGGAATCTGGAATCCCACACTATGGAGATACCCCAAAATGGCATGCCTGGCCTGATGTGTTCAAGACCATCTGTCCACATTCTGATGCAGCCACTGAGCTGTGTGTGAATCACTCCAAAAGGCTTGCTCGGCTTGGCTACTCCTTCAGCCAAGTTGAGTCTTTCTGTGTGCAGGGATGGGAGAGCCATGGTTCCACCATAATTAAGCTTCTGTAAAATCATTCCTTCTGCTTGGAGAGATTATTAAACATTTCAAATTGTCACCATTATACTTGTCACCTGTATCCCTACCTTACCTAATGCTGAAAAGCTGTTTCAGTTTTGCAGCATAAGTATGGCTATTTCTCTCTCTCTTCCAAAAAAGGTCAGTATTAATGAATCTTTGCTCACTGATATGGATTTGCTTTGACGTTATTTTTAATGAATGGTGCTGATGCACTCTTGGTAAAGCTGTAGATACCCAGAGTAAAGGGTTCAAATATTCATCCTGAGACAGAGAACATAGACTTGCAACCATCAAACCAAAGTAGAAAACGCCTGTACAAGTCAATACTGAATCCATTGAAGCCTTGTGCAAAAGGATATAGGATGAATGCTGTACTTCCTATTTAGATGTTATACTAAGCAAAGAATTCAGGATTCTTATAATAAGCAACAGCTCTGTTGAATACCTTTACATTTCAATAAAATTAATACATTTGATTCATGATTTTGTTCTACCTCTGAAACGGCAAAATCATGTTTAGATTAGGAAGGCAAGAACTTGGGTCAGATCACTGATCCATCTTGCCAAGTAGCATCATTACTGACTTTCTCTGGGTTCTCCAGGAATTCAGGCAGGAGGTCTTTCTTAGGCCTCTCTGGGGAATGACCTCACAACTCTCTTCATGCCATGCTTGTGCTATGGCACAGGGTTATGGCTAATTCAGATTTTGTGCTAGATATTTGCACTTCTCTATTAAATTTGTGTTCCCTCTTTTCTTCAAAGATCTCAGGATGCATTAGGAACATTATCCTATTTTATACTCATGGGATAGGTTAAGCCATTTTCCATTGATTACACACAATCTTTTTCTAGTGCATTACTTCATGGCATTGATTAAGTATAAAAAAGTTGGTGCTATACGAAAGACTATTACAATAATAAGTAAGTAAATATTTATTTATTATATTTATATCCTACTGTTTTCCTTTCAGGGAATTCAAGGTGGCTTACACAATTTTCCTCCTCCTTATCTTATTCCCACAACAATGACCCTGTGAGATAGATTGGACTGAAAGTCTGTGACTAGCCCAAAGTCACCCAGTTGGCTCCATGGCTGTGGGGGCTAGAAGCCAGATCTCCTGAGTCCTGGTCTCCACTCTTAACCCCTACTCCACACCTGCCAATATAACATTATTTTATTTTTGTATGTATTTTCAATGTATACCCTGCTTTTTCCTTACAATGAACTCAAACTGGCTGACATCATTATGCTCCTCCTGCTCTCAATCTTATCCCCATAACAACATTGGCTAGATATTCCTTATACACAGATTCATTGAGCTCTTACTTGCTCAATAATCTAATGAAAAGGAAAGAAATTAGAAGCCTATGGACAGATTTATGATACTAAGCACAAAATCTGTCATTTGGAAGGTTTATTGAATAATCTCAGCCTTTCTAAATCAGTTATCAGAATAGTAAACCATGCATTTCTCCTTGTGAAGACTGGATTGATTTCTCTTTAATATAATGTCCAAATGTTACTTTTCATGGGGGACTGATATTACATAAAATACCATTTGTTCTGTTATTAGAACACAGATGGGCAAAAAATATTTGATGGATGCAACCACCACACACAAAGATGTTATGTAATTAAAGGAAGGTCACTCTTCCCTGCTAAGCAAGCTGAGAAAACAATGAGAAGACAACTAGCTCCCTACACAGACTGTTGGAATTAGAGGCAAAACTGAAAAAAACAAACAGGCTTTCCATTGTTTTATGATACTACAAACACAGAAGATCAGGTGTCCTTTCTTCTGTCCTTAACAAAACTAGAATTGGTAACGACTTTCACCTAACAAGAAAAATGAAGTAAATTTAGAGATTGCTAGTCAAGGGAAACCTCCTAAGCTTTCTGAGAGATACAAAAGGATGTCTGTAAAACTTGTTTCAGTGTAGCTGAAACAAGTTTGTAGCTATTTTGAAGTTATTTTCTATATACTGAAAAAAAACCCCAAAATATTTCTAGTCAGATTTTACTGTAACAAGAAACTCTCCACACAGAAGACATAAGAAAAGCTCTGTTGATTTATTTATTTATTAAAGTTTTTATATGCCATCCCCATTGCTACACAGCCTCGGGACGGCTTACAACACAAATAAATAAAACAAATAAAATTACAATTACAATTAAAACTTGGAAACACACTGGCTGCATAATTAAAACTATAAATATTGAAGATTATTAAAATACTGTTTAAATAAAAGGTCTTGGCCTGGCGCCAAAAAACAAATAACGGACCTCCCTGGGGAGTGCATTCCACAGATGGGGTGCCACCACAGAGAAGGCCCTCCTCCGGGTACTTTGCTTCCTGATATCTCTTACGGAAGGCTCCCGGAGGAGAGCCCCTGCTGCTGATCTCAAGGGGCAGGAGGGCAAATATGGCCGCAGGCATTCCTTCAAGTATCTGGGTCCCAAGCCGTTAGGGGCTTTGTAAGTAATTACCAACACCTTGAATTGAGCCCGGACTTCAATGGGAAGCCAGTGAAGCTGGTAGAGGACTGGGGTTATATGAGAATAACACCCAGTCCTCGTCAGCAACCTGGCTGCTCTATTTTGCACCATCTGAAGTATCCGGACTGTCTTCAAGGGCAGCTCCACGTAGAGCGCGTTACAGAAATCCAACCGGGAAGTAACCAATGCACACGTCACTGTTGCTAGGCAGTCATCCTCCTATTTATTCAGTTAATTATGTGCATTCATTTGTATATTATCCTTATTTTGTATAGTACCTAATTTGCATAGAATCTAGAGCATTTCAGTCTGGTTTAAGACCTGGCTATGAGACTGAATCAGCCTTGGCCACCATAAAGGATGACTTTTATCAAGAAAGTGTGGCCCTGTTCATTCTAATGAACAGCTCAATCTCTCTTCAGCTTTTGATACCATTACCCATGGTATCTACCTGGACCAGTTCTATGGGTTACGTATGGAGGCTCTGTCTGTCTGTCTGTCTGTCTGTCTTTCTTTCTTTCAAAAGACTTTAAAGGGCTAGTGGGACAGGACTTATTTTGATTATTTTTCAGCAAGAATTGTTCTTTGTTGTTTTTATTGTGTGCCAGTAAGTCATCTCCAACTTACGGCAACCCTATGAATAAAAGCTCTCCAAAATGTCCTATCCCTCACAGCCCTGTTAAGCTCTGTTTAAATTCCAGGTTGTGTTTTCCTTCATGGAGTCAATCCATCTCATATTTGCTCTTCCTTTTCTTTTTCTGCCTTCAGCTTTCCCTAGTATTGAAATCATTATTTAAATACAAGCTTATTGTGTTTAACAATTTTAACTTTAAATAATGATTTCCACCAATTTATCTGGAACAAATATTATTCCTGGCTACTCTTGGACAGATACCCTATTCTAACAGCTGTTAGAGTGACCAGAGTGGATAGGACCTGGAAGCAGACTTTTAAGGAGTAATAAATCAGTTCCATTAGGGTAGCACAGAGTCCAGGGTAAAGCAGGGATAGTTCCCATTCAGCCATGAAGCTTGGTGGGCAACTTTGGGCCAGACACTCACTTTCTTGATGTGGGGCTCTTGGTGTGAGGATTTAAACGGAGAGGAGAACTATACAAGTTGCCTTTGTTTCTTTGCATGATGAAAAAAGTGAGATATAAATGTTGTAAGAATAATTGGTTCCTATGGGAGACCCTGGCTGATATCTCCCTTACCTTTCTTCCATGTTTCCTTCCTTGCCAGATTATCAGCATTGTTGACAGTAACTCCTATACATCACTGGCAACATTTCTGATAGTGAAATTGAACCTGGCTTTCAAATGACTCTTCCTGTATGTGACTGGTGTTTGGATAGATGCCCATTCAACAGTTCTATTGCATCATGTCCCCAATGATTTGGTAGTTTCATTTAAAAGCTACCATTATGGAAAGTGTACAATATTTTTATTGTTATGATTTTACCTTTCTGGCACTATCTTGAATACAAAATCAGCATGGAGTAATAATGAGAATGTAAACACTAATTTAATACAAGGGTATTAGCTATTATATAGTTATTAGGGGAACATAAAGGGAACTCTTAGTTTAATTCCAGATTTTTGCTTCACTGACCACAAGCCACCTGCAATCATTATTCTCAGGCATACTGTACTATTTTTTTATGCAAACGTGAAAGGATATAGTGTGGTATTTTAGCTGATTGCTTTTCAAATGTATTGAAAGAGGATCAAATTTTCAGTAATTTCATACATTAAAAATTTGATATGCCATTAAGAACTCAAGCTTTGACACTACATCAGTGGAAATAAATGGATTTTTCAATATATTTTCCTAGAGGCATGATCTAATTAAAATATAGTACCCAGTTGTTCAGCAGGTTCCAATTAATCAGTCTGTATCATGTTTATTTCCTGGCACGATGTCCAGTATACCCTTAAACTTTTAGATGGAGAAAAATATATAGTCATCTTTCAAATAGTTCAGCCTTCAAATGGCAGAAAAAATGGGATAATATGTGCTCCTTCAGTGCCTATCCTTCCTGTTAAACTTCAGCTTCAGTTTAACATTCCCATTTCTAAATGAGACAAGGCCTCTAAGTTCAGATGCCTTGCCATAACCCGTGCCTGACAGCTTACCTTTGCTCATTTTATGCAGAAGATTAGATATTGAGGCTTTGAGCAGAAGGAAGGGACTGCAATTAGGGATGCAATCCTGTACATGTTTAGACATAAAAATCCTACAATTTGCAGCCTTCTGAGTTGTAGGGCTTGTTTTGGTCTGAATATGCATAGGATTCTGCTCTAAGCGACCTAGTTCTGTTGATTTAAATACAGCTGGCACCATGCCCCGATTTCATAATGTCACACACTTCCTCACTATTCCATCGCTGTGTTTCACAAGCAGTAAAGCATAAACATAGTAATTTCACAAGGGGGCATGAGATCTTATGTTACATTTCAGAAAGGGATAATTCCTGGTTTTCAGCACTGGTTTTGGCTCACACATAATGCTAAACCATGGTACGGGTTGTTGAATTTTGGGTCACTATGATATACGATCATGGTCATGCTAATAAACAATAATTTGTTAAATAACATGCAACTCAGAAAGAGAACCCATGACTCACTGTTGCATTGTGAAATACAGGATTTAAAATCATGGGTTGACATTACATGTGGAACCCAGGTTGTTCATGGATTGATTGTCAGGATACAAAGGTAACAGGCAGGTTAAAAAAAACTTGGCTGCTCTACATGCCAGTGCTATAGTTCCACAAAGGAATCTGAGATACTGGGAAGAAGCAGGCAAAGAAATAAACAACACTAGAATTGAGAAAATAAGCTATAGTTAATCCAGGTGTCTATCAGTCAAACTCTGGGTAGGCTAAAAACAATGGTTCAATAAACCTAGGACCAGTATCTACTTCAACCATTCCTTTGTCTGTGCAATTGTATCTTTCTCTTGATAATTCCTGCTTATGGTTTGGAAATTGTCTGGTTTTTTTTTTCCTTTCAGAAAGTTCTTGCTACTGTGATATTGGCTGGATATCTAAGGTCTTTGTCTGTCCGTCTGATCTGCATTATTGATTATTTTCTTACAAAGGTATTTCTTTCTGACTGAAAGCTGATTATGCCATTACTCTGGAATGACCAGTGTTAATATCAGAACCCCTTCCATCTCAGCAGACTGAACAAAAAGTAATGTGCCACAAAATAATTTTGATCTGCACTCCAAGTCCAAGGGAACTTTCTGAAACTAAGCCATTCTGGGTTTAATCAGCTGCCTTCATGCGATACCACCAGGTAACACACACAAACACACACGCAAGAAAAACATGTTATACAGCAGCACCATGGCAATGGCCCTTCTCTGGGGTGACACCCTCCCTCCTGAATAATTCCACCTCATCAGGCACCAATAGTTATGTGCTTTGGAAGATTACTAAAAACTAAGTTGTTTATCATGCCCTTTGCCAACCATTAACTTACCTACATGCTGTTCTGTGTTTAATGATGCACTGTTTTGTAATAGATTGTGGGAAGTCGTATATAAACATTCTAAAATAAATAATATAAGAACAAACACTGATACTCTTGGTGTGAGATGAGTTGCCTGTATTGTGCATATTGCCTTTTGGACAGTCACACAGAGCGATAACTCATTCTCACATTTCCAATATCAAATAGGAAGTAATGACTAAACAGATTCTGCTTTGACCAGCCTTTGAGAACCTGACTTTGTTTAAACAACTTTTGCAGTTTGGAAACAGGGCAGAACACACTGTCTGACTTGAGTTTCAATGCTAAGTCCTGTCTGAGGACAGCCTTTCCATCTTGCAAAGACCCATTTGTCTGAAACCAGCAGCACCAATTGCTACAGCTGACGGAGAGACATTTTGGTCCCTGAAGCAGACCTAAACAGCATGCTTATCCAGGAGGGCCAACACTGTAAAATATCATGCCACACCACTGAAATGCCATCTCTTCCTTCATCTATTTCTCACCTGAATCAGGTCACTTGACGCAGTTACATGCACCCACCAGTCTGCCAGCTAATACACATCTGAGCTATTTACACAAAATTAATTTAATTTTCTGTGCTTCTGCTCATCAGATAATATAGAAAAATAGATTAATTTTGCAAGTATATTAAGAGAGAATAAAGGCGCCTAAAGGAACACATGATACGTGTGGCCTTTGTGGTTTAATAAATCTGGAGCTTCCTTTGTTCAGAGTAACACTATGCATGCATAAGAGCCTTAAAATTAAGGTTTTTAAGGATTAATTTCAACTGCTCCTTTTGAGGCCTTTGGTGTTTTATAACAGATTTCTTGCAAGTATGTCCTCAGCTGGAAACAACTTCATACATATTCCAGAGTCAACCTAAAGGTATGGCAGATACTTTTGGAGATGTTGCCATTCATGACTTTTTTTCTGCTGTTTTACAGGCCATGTATTTTGCCCATAAAAACTATTCATGGGATATTTTCCCCTTGTTAAAACATCTGGACTTGTGTCAAGAAAGTTCAATATTTTCTCTTTTTGTTATTTGGTGCTCTAGGGGGGAAAAGTCTCATATATTTGTAAATGTAAGTATGCAGCAAATGTGTACACAGTGAAATATTAAAAGGCTCTTTTGATTTTGAAATTTGCCTTCAGGGAAATTGAAAAAGAAACCTCACATTTTATATCAAAGCTGGTGGTCAAACATAGAGGCGGGACAGATGCCAGGTGCTTGCACTGTATGGTTTTTATGCACAGATGAGATAACAGTCACAACCTAAACCGAAATGCCATTCTTAAAGCAGAGGATGATGTTATGGGCAGTTATTTCTCTCATGGTAAAATAAAACCACCTGAATTTATTTTCAAGTTTGTGACTTTTTGTAATGCAGTTATAGTATTTATGGATCCTTCTGCTCCTACACAACATAAGAAATCACTTTGACCCAATCCAGGCAGAAGCAATTCAAGTCCCTAAGTAGGTATCTACTTATATGCATAATAGCTTGAAGTATGTATTGAGATGGAGGCACCTAGTCCCTTTGACTCCATGCATGCTGGTTCTGCCACCTTTGGTTCAGACCTTGCTGTGGTAAACCAGAAGATCTGCACAGGAGTTACACTCATGTTCACTCAAGCACAAATAAAACTCTCTGCATGTGGCTGATCTGCTTTATCACATGCATGGCCCTGTCTTACTATGCACTTTGAGCCTCACAGCTTTTTCCCTTCAGGTGCAAAGAATGGATAGCACATAAACTTATGGAATTCACAGGCCCAAAATGGCAGTGATGCCACTAGTGCAGATGGCTTTAGGGTTTAAATAAATCCATGGGTAGTATATCTAACAAAGTTAATTATGTAATGATGACTAAATTGGAGCCTCTTGAATTTCAGCCTCTGGAAGGACAAACAAGAGTACATTTTCCTTTGTTTATAAGGTTTGAGACTCATCCGAATGGCCACTGTTGATAATGTGGACTAAATGAGCCACTGGTCTGAAGCATCAGAGCTCTTCTTGTTCTTTAGAATCCTGGGATAGTGGTAGCTGAAGAATATCCTATCTTAAGGCCCTTGCTACAGACCATGGGTCTGTGGGCCAAGAAGAGAGGCTTTCTTGTCTTCTGCTGTATCCCTGAAAATAGGTCATTGGTTATTAGGCAGTGTAGGAAGGAAGCAATAAAGGAAGACCCAGAATGCTGGATTCAGACATCATGGCTAATAATCTAGTAATGTTGCGAGGTTTTTCTTAAGATAGAGGTAAAGTGGAAGTAGTGAGTAGCAGGAAGCAGCATATTCACTTGCTCCTGAAGAATGAACCCTGACATGGTTCATGAAAACATGCACCCTGACAATTCATGAATAAACAACCTATGAATTGTCTTTACATGTGAAACAGGTCATTTTGTACAACCCAAAGAATATCCAAGATGATTCACAATAGTTCATAGCTGAAATAACAGAACATGCTGTTAAAAAAAATTGGCAACAGAAGAAATCTATCACTCCCCAAGTTCTTGGCAAAATACAAATCAGTGTTCCCATGAACAATTTTATCGTTTAAGGAGATGGCATTTGGAGAAAGGCATCATACACTAATCTCATCAGATGAAATAGGAGTGTGCAGAAGAATCTAGGCTTATGTTCTATGAAGTAACTATATCGACTAGGACATCTGCTGACATTAAAAGGACTTGCTTCCAGGTGAATACTTTAAGATTACAACATAAACTTCTAAATAAATTACCTTTCAGACATACATGCTTAAATGAAATAGCTACAATGTAATGGTAGATAGTGTTGTTTTTTTGTAAACCTAAGATGCACAAGTTGATAAATTCTATTTATAAATTCTAAAGGGTCTACTTCAACTAAGTAGAATTAACGTTTCAATGAAGTGTTGTTTGTTTTTTTTATATATATGGTTCCCTTCTCTTCATCCCTGCCTCTCCATACTGATCTAGCAGGACTTACTCATGTGAACTTACCCATGTGATCACTTCAATGTAATAATCTAATTTCATGCCACTGTTATATTAGTTCATTGAATTGTTAATTGTCAGACACCCCTCGGTCCCACTGGGAGACAAATACTCAGCAAACTTGCTAAATATGCACTTACATTGCATTGATGGCTCTTCATGGATTTATACCATTTAATCTCTCTGGATCATGCAGTCCATTATTATCAGTGGATAGCATTCTCCTGCCCTTACTGATTTTTTTTCCTTTAATGCATTTTTCCCACAGAGTATGACACCTTAAAATGTGACTCCACCTGTTTGGCTAATCCACTATTTATATTTATTAATGAATGGAGGATATGATTATCAAAAGCAGGAAAAAAATTACAAAATTGTTCACTACCACACAAATGTCCAATAATTACTTTTTGCAACATTTTTAAAAATATGTTGATGCCCCTCAGCATTATGAACTAAGATTACAAGCATACATTATCATTGCTTAACATAAAAGGACTTTTGTAAAGGGTTTGCATTAAAGCAAGGATAGTTAGAAATATGAAATATAATCCATTTTAAGTTTCATAAATGAATTTTTCTTTACACCCTTTTATATTTGAATCCTATTTTAACACAGAATACACAGAGCTAACTGTATCTAAAAGGTCTATCTTTTTTTCTAGAAAGGGAAACAGTTAATTTAACCATTGTGCAAATATAGTGAAGTTCTATTCTTTTTCCAATATGCATTACTTTGCACTTGTCAACACTGAATTTTATCCATCATTTTCTTGCTCAGTCATCTAGTTTTGTGTGATTTCTATAGCTCTCAAGAGGCTGCTTTGCATTTCCTGTCTTGAATAAGTATCTGCAAATTATATATCTCATTGTTTACCTCTTTAGACTTTTCCTGTATCATACTGTCTTGATTCCAATAATACAGATGTTCCAACTACTTATATGCTTATTTCTAAATTCTGAAAATCACTATTCATCCTTTGTCTTTATTTATCACCTTTTAAATATAAATTGATCCATGAAAATGCATGCACACAAACTTCCATGTATTGAAAGTCAAAGCGCAGCACAGTCTTATGCAAATAAACATGGAATTAGGCCTTGTTGTGTTCATTGGTGCTTAGTCCCTAGCACATGAACAGAAGACAGTTTCTTTCTTGGCACTCTTTGCCAGTAACTTTGGGACATCCCAAGAATGCAGTGTCAAATGGATTAGTCTTATCCATGTTTCCTATATGCTAAAAATGTTAGCAAAGATGCTTGAAACATGATTTTCTAACTTACTAGATTTTCAGTTCAAAAATAGAATTGAATTTATCAAGTTGCTCATTAGCTAAGTACATGATGTCTTTGAGCTAGACTACTTTCCACCCAATACTTTACTACCTCTAAAATAATGCTTTCTCTTCAGATCTCTATTTCAAATTGGTATCCATTTCTTAAATATATTTCTTTGTAACTGAAGTCAGAAACTGTCCTGTAAATCTTTCAGTGGAAGATGGCTGTTGAAGCTTCTCTCATGCAAACCAAGCTTTGAATACTAGCTCTGGAAAGCACATATGATGAGCTGGAGGCCACCAGCATCACATATGTGAAGTAAAAATAAATGTTTCCATGTTGTCATAAAGATAGCTCAAATGCAGACAAAAAATATACTCACAGCATCCACTTCTAGCTTCTAAAGGCATTGTCCCTGTGCTAACTATAATCAGACAATACATGTCTATCTGATATACACATCTTATAAAAGATGGAACATCAAACAAACCAAGGTAGTTCTTGGCCCATAACCAGGAAAGGCATGTAGAAAATATCTCATGTCTCATAAACCAATCTACTCCTAATTTACATCCAGAAACAAATAAGGGTTGCTTGTAGATTAAGATGGAATTTAAAAAAATATAGTGCCTAGAATTTAATGGAAGACCCAGAAGACATCTTCCATTTGTTATTCTCTTACATTTTCCTGTGTCTACTTCCATCTTTTTTCTTAACAGCAATTAAGTTTCCTTACCCCAGTGTTCACTGTTAATGTCCACTTTTATAGTAATAATGTTGAATTGTAAGCATAGATCCCAAGGCCTTCCTTTTCTTCATTCCACTTCCTCATGATATATTAATTCACAGTAGATACACTGTAGGAATAAAGAGCCTAACACTAACAGTATGAATAATTTGCAGTACTTTGGTAAAATTATAAAGATTGAAAGCATCAGTGTCAGCTATTCTCAAGGGAAAACTAATAGAAATACATTTGGCTGAAATTATATGAATTCTCTAGATGGGTAAAAAAATGTGGTGTAGAATATAGAAGAGCTCATGGAATTTGGTGTGAATGACTGATTTACTATTATAATATTTTTGGCAATTGTTTTATTTATTTCTTAAGGGCACTTCATTCCTAGCTAATACAGGATGTTGTAATATTGTCAAGGGATTTCATCCAAAATTATTGAGAAAGAGAGAGCCTATCAGCTGAACCATTCAAAAATAAAAGTTCCTCTACAACCCGACCTGCCAAATAAACCTCCTGCATGCAGCAGTTTCTTTTAACATCTGGTGGTGTGAATCCATATGTGTCTCTTTATATGCATACACATACATACAAAAAGGGGGAAATTAAATATCGAAGGGAAAAGCAATAGCTAACCAATGTCTTATTAGGGCTACAAATGCTTGAATGATCCACTCTTAGCACTGGAGCCATTCAACAAAATTATAGCTTTACAGCATGTAATTCCCCAGAGTTTTGTTATTTGTTAAATAAAATAAATGGTGGAAGGATAAAGAAAAGATCTATTCACAACTGGTACTTTTACAGTAACTGTGTTGAGAATGCCTTACACATTAGTAGTTGTACTTTGTGAGGTTTTGTGTCAAGAGAAGCTAAGCAACAGTGCATCGTCCACATGATTCAAAAGAGAAAACAGAATGCAACAATAAAACCCGATCAGGTGTTCAAAATAAAAGATATAAAACTGGACTGCAAGTACATTTAAAAGATCTTGCCCACAGAGTTTATGCTATGAAAAAGAAAACTTTACATAACTTTTCTAACAACCAGAGATCTTTGTAAACTGGCAAATGTTGTCATTCTTATACAATTATCAGATGACTGGATTCTTGATCAAATAGTTTAATGCTATCTTCCTAGTCAAATTGTGTTGTCATAAATATAAGGCAATGTTGTAATAATAAGGAGATATCTAAATTTGTTTCTTCATATTTGTTTTGAGGCTATATAACTTGATGCTGAGTTACTTATGCTTAAGACTAATTATTTCAATGAACACAAGTACGACTAATGTTGTATTGGACTGGTCCATTGTTTTCAAGAAATAAGTCAATGCCTAGGACTCCAAGATTAATGTGCTCTCCTGTCCTGACTGGGTGCATCACTCTGACGAGGGCTGTGACCTTCTCTAGCCAAGCAGTATTGATATTAATGCACGATACCTTATCACAATTGGGCAGCAATTGTAAGAGGAGGCACCATGGCAGCCAACTTAGAACACAGTGCAAAAGAGAGAATGGGGAGCTTTCTCTGCTAACCCTTTGACTGGGGGTGGTGAGGGAAGGAAAGGTGTCTTTATGAGCAGGTATCCCTGAGTAGGTCCTAAGAGCTTAGCTTATATTATGTCTAGGTTATTCATGAATAATGGCATGGCATTCAGATAGATTTAAAATGGTTCTTCATTTGAGGGCTGGCAATAAGCTTCTAGCTCCATCGTATACAGAGATCATGGTACATTAGTCTACTTTGCTTAAAACTTGATCTTATATTGTGATTTGCTTCCTTCACCAATGCCTTTGCGTGTTGTAAGTCTTGCTGACAAAGATGTGGCCATTTAAATCCAAAGCATCCTTTCTGCCATGCCTCCCTTCTGAATCCTACAGCCAACTATTTGTACTCGTTCCACTGGAACATATTAGCATCTTTCAGTCTTCTTTCATTCTGCATTATTTGGCACCCCTGCTTTTACCTCTTGGTTTTTGTTCTTTATTTCTGACACATTAAGCAAAGCTCATTCATAATCCAAACAAACAGCAAAACTGTACAGACTGTTGTGTCTGTGTATCCAGATATTGCTATATTAGTGTAAACTTTTTATCCTTCAAAAAATTCTGCTTTTATACCATAATTCAACCTACTGAAATGGTTCGTTCTACAAAATGACAAATGGTAAAGTCACATATCACTCTAATTCATTACGTTCAGGATTACAGAAATATCAATGAATTCTGAACCATATATCTAGTTCATGGAAGTACTTCTTTATTTAGTTCATCACAGA
Source organism: Varanus komodoensis (assembly GCF_004798865.1). Lineage (NCBI taxonomy): Eukaryota > Metazoa > Chordata > Lepidosauria > Squamata > Varanidae > Varanus > Varanus komodoensis. The sequence continues at coordinate 27,596,301 of NW_025335568.1, read as the reverse complement.
ACTTGGGACACAGTGTCCTTACTCCTATCCTATGGAAAAGAATCTGTCCTTTGAGATACATAGTTATATTCGGGGGGGGGGGGGGGGGCAGGGGAATGAAAAGCTCCTTATCTGCTGTACTGCACCTTAGTAGACTATCCTATTAATACCTCCATGTGCTATGTCAGAGTTTATCTATTGATTATCTTGGTCTAAAGTGTTGCTGATGGAATGTGAGATAACAAGCTCAATGACTCTAGGCAATTCTCAGTCCCAACTTCTTGGAGTACAAGAACAAAAGACATGTTATGACCACCAGAACGTTGATTAATTGAGAGTGACATTCAGTGCCTAGTACAGGTGACCCAATGATTGGGTCATGCCCTGAAGGTTTAAAGTCTCATGTCCTTCCCAAGGAAACAGTCAAACAGCCATGGTTAACTAACATTAGCCATCTACAGTTGACAAATTTCAGGTTTCTATATGGTCCAGCTATTGTTGGCAGAGAAAAACATGAGCTAAACTGGCATTTGATGTAGCAGACAGTTTGCCAACAGACCACATGGATGGTGACAGCACACAAATGCTAATTACTAGTGACATGAATGATAAGGTAACTTATCTTGCTCCACATGAACTTCACATCAAGTTGCTGCTTCATGAAGTGAAGTAATGTGCTTGTTCTTATTTTTATTTTTCTCCTAACTAGATAAATTGCATGGTTAATGTGTTATATGGCAATGTAACTAAATTATCTGCTCTTTGGGGTGATTTGTTTTCTTCTAATTGCTCTAAACAAATCAATTCAAGAATTATCCCTGTCACACTCCCAGGGGGGCTAGAAGAAGCAAAGATAAAGTCAACTAGTTTCCTGCAGAAGAACACACTCCAATATAGTCATTTGCCCAAATATAGGATCCAAATTATCTGGTATTTGCTTCCAGTGGAGAGAAAGGTTAGTAAGAAATTTTACCAAAAGAGGCCACACATGCTGCTAGTTCTTTGTGCTAGTAAACTTTGGTATAGCTCTGTTTTAACTTTCAAAGGGATCATTTTCCATGGATCATTGACAGAATTTTTAAACAATTTGCTTTTAAAAGAATTATAGGATTCCCACCATGGCATTTCATCTCCCTGAATTTCCTATTCCTGAAAACACAGCCCCAGTGTTTAGTCTGTCATGGTAGCAAATTCTACTAACAAAGTGAAACATAGACTTGGTGAGCATGTAACAGCAGCAAAATGTGGGTGAAGTAATCTACAATTTTCTGGCATTATGTGCAAATAGGAATATATTAGTTTTGGGTTTAAATGATGTCAGATATTTGAATATTTTACTTGGTTTCTCTAATATTTGATAACAAGTTATCATAAAAGAAGCATGTCAATCATGGTGCATATTCTTTTGGCCACTTTCACACTTTTGGTCTATGTCTTACATTTGTGTGCCTTATGATACACACTACATTATGAAATCTAAATTCAATGCTTATATTCTTAATCAGAGTAAGAAAAAATCATACACCATGACAAATCGTTGGTAAACTCTTGAATTAATTGCCTGTCTACTACAATACACAAAAGAGGTAAAAGGTATTTTCTATAGTTGTCCTTTTTTCTGCTAGATTTTCTTTCTCTATTGGGTTTATTATTCTTGCTACTAAAGTCTGAATTTCATATTTGACAAAAATTGCTGACCACCCAAGGTTTTAATGCCCAAAGCAGGCAGTTGAACTCCGCAGTGACGTAATGTTGTATTTGAAAACAAATTATCTTCCTGGTTTCTGTTCTGTACGTGTACAAAGAACTCAATTGATTTTTTCACATCAATACAATCTCAAAGCATCCCAAAATTGTTAAATGTTTGTGAACAGACATCAGTCTATGTAACTAATCTATTTAGAAGTGGTCAACAATGTATGGCTGTTCTAGACTGTGAGAAGATTTTTATATATGATCATAGTTCCCTATATTTCTTGTGTATAAATTTAACAAACAATAGACAAGGCCTAAAGCGACTAATTCAGGGTCACATTAAAATGCATTCTGTTTCTTTTCATTTGCCTCTAGCAGTCAGGTTCCAGTGACCTCTTGTAGCCCATGACGGGACACTAGTTCATGTGAACTGGATGGAATTTGAACCTGAAGCAGCCTGATATCATTATGAATGAGAAAATATCTGAGGAATGTTTTAGCCACCCACAATGCCTTTTATACTAAGTCATACCTGCTTACTTTATGTATATGTATTTGCATACTCATGCCAGTTTGTCTAGTGCTTAAAGAGACCAATGAAGGTCTCTAAGGCAGTGGTGGCAAACCTATGGAATGCGTGCCAAAGCAGGCACGCAGAGCCCCCTCTGTCAGCACATAAGCCAAATCTCCCCAGCATCACCCCAGCAGCTGAGCATAGGAAAACAGCGCACATAGGGGGGCATGCACATGCTTAGAAAGAAGTAGCAGTGCCAGACGATGGTATCACAAGCCACAACACATTAGCCATGACACATTAGCCACTTTCGCATGGCAGGTCAGTGTGCTGCCAAGGGGAGAGGGAGAGGGAGAGGGAGAGGGAGAGGGAGAGGGAGAGGGAGAGAGAGAGATAATTTGCTTGGACTGGCTGTTCTCAGGTTTTATTGCAGTGTTGGCACTTTGCGACAAATAGGTGGATTTTGGGTTGCATTTGGGGCACTCGGTCTCTAAAATGTTCACCATCACTGGGTAAGCGTTAGAAAAACGAGAAGTCCTGGCATGATTTTGATGGCTGGAATGTGCTTAGAATGGACAGAAATGATGAGCTGTGCAGAAACAACTACTCAAGGAAGGCTTTTTCAAAAACACCCTCTTTTCAATGGTATTTTAGCCCTACATTATGGTTAGGGGTGTCCACCAGGGCAGGATTAGGGTTAGAAAAATGAGGTGTTCTGGCATGATTTGGAAGGTTGTAATGTGTTTAGAATGGGCAGAAATGATGGGCTGTGCAGAGAAAACTACTCAAGGAAGGTGTTCTAGAAATTGACTTCTTTTCAATGGTATTTTAGCCCTATATTAGGGTTCTGAGTTTGCACCAGGGAAGGGTTGGGGTTACAAAAACAAGGTGTCCTGGCATGATTTGGATGGTTGGAATGTGTTTAGAATGGGCAGAAATGATGGGCTGTGCAAAGAAACCTACTCAAGGAAGGCTTTTTCGAAATCACCCTCTTTTCAATGGTATTTTCACCCTATGTTAGGGTTAGGGGTGTCCACCAGGGTAGGGTTAGGGTAAGAGAAATGAGGTGTCCTGGCATGATTTGGATGGCTGGAATGTGTTTAGAATGGGCAAAAATGATGGGCTGCGCAGAGAAAGCTACTCAAGGAAGGCTTTTTCAAAATTGCCCTCTTTTCAATGGAACTCTACCCCTATATTAGGGTTAGGGGCATGCACCAGGGTAGGGTTAGGCCAGTGGTGATGAACCTATGGCATGCATGCCACAGTGGGCACGCAGAGCCCTCTCTGTCAGCCTGTGATCCAAGTCTCCCCAGGATTGCCCCAGCAGCCAAGCATTGGATAGAAGCGCACATAGGGGCCATCCGCATGCTTGGAAATTAGTAGTGGCACCAGGCAATGATGTCACATGATGTCACATGCTGCAACTCATTAGCCATAAGTTGACCGAGCTTTCGCATGGCCAGTCAGTGTTCTGACATTTATATATATATATATTTGCTTGGGCTGGCTGTGAGTTGTTTTTTCTAAACTAAAACTTCAGTTTTCAGGTTTTATTGTAGAGTTGGCACTTTTTGATAAATAAGTCAGTGTTGTGTTGCAGTTTGGGCACTCCGTCTCTAAAATGTTCGCCATCACTACTCTAGGGGAACTATTCAATGGGATGCCCTTATGCTCTTTCTATGCAATGTGGGAGGAGTACAAAAGCAATCTTCACTTCCCAGTTCCTCCAGCTCTACAATTTAGCTAGACGGAAAGGGAAGGAGATTGCAACAAGTCTCCTTCCATTTATGCTTCCAGTAATACCTACTTCACCCCTTCCTCAAGGTCAGTCATCTTTCCTTAGAAAAACAGCCAGCAGAGTTTTTTCAGTGTCAGCTGCAAATGGGATCTTATGCTGTTTGGGACATATGGACTGGGAGCTCTGTGACATTTTTCTTTCCTAATATGCTTGTAGGATTAAGCGCCATTGAACTTAGATATGGACTGAATATATTAGTCTGTTAGAAACATTAAAGGGGGAAATACTGGCCTTGACTGTTTACACTGAATGCACACAAAAAGTGGAAAACATGACTTTTTAGGGTCATTATGCTGAGTAGTAGTGAGGCACAGAACATGTTAGATTACATTTTTCTAGGTCCTGTTAATACCTTCAACAATGCAACTGTGACCAAATTAAAGAGCTGGATAGGCCAACAACTTTACCTTAGTCACTGAACTGGATGCATTAAAACAGGGATAGGCAACTTCCAGATGTTTGGGACTCCCACAACCCCTGTCTATTGGCTGGGGTTTATTAGACTTGCAGTCTAAACCATCTGGAATTCATCATCTTGCCTACCTCTTTACTAAATGATTCCTGACTAATACTAATTGTAATACTTATACTTCTTATGCACACTGGCAGGCTAAGGTGGACAAAACAAATACTTATATTAATAAAATGACAAAAATACAGAATTTGATTCTGTATTGAAACTACTTAGTAGAATCTGATACCTTCATACAATATTTAATAGTGGAATCCCTCACAAGTCTACTAAGAAATAACTTCCATTTAGTTTAAGGGGGTTTACTACCAAGGAAGGGTCCATAGAAGTATGGCCTAAGACTTCAGAGACTGTCAGAAAATGTGCACAGCTTTTGATATATTGCCCCCATGACAAATGTAATACTAATGCTTCTGAGTCTGTAATTACTGCTAATGTTCTTATTAAGGGTTTGAATAGGGGATATATCATGCAATTATGCCTCTTGACAAGGATTGTGAATAATGGTAAGATTAATTTCAGGGTTTTTTCCTTCCGAAATTTTAAAATTTCTTCTACTAAAATGGACTTAATTTGCATTGCTACAAGCTTTAATGATTTTGTGACAAGTAATCCTATGCCAAACCTTCCCATGAAATTGCCCTTTCTAAATACTTGCTGCTATTATATGCAAATGATGATGATGATAATTGCATTAGATTTCTATACTACCCATAGCCAGTGCTCTCTGGACAGTTCACAACATTTAAGTTATAATTAATCCAGATTTCAACCAGGTTCAACCCTGCTTAGCTTCCAGGATTAGGCAGGGTCAGGTAACTTCAAGTTATATAGAAGCTCTTCTTCCATTTGCTGTTTGTTTTATTCTCACTTTCAGTGTGTCAGCTTTACCTCATGTCCTTGGCACAAGGAAGACATTTTATTTAAATTCATAACCAAAGTGCTGCTCACACAACCCTTGATTCATTTACCATGTGCTACTTTGATACATTTCCTTATTGTGGCATATAAATTCATCAAATATAATCTTGTTTTGCAGTAGTAGTCAATGCTAGCACAACACTAGCGCTAATGAAGTTGAAGCAGCATAAAGCAACATCATTATTGCTTGCTAATACAAAGGAAAAAGGCATCAATTTGCAGTTAAATTTCTATCCACTATTCTACACTGACACTTGAATAAGATGAAATGACACTTTTACCAGACAGAGCCAAGCAACTGGAAACAGTATGAAAGCAAGATATGAGCAGTTTAAATCAAAATTCAATGCCATGAAAATGTTCAAATGTTCTAACTTACTGGAATCCACTTTCTTATCTGGATTCAGTCCGGACAAGATAGAGGTATTATTAGCAAGTGGTTTATCTGCCCATGTAGTACTCAATATTTTTGTGGGTGGGGGGTGGGGGCGGGGTCAGACTGTATCTAAAGGTTCATATTTGCAACTTTGGCTGCTCATGGATCCAGCATTGTCCCTGGAGACACAGGTGGACTAGCTGCCTTTTATCTGCTGAAACTTTAATTGGACAGAAATAACTTTGTCACAGTTATCCTAGTAAGCTCCTATTTAGCTTACTGTAATTTGTTGTATATGGGGCTGCCTTTGAAAACAGTCCAGAAAATCTGGGCTGCCAGGCTCCTGATTGGGACTGGATGCCCCAAATGTAGTATGGCAGTGTTTGTCACTTCTACTGGGTTCCAGACTATTCCTGGCCTAATTCAATATGCTGGCATTAACATTGGAAGCTGTAAATGGCATGGGAACAGGACACCTGGAGGATTATCTCTACACATATATTCCTATCTGGATCTTGAATTTGCGGTTGGAAGCCTTTTCTGAGTACTACTTCCAAGTGAGATCCAGTGGATGTCTTTGACAGAAAGCCTTTATCTACCATTGAACTCAAAGTATGGAATGTTCCGGCTTGAATGGTTCATCTGCTGCCTGCTTGGCATTATTCTCAGGAAAGGCAGAGACATCCTTATTCTCCCCCCAGCCCAACTCACATTTCCCCACCCCAAACCCCATCTCTAAGGATGTCTCTCTCTGCACCAGTTGCAATCAGGGAGAGAGAAGGCATTCCCAACTCAGAGACCCAGCTAGGAGGTCAGAAAAGCACGTCAGTCTTGTAGCTGGTTCTCTGAAAAGTCCTACAGCCATCTAGATGTTGTCTATCAACAACAGGATTGTTCTGAAGTTGTTTTTAACCACCAACAGAGAGCTTTGATTACATTAATAAATGTTGAATACCATAATCAATATCTTCAATATACACACATATTTATACATATATCCATTCTTGTGTTCTCCTTTTTGTGCACTTTGAAATAATTTCCTAAAAACCAGATTAAAATGCACTCTTTTTCATCCTTGTTTTTCCTATGCCACTTTCTCCCCTTTATACAAAATAGGAAGCATGAAGCAAATGTATGTCCAGTGTTCAAATATAGGTGTGCCTGTGCCTGCTATTTATTGTCATATATATAGATTGACAGTGAAAGATGAAAAATCTACTGTAACTGGAAAAAACCATTCATAATACAAAAATCTCCTCTTCCAAAATGCCAGTGCTTAAATATTTTAGTTTTCATTATCAACAGAGATAATAGCATGCACAGAAAACTTTTATACATTTCTTTTGGTGGGAAACTAAGCCAACAATGAACATCTGCATAGAGCTTGTTTAGGAACTGGGCTGAGGCATTAAAGTTTCATAATGACTGTTAAGGAATGAAAGGATTTGAGGCTTAAATACATATTCCCTATAATCATGATTTCTCCTTATCTGCATGTTCTGAGGTGCGGATGTATCTCCTGCCAAAGATTTGCTCTGTGGGCAAAAAGGAGTTTCAAAAATGTCCCTTGCTCTAGTGAAAGTCTTGTCTGAAATAGTACTTTTGTTCTTCATTGCCCAAAGGCAAAAGTGTACATTATATATCGCAAGCTGACAGCAAACACTCAAATTGTATGCTTTTTCACTTATTAAAAAATTTCAGGTAGCAAAGCTAAACATCTTTGTGTTTGTAATGCTAGAGCACTGTGATACATGGCTTTACAGCTACCTCTCTCTTAGCCTGGGATGCACAACTTGCTTGGCAGCAATACCCACCCCCAGGGACTGCAGGGTAGGAGCACTGCCCATGTGTCCATGCATGTGCACACACATCAGTATTGGAGGGGCATTTGTTCCTTCTACTGGCTGTAGCAGGACGGGAAATCTTTGCAACTAAGCAGGATTGAATTATTCAGAAGCATCTTCAAATAAGCATTCCAAATACCAAGGCTTTGCATGTCAACTCGGAAATAAGCATGTGCAATATGTGAGGAGCAAGTAGGGCAAACTACTGGAAGTGCCAAACCTCACCAGTATCTCAACAATTCTTATGGAAAGCAAGGCATGCAGGGAAAGCACACCTTTTTCACCAGCAGAATGGAACTCCCCCTAGCCCAAAAAAATGATTATTTGCTGGGCTTTGGGAAGCATGCTCTGCAAAGTGACACCCTTGCATGTTCTGTTTTGCTGAAGAAAATGCAATACAAACAGCTGTTTAGTGGGTTGTTGGGAGCCTCATTCTGCTTAGAAACAAGCTTGCTGTTCAACAGAATAGCTGGGATTTGTGGAGGTGGGGGGACAGTGGCAACTGCAGCATCAGGGATGGGTGTGGGGTGCTGCATAAATGGCCATGCTGAGCTATGTGTTGCTCACTCCTGGCACAGGCAGTCAATAGACAATCACTGTCAGGTTTCCAGGAAGGAAAATGTTTTTAGGGCTTAACTCAAATTAACAAATAAATAACTAAATTAGCCACCAGCACTTGTCAGTTTGGCAGCTAGAAACAGACAAAAGAAAAGCTATGAAGACAAAATGGAAGCAGCCTGGCCAGAAAAAGCTGTAAGAAGTAATGACCCCTGCCATTAAAAGTCCTTATTCCTTTAAACAGGCACACAATACAGCTAATTCAGCACAATATAATAATACTGGTTCTTTTAAGGACATTAAGCAAGAGAGCAAATAGAAAATGCTTCACACACTCACACCACTGTCGCTTAGAGAACCAGACCAGAGCCCTCCTTGATCCACTTGACGTGCGTAGAAAAGGAGATAATCTCACGCACATGTGCTTCTGGTGAAATGGCAACCATCCCTGGCTAAGAAATTAACACCCCCTTTAAGTTTATCCCCTTTTTTCTCAGCTTCCAACAGATAAATTAAAACCAGCATTAAGCAAGTGCAGTTTCACTTCATATGCAATTTCCGATTGTCGCTCCACAAACACTGTATAGTGAAACAGCCTCAGGCCCTGTTACAATGGAATCATAACCAGTGGCATGCTGTTTCCTTATCCTGCTGCATTGATTTATCTCCAAAGCCCCCTGCAGAGGACTCTCCATGCATTCCACTGTGGAACAACATTGGTAACAGCTGAAATGTGTTATTAAACATCTCTTTCAGCTTGACCTGGAGTACTGGCACACTCCTTCAGTCCCCAAAAGTCAACTAAGTTGCTTTACAAGTATAACCTTAACCATGGATCCATTCACGGTGATGGGTTCACAAATAACACATAGGCTGATAATCTTGTTACATGTGAACCCTCCACTGGCAGTGACTACAGTGTCATCTGTATAATGAAAAGATATTGAAACAGAACCTAGTACAAAAGAGCATCAACCTGTTGTCACACAGTAGCAATAATTTTAGGGCCAGTTTGCACATGTGTACACTGCTTAATTGTTTGAACCTTGATCACTCAAGGCTAAATCTGTAAACAGTCTCCAACAAAATGCATTGGGCTTGAGGTAATATGAAAGATCTCCCTTGGTGCTGAGTCTGTTATCTATCTTATTTGCACATGTGCATGCACACGCACGTGCACGCACACATACACAAACACAGAGATCACTGTTTTTTTTGTGTACACAGGAAAGATCCTGTGTGGTCATGTAATCAGAAGAACACATTGCTGAGCTTCATTGATAGGATAGGATTGCAGCTTTAGCCAACCAGCAATGACTGTTTGATAGGATGGATCATACAGTTTGCAGAGCAATTCAAAAGCCATGTCTACATTTCTCTTCTCACTCCAAGGTAAAGGAGGGATACGGCGCCAAGGACAAACCTTACACCAGTGGAGAGTTCCCATGAAATGGAGATAGGTGCTTCAGAGAAGCCATTTTTGTTAGCAGAATGGCACAAGAGGGATAAACTCCTTTTCTCAGCTCTTATAGCTGGGGAGCTGCTCAGCCTTCCCCACAGCTATTTACATAACAAAATACAATGTGCACATCAATTGCATTCATGTAATTAACCAATGTCTAGTTAAGTCAAGTTAAAATTTTTCACTGAGGAACAGGGCAATACTATCGAATCGGTGCTGAATGCTACAACTGCATCCTTACTACCAGCACTTATCCCTGTAATCTCATAACCTTCATAAACATATAGTGTATCCGTGGTCCCTATGACTTCTAGAGAACATCCTTACTTTAGGTGATGGAAAAGACCCCTGTCAGTCCCTGGAGAATCACAGTCTGGACAATCACTGCCAGTCAGAGCAGACAATCTTGGGCTAGGGGAGCAAATTAGCTGAGCCAGTGTTGTAGTGTTCTATGACATTCTGTTGTTTAAGTTTTCATGCATGCCACTTTTAGTCCTTTAGCATTAAGTGAGAGTACATTACAGAAGAGCAATGCATGTGTAATAGCTCTGATATTGATCTCATCAGGTGTTGTCTAACCAACAATGAGCTGCAGCATGTGCCAGGAATCTATGGATAAGTTTAATCAGGGTTTAATCAGAAAAAATAGTAAGTTTTATCTTATTGTCATCTTTTTAAAATGATATAGATAAGCATGTGTGGCTCTATGTGTACTTTCTGTCAGTTTGTATGCACATTTTTATACTATGTGTAATGTATTTTGATGGTTTAAAACCGATGTAAACTGCCCAAAGAGTTTTCACTATTGAGCAGGACAGACATGTATTCCATGAAATGAGATGTTGAATATGCATCCCTCACTTCAGGGTTGTTGTTGTTGTGTTGTTCAAAGCCTGTCACCAAGAACCCTCAGTCTGAGTCCTCAGGTTGTGAGAGGTTCTTTAAACTTTCAGCTGCCAGGCTTGCAGAACAGAGCAATCCCTGCTGAGAGCAGCATGTTCAAAATGTCACCAGCCATGGCTTATTGTGGGTTGAATAACCCACAATGAGCTGACCAAACTGACCCATTGTTTTATGCATCCTTTTCCATATTCAAATCATAGAACAGCTGAAATAACAGCTTGCCATTACTGTGTCACTGACATGATTCTCCCTTTACCTGCAGGCCTTCCTTTTCATATGCAAGGTTTTTAGGTCAATTCTTAACTGGAATAACTATAGAAACTGTCAACACAAAGGCCAATTAGAGTCAATCATTAGCACTTTTCAGATCTTTCTCCTTTCTGACAAGGGGAAAGTTTAGCTTGCATTTCTTTGCAAGCCTCACAGAAAAGTAAGATAAATCTTTGGAGATTAACTGCAGCTACAGCCATACAAAAAAGAATCAGCTAAAACTGGGATAGCTCTGCAACTCTTTAGGTGGGCCAAATGCTTAAAAGTGAGCAAAGAAGCTGGGCTGTCCTTTTTCTGATGCTTATCTTAAGATTGCAATGCTAAACTCAGTGTCCTGCCATTACTGGAAAACAAGTTTGTTTCTTTTACTCAAACCAAGGGTATCCAAATAGTAATCATAAACATTGTTGAAAATGCACTGACATGTACATCTTGTTGATCTACTGAGGACACCGTTTCTTTCTCCTGTTCATCTGGGAAGAAAAAAAAGTCATAGGGCAAATGAAGGATACTAAATGTTTACATCCTCACATGAGCAGTGCTGATTTCATTTGTTTGGAAAACAGAACAGCCTCTTAGTCATTCTGTTCTTGATTGGCTTTGTAGTTGTCTTTAATGCTTTTGGCTTGGAGTTTTGTAACAGAACTGAACATTGCTTTGAAACTGTTCCTACTAAAGTTAATGGCAAAATTCCTACTGGCTACAAATGACATAGAAACAGAAACCAAAGCAACCAGCATGTTATTGAAACCTAAAAAAGGAGCTCTCCAGATACAAGTCTTCAACGCACAACATTGGCTTCAGTGTAATTCACCTTTGACATATTTGCTACATGGTTAGGGAAAACAGATAATATGATTCTTCTAGCCCAGAGTAAAATTAGATGTAAGCATTTATTGTGCAGACTTGGTGAGTACTGTTTGCAAGAAAATTGCAGTATTTAAATTAGATACTGTTAGATTTAAATTAGATGCTGTTTTTGTACATAACCCATCCAATTTAAATGACCAGAGGCTGACATTAGCTGGAGGAAGTTTACCTCCTATAAATTTAATATTTTATAGTGAATAAAAGCTGGAGTACATCAATTACATAGGCTAATCTTAAGATGAACAATACTCTTAAAATAATAACCCTCTTTGATGGCAATAACCCAGTTTTAACATTGAACTGGGGTAATTCCCCAAAATCACTCTGGGGAATTCAGATAAGAAATAGAGAACACTTCACAGAGTAACCTGAAAAATGAACAAATTTGTTTCCTTTAAATATCAAAACCTTCCCAAGAAAATTTGGGCTGGGTGAAAGGTTTGAGGAAATAATTTATTTATTATTAAAAGTTTTTCTATCCTGTTCTTCAATCAAGAGACACCTAGAGCAACTAGGAAGACAGTTCCTGCCCTCAGGTGCATGATCTAAAAAGACACATGGGAAGGGGTTGGGAGGAAGAAAGAAAAAGAACAACATCATGGTGATGCTGTCCATATGCATGGAAAAGATCAACATAGGTCTGCATTGTACCCATAGTCTTTCTGAGCTTGGCTGTTCTTTACTGGTCTGGTCTTCTTTCCTTTCTCCTCCTTTTTCCAGTTTCTTTTATTTGGAATTCAAACTTAATGTATTTCTCCTTCCATCCGCTCGAGCTAAAATGTTCCTCATACACCATTCTGGCAGCAGCTATCATTCTGCTGTGCTCACAAGAACTAACAAGTGGCCCTTGCTCCTGGAGTCTTTCACAGGCTTACAACAGTGATAGTAGTTATTAAAAAGCCTTAAAGAACTAATGTTTCTAAGTGCGGCTCATGCAACATTTTGTGGTATCTTTCCTTGGAAATATGAAATTGTAGGTAAAATTTGTTTGTTTCAAAGGCTATGCAAAAGATATTTTTGAGATAGTTCTAGGAATGTGGCTACTACATTTTATGGACAGTTTACAAGGAGAGCTATCTTGTCCCAGAGTCATCACCACATGCCATCATTCTGGCTAGATAAGAGTTGTTAGTTGAGCTGCTGAGGCCAGTCAACCCACTGTGAAGCTATGGCTAAGTTCTTTGTTTTAGTTAACAAAGGAAGAAAAAACAATTCTCAGTAAGTGCACTGAAATGTAAATTTACTACCCCCTACCTAAAAGTGCTTCTGTCTTTGCCTATTCAGCCCCAAAGTTTATACAATTTGAAGAAGCAGAAAGTGCCCAAATAAACAAGGCCAAGTTTCTTGTTCAAATATTAGCCATATATATTACTCTTGTTTATCCATTTGCATTCTGTTGTTCACAGCTACTGGAAACCTCTGCTCCTCAGAATTCCCCAGTCTCTCTTTGGACATGCACAATAGCAGTGAGCAGTAACACTGAACCCAGGGTCCCTAACCTTTTGGGTCATTGGGCACAGCTGAAATTTGAGAGAATATTGTGGGTCCTCAGACAAAAGGGCTGCCATGGGGTACAGGCTTGCTCCATCATGGACACCCTTAAAACACCTTCCAGAATGCAAATTGGACAAACTAAAAGACAGATAACTCATCAAAGATCCTCAGGCTAAAGTGTGGTCTGATCATAGCACTTTGGTTTGCAACATGACAACCTCCTAGTGAAAAAAATCCCTCAAGAAATAACATTAAAATAGGGAAGGTTAGGGACCCTGATGGGTGGCTCCCATGGGCCCCTTTCTGAAGACCCCAGCCATACAGATTGAGCAATGCTCCGCATTGTCCTTAAATCAAAAAGAGGACTACTTTTTGTATGGAATATAGCTTCAGTGTTGGAGAATTAACATTCACATATAGTTTTACTACATGATCTCACATTCTTTCACTGACTTTCCTAACATGATAAAGAGAACTGAGACCCCATTAAAATTTCTTGTACTTGCAAAGTGAGAAATAAGCATTTCTGGAACATCACCTTCTCACTTACTCACATGTGCATACTCAGTTCAGTAATAGAATTTACTAACTTTTAACAACTTTTTTTGACATCCAAAGGTTTTTCAACCATACTACACTGTGTTACATTAGTACCATCTGCTGGACAATTGACACAAAGCATTTTTTTATAACAAGATCTTGTTTCTTTGCATGGAAACAGCACTATGTAGTATTGCACTAACAATATTATAAAAATCCATAGTTCTCCATTCTCAAGGCAAAAATGCTATGATTCCAGCTACAAATAAGTATCTTGAATACAGCAACAAGACTTTCAACATTTACTATATATCACCAATGAACAAAAACAAAAACACACCCAAATATCCAAAATAGAGAAATTCTAAAAATAATATAAACTAATGCAGAAATGGAAGGATCACCATTTAATGTAAGAATGTCTGATTTTTAATACCATTTGTTGCACCTACCATGCCTATGGAAAAAGCAACATACATTACTACTACTACTGGTGTTTTCATTCTTATTTGTTGAATACTTAATACAGCTCTGCCCACAGGTTTACAATCCAAATTATCAGGTAACAGCAGGAAGAACTTAATGAAATACCTCCATCTAACTAAAATAAATTATTTTTCAGGCTGTTTTTTAAAAATCAGAAAGGATTACAAAGATCAGAGCAAAGCTAGCACAATATTCCAAGCATAACAATCTACTGAAGAAAAAAATGAACAAGGAGTAAAAAGCCAGACTTTGGTATGAGGCAGTATGCCTACGTGCACCAATTCTTAGGGAACTTGGGACAGGAGTGGACCATTGCACTAATATCCTCCTTGTGTGTTCCTTTAGGTAGCTTATTGGCCCTGTGTGAACAATAGTCTGCACTAGATGGACCACTGATTGGATCCTGCATGACTGTTTTAATGCTCTTGAATAGAGAATTAGACTGTAATTGTATATACTTCTAATTTATAATTCAGGAGTACTTGGTACTAACTACTAAGTGTAATGGGTGTGCCTGAGCACTTGATTGTCCGATGTATAACCTGTACTGTGGACAAAATGTTAAGGTCAGAAGAAATATGGAAAATATGGAGAAACAGAATAGTTTCCTTTAGGCAAAGTCATCAGAGAAGGGCATATCTCCTTGACTGTTCAATCTGTACATACAATATATCATAAGGAAAGCTAGATTAGGAACAGAGGAAGGAGGAGTGAAGAATATGCAACAATAATTTAAGATATGCAGATGAAACCATATTACAGGCAGAAAGCCACAATGAATTGAAGCCACTGCTGATGAAAGCAAAAAAAGAAAGTGCAAAAGCAGGACTGCAGCTGAGTATTAAAACAAAAACCATGACTGCAGAAGAACTACACAAGTTTCATTTCGACAATGAAGAAATTGAAACTGTGAAAGATTTTGCATACCTTGGTTCAATCATTTATTCAAAGGAAGAGTGCAGCCAAGAAATTCAAAGATTTAAACTTAGAATGGCAGTGACTAAAAAACTAGAAAAGATCATCAAGTGTAAGGACATGTCACTGCAGAGCAAGGCTAAGATCATGCACACTATTGTATTCTAATCACTATGTTTGGGTGTGAAAGCTGGGCAGCAAAGAAAGCTGGTAGGAAGAAAACTGATTTGAAACATGGAACTTGAGGAAAGCTTTTAAAATATCTGGACTGACAGAAGACAAACAATTTGTCCTAGATCAAATCAGGTCAGACCTTTCCTTGGAAGCAAAAATTACAAAACTGAGGCTGTCATACTTTAGGCCCAACATGGGAAGTCTGAGTTCAGTAAAAGCCAGCCCACTAACAGATATTAATTTTTGGCTACTGGATTGGCATTTTTTTTCTCCTTCCCTTGGGTATCATGATAGGTTATGTACACATGAGCCACAATGTTATTGCATGTAACTCATCACAACTTTTCAAGTATTATTTATTTATTCATTTATTATATTGGATAGATCAAATGGGGTGGGAAATGAAGGTCTCTATATAAGGAAGTTAAAAATCCATAATTAGAGTGGTGAGGTGGTCAGCTGGGGACCACCCAACAGATTTGAGGCAACCATTGAGGAAGAATATACAGAACATACTGAAACTTCAGTCAGGATAGAATGCTGATGTGTAAGCCATATATCCCTGGGTGGTGGGTGGCAAAATGCAGTACAACCAACCAGTCCCTTGGATAAGCAAAAGTACTAGTATCAGTGGTCTCAAATACTTCTCCCAACACACACACGCACAATCACCATCACCTTTTTCACCCTGTTTATTAACCCAGTAATCAAACAAACAAACAAACAAAAAACAAACAAAAAAAACCCAGTAATCAAATACAGATTGTCACCACATTGTAATCCAATAATTTTGTCTGCCTTCTTGAATATAACGTGTGAATTTCCACCACTTAACTCTAGGTTTCATTCATTTCCCTTACCCTATCTCCAAAAGATGCAGATGATAATACAGGCAAAATTTCGCAGTCACAACAATGCTCAAGTACCTTCCCAGATCTTAATTCGATATTTAACAGGCCTCTCAAATCATCGGAGGTCTCCTAATTGTTAACTGCCTTTCATTTTTTACCACTTTTATAGACAGCTAGTGCTTTCAGTTGTCAAACACACTCTTCGGGCATTTGAGGAATGATTTGTAACAGACAGGCTGCTGTATCTTGAAAGTCTCCTTCTGGAAAAGGAGATCGTGTTCTTTACATGAAACAGAAAGGGTTTTGACTAGAACTGTTGGAGAGACATACAGAGTTGAATTCCAAGCTTTGTTGGTGGAATGATTTGGTAGGATGACATAGTTCTGAAGTGTATCACAAGAGGGTCTTTAGGAGATCTGTGCGGGAAACTTTAAATCTTCTGCACTGACGTGTCCATGCATGCACATTCATCATTTAAGGGCTGCTATACATCATCAAGTAATGACCTGCATGTTTGAAATAACCAGCCTGGTTCAAACTTCAAAGACAAAGTTTTCCTATGACCTGGCATCAACTCAAACATGATACTTTTCAGTGGAGGCAGTTTGCATGAATAGCTGTGAATTATCAAGTGATGAGAGATCTAGTGATCAACATGAATGTATGAATTATCCCTAAACACTGAGGTAATGGCTTGAAGACTCTTTCCAGTCCCATTGTGTTTCTGCTCCACTGTTCCTGGATCTGGTCTTTCTCATTTAGAAAGAACTGATGTGCTTGCAGCATTACTGTTTGCACAGCCAGTGCTTTGAATGTATAGCATTTTGAATCTCTAACTCAGAACTGCCTAAATCATTCTTTGCTTTATGTTGTAAGCACTGGCACATCTTAAAATTAGTAACCACTTCCTCATTTGCTTGGATTCAAGCTTTCAGCTCTCTGACCTGTTCATTTCTCTCTCTCTCTCACACACACACACACAATATGACTGCACCTTATGTCATGATTATATTCATTTATATTTATACACAGCATATGCCACATTCCAATAGTTTTATACTAAAAACTGAACATACTGTTTAGTAGCAATATTATAGCTAAAGATTGTGTGTGTGTTTTACACATTTCCTGTTTATTTTACTTCAAGTTATAATTAATATTATCACCATCATTGTATTTCAAATGTATATCAATTAACTAAGAATTATTGATAGAAGCAAAGAGAGCTTGCTGACCTTCAATCAATTTTTCATACTTTCTATTAAGTAATCCAGAATGTATAGGTTCTGTGTTGTCACTTGCAAATATATGTTAGAACTTGCATCTTGCCAATGTACATGCATTGAATGTGTGGGAAAACAGACTGTAGTGTCCTCCTACTACTCTTTAAAAATATTCTAATGGTTAATAGGTACTTACAATGACTGGAATAATTATTAGGCTTTGAAAAAGTTTTAAGTATCTATAAGTGTTTGATTCTATACAAGATGTGAAAGCAATTTGTCTCCCTTTTGAAGGGAGAATGGTAATAAAAAGGCATGTAGGAAAAGCAAGAACCATGTTCTAATCAAGGGATACAATAACAAAGGACTCAGCATGACTTTGGGAGATATACTTGAGAATTGTATTTTTACAGTAAAAAGACAGTTTGTTCTTGATTACTGTTCCCAAATGTGTTGAAAGGTTAAACTTTCAAATGAATTCAGTGTAAATGTTTTTCTTCCTCTTCCAGTTTGCACTTAAAGTTTAATAGGATCAGTCCATGAGGAAATTCAAGGATCTTGGATAAAATAAAGCCAATGGAAACCATCATATTTAATGTAAACATAACATATAGTCATTACTAAGAAAATATAGGATAGTCCTTCAGGATTGTCTTTAGATGTATTTGTGAGCTCTTTCAGGACTGTAAAGCTTTAAACTTGATTGCATTATGCACTGCCTTTTTTGTTTATTTCTCTAATAAATTCTTTCATGAGTTGTCTGGATGGACTTCTACTTTTTTTTTTTTTACTCTACCTATGGAACTGACCCAACAACAAATTACAAACAGCCTTCTGATTTTAGAAATGTATATGATTATTTCTATAACTATCATCATAATTATTTCTGTGGGTGCATATGTGTGTGACAGAATATATTGTCAAGTAGTTAGATCTTCAGAGGCCAGGACTTGTCCCTAAAGGAATCCAAGCTGGAACCCAGCTGGATTGAGACCAGCAGGCCAAATTAGGTCCATGGTTCAGGATTGTAAACACTAAGTAACTGCCTCACAGGTTGCATTTGGGATAAAGAAATATATACTTATATATGGAAAGGAAGGGTTAATAGAGCTGACACAGTCTAGTAGTGAACTAATGAACTGAAATGAAACATTTATAAATTCTTTGGCTGACTCTAAAGTGTTTTCTTCAGTTTTTTTATTGGTTAAACCATGTAGTTTTCTAAACACACACACACACACACACACACACACACACACACATTTTTCAAATTCTATATTTTTATTTTTGATACTACATTTTTAATACTCCACTTCCTAACCATCCGTAATTTTTTTCAACTGCTTCTCCACTTCTTCCACAAATGCTGGGAAGCTCTTATCCAGGAGACACAAGTGAATAAAGCTGCCTAAATCTTCAGCGTTCCACATAGACTGTTGATATGCAAAAGGAAGCTCAATGTTTGTTGTCCGTATATACTGCAAAAACAAACAGATATGGTAAATGTCCTTCTAAAAAGGACTTTAAACAAGTAAAAAGGATGATTTTGGGTCAACGATGGGTCAGTAATATCTTTCATAAAGTGTGAAAATTAAATTCTAACTAAAGCAGTCTTCTAAGGAGAAAAACTGAGGTGCAGCAAATAGCTTAAATCTACTGCTTATAGCTCAGAATCAAAGCCAACTTCAGTATCAATCTTAAGTAATGGCTTTGGTCAATGGAGCTGTATAAAATAAAGGAATATGGCACACAAAATTTGGGAATTTCCACTGAGCTACTGAGGAATATGGACAGAACAGGCGAAAGAAGGCAAAAAGAAAAGGCATATATATGGTGCTATGTTTGCCATTTTGAAGTGTTGGATCAGTTGCACTTTCACAACTCTAATACCTTGTAAATAGAGTTCAGTTTCTGAAAAACACTACTTTTCTACAGAAGTATGCTTACCAGTTTTTCTAAAGAAATGAACACAGATATTTACCTGTGCTACCTCTGAGACAGATAGTCGTCCCTGTGCTGGAGATACATTTTCAGCCTAGAATATATTAAACCCATATTTATGAACAAAGTTTGGGCAGGAAATTATTACAAAACATTAACAGAAAATATTTTGGGAGGTACCCTAAAACATTTGGGTTATGGTTACGCTAAATTGGGGATACAAGTTAGAATTGTCTCCTAAAACAGCACATTTTGTTCTAAAATTCCAGAAGTGTGTATAAGAGCACCACTGGAATTCCCACCCACTCTTTTACCTCCATCCCCAGCTGACCACTGGAATGTGCCCCCTGAGGGCTTCTCTACAAATGAATCCATTCCTTGGGGTGAAAGAGATTCTACACTCATACTCTACAAATACTCCATCAGCTTACATTATGCTGCATGGGTACATTTTGCTCAGCATCTTTCAGCTGACTTTCTCCATCAAGCGTCAGGCTGTGCCCTTGTCGCAGTTCCTGTCTTGCAGCATCCATTTCTTGAAGCGGAACATAGTCAGCAAGCTTCTGCATACACTGACAGCAGTGCTCCTCTGCATGTGTTTTGGAGTCTCCCATAAACTGGACACGGAACATACGTTGTTTATTCTATTTCAAACCCATAAAGATAAAATTACATTAAACTTTCAAGTTTCCTAATTTAATTCATACAAGATATTCAACTGCATATCTCAGGTAGCAGGAGGTGAATTTTTAAAACCAGTGTCCCCATCATATTTCAACCACTGTGATATTATGCAGTCATCCATGCAAGGGTGGCAGGGGTGCTCTGGGGTTAGAACCCTAGCTCAAACCTCAAAACACATTTCGGAGGTCATAGCTAAGGCTCCAACCTATTCTATGGCCATTCAGGCAGCATCTAAAAGCCACAGAACTGCACCCTAATTTACTGTAAATTCAACCTATAGGCCATCGCCTCAAGTCTGTTTTTCACATTATTTTTCAATCAATGTTATTTTGGTCTGGCTCATATGGTCATTTTAACTATATAAATTATTACCAGATATACAACTACACAAAGGAAAAATATTGTGTGAACTACTGATCATTGCAACAGTCTTTAGATCAGATATAATTGCTCATTGGGGACTTACAATCTATAGAAATTAAGGTATGAGTAAATATAACTTTGAAAAGCAAATATACTCTAAAATGAATAATATCGGTCTTTTTAGAGTTCTATGAATGAATATTTTATTATTTATTTATTTATTTATTTAAAGCCTTTATATCTCACCCTCAAAGTGTCTCAGGGAGGTAATACAATAAAATAAATAAGATACAGCATCCAGATGATAATATATAAAATCAATCTTAAAACACTACTAACATTTAAAATAATGGGAAATTAAAAGGGTTTTGGCCTGGCACCAAAAAAAAGTGTCAGGGCCAGGCACACCTCTCTGGGGAGCCCATTCCATAGTCAAGGCAGCACCCAGAGAAGGCTCTTCTTTGGGTAGCCACTCTTCTGATATCCTTCAAAGAGGGCCCCCAAAGAAGGACCTCACCCGCAGATCTTAGAAGCCAGGCAGGTCTACATGGAATATACCATTAGAAAGTACTAAATTAAAATTCACAAATGCAATAGATCATACACAGAAACACATCATTTGGCAGATTGCATAACAGTATGCATGTGTTTAAAAACTGTCATTGGTATCCTGCACTTGAAATACAATATAAACAGCTTGAATATTAGTCAATAAAATTTTATAAATCTTTTCTCAACATCATGACCTTGTTTCTCTATGATCATTCTTTCATTAAGGTAGATTTATAGAACAGGTAGCAAGAAGCAAAAGCAAAAAGAGGAAAAGCAGTGAAATAACAAAATTAGCAAAAAAAATTAAAATTAGAAAGAAAAACAAACAAACTTTAATAAAACTGATACACGCCATCAAGATCAACCTAGTGCTATGAGTAGTGAAAAAGTAGTGCTCTGTGCTTTCACAATGGCATTCTACAGCAAAATGCAAATAGAGGAAAATGCTTCCTTCACATCTATATACTATCATCTTAGGACTCTAACATTAAAATAAGTATGAGGAAAGCACATATGTGTATAGAACTAAGATTTATTAAGGAAAAAAGCATATAAGGCCAAAGTGAGGAGGGAAAGATATCTGGCCAACTATTAAGTGGCCACCAGTGAGAAATATTAATAAAAATATGGGGGAAAGTTAGTGTTCAAAACATCATACCTTTAATTTTGAACCAAACAACATGCAATCTGCACTTCTTACTATCTTCAGCCATTGAGAAGCATCAATCAAAGAAAAACCTTCCTGAAATAAAGCCAAAAAACTTTTCAGCTTCTCCAAAAGCTATGAAGCAGAGAACAAGTGGTGTCATGGTTTATGGGAACCACTTGAAGGATAGGCGCAAATCACAGAATCTTGAAACTCTCCATTAATTTATGTGAAATTTTAGAAAATTCAATACGGAGATCTAAAAAATCATGAGAAATGTGTGATAAACATTTAAAGGCATGTTTTCTACAGTGAACAGTAGATTATGAATCTGTATATCATTTTTCAACTCTGATTACATTTTTCCAGAGAAAGGGGTGATGGTGGACAGACAGAACAAAGGAGGCTATCCTAGCAATGAGAACTACGAACATGAAAAGATTTGTTTAATGAAAGCTTAGGTTCCCGTGATAAATATTGTATGTCGCTTCTGTGTTTGTATGACCAATCCCATGAACATGTGGCAACTGGCCTAGCTGATCCTTTGATAACACCAGAACTGTCATTCCCTGTTAGTTGATGCTAACGAGTCCCAGTCAGTAAAGCACGTGAGCAGCAGTTCTCAGGGTCAGCCCAGACAGAGGACTCCTAGAGATTCAATCAAAGAGTATGCTGCAGCTAAATGTTTCTCTACATCTTTGTCCTACCAGCCTTCATCCTTTTCTAATATTCCAGTCTAGCCCATACTGCATAATGTTTAATTGTACTACTGTTACCACCAAATGTATGTTCTGTTAGTCACGAAGTCATGTTCGACCCATCATGACCCCATGGACAACATTCCTCCAGGCTTTCCTGTCCTCCACCATCCCCCAGAATCCCCCTAAGCTCACACTAACTGCTTCAGTGACTCCATTTAGCCACCACATCCACTGCTGTCCCCTTCTTCTTTTGCCCTCAATCGCTCCCAGCATTAGGCTCTTCTCCAGGGAGTCCTTCCTTCTCATTATGTGACCAAAGTATGTGAGTTTTATCTTCAGTATCTGGCCTTCTAAAGAGCAGTCAGGGTTGATCTCCTCTAAGACTGACTGGTTTGATCTCCTTGCAGTCCAACGGACTTGCAGGAGTCATCTCCAGCACCACAATTCAAAGGCCTCAGTTCTTCAGCACTCAGCCTTCCTTATGGTCCAGCTTTCACAGTCATACATTGCAACTGGGAAAACTATAGTCTTGACTATATGAACTTTTGTTGGCAGGGTGATGTCTCTGCTTTTTAGTATGTCATAGCTTTGCCATAGCTTTCCTCCCAAGGAGCAAGTATCTTTTAATTTATTGGCTGCAGTCACCATCTGCAGTGATCTTGGAGCCCAGGAAAATAATATGTCACTACCTTCATTTATTCCTCATCTATTTGCCAGGAAGTAATAGGACCAAATGCCATGATCTTATATCACCTAATTAGATAAAACTAAAAATTTCACCAGCACACTTATACCTTACAATCACTGCACAATAATTTTTTCAGACTAGCAGTGAGCTAGTGCATCCCTCAATGTTTTCTTTCTTCTACATAAATATGTAACATTTTACAAAGGTGCATAAATAATAATGAAAGTGGAAGTGATGTTGTTGCAATATACTAGAAGCAGAATATGATGTAATGAAAATGCTGTATAAACAACTTCAATTCTGTCCAGATGATATCCAGACCCATTTTTGCTTCTGAGGCAGAACAGCAGATGTTGCGTGACTGTATTCCTCCATCCCACTTCTTGCAAGATCAAGGTGTACAGTACTAAAGGCAAGTCAAGTTGTTTTGGGAACTGAGGCAGTGGTATTATGCCCTACTTGGCACTGAACAACAACAATAAATAAAACGACAATTGACTACCCATTGATCACATCCAAATTAAGCTGACTATGGAAGCATTTCATTTGCTCTAAATGTAAGGCTTTCCATAATATCCATACTGTGTAGCATAACATATATTGGAATACATGCTTGTCAATTTTCTTGATATGGAAATTCTAACAGTCAATCTCTGGAACTCCCTAACACTACAAATTAGGAAGGAGTAAACCCTTATGAATTTTTTGCACCTACAGAAAACATACTTTTTCAACTTGTTTCTGTATGTTTCTTAGAATTTTTAAGAAAATCAATGGTTCACAAATATTGTTAAATAATAATTCTATATATAATAAAAGGGACTTGATCTTGTTAAAATTTATATAAGAATGTACTATAAGTAAATGATTGTTCTAGATTGTTAATTAACTTGGTGTTCCTTTGGAAAGCTTTTACTCTTTTATTTGTATTTGCTTCATCTGTATTTATTTCCATTTTATATAATATTTTGGAATAAAAACTCAGTTCCCAGTGGGCTGGCAGGCAACTGCAGAGGTGCCAGTGGACCCTTGCTGGTAGTAGGAAAGAAGAGACACATAGGAGACATATCAAGGAATGCCTCAGAATCACAACTTACAAAGCCCCCCTCACTTCCCCAACATGCGGGAAAATCATACCAGATCTGGAATGAGTGTCATGATTTTTCCTCCCACAGGTCAATTAAGGTCTAGGAAAGAACTAATACAATCAAAGGGCTGAAGCAAGTCCCTATAAGGAAATGTTACAAAGTCCATAACTGCATAGCATAGAAAAGAAGGCAACATATAATAGAGAGGAATAACATTATGCATTATACTATAACCCAGGGTCATTCCATGATACTGACTGGTGGGAGATTCAGGACAGATAAACAACAGCACTTTTTCAGACCACATAGAGTTAAATTATAGAATTTGTTACCAAATGACCACCAGCTTGGATAACTTAAGGAATATTAGACCAGTTCATGAAGAATAAGGCTATCAGTGGCTACTAGTCATGATGCTTATATGGCACTTCCAGTACCAAAGACAGTATGTGTCTCCATACTAAATGTTGTGAATCCAAGATGTTGTGGTATATCTTTGCTTGCAAAGGTTTCTTCTAGCTTACTTGTATCACTTCTGCGGGTGTGCCATCCTGTCAGTGCAGCAGCAACTCTTCACCAGCCCACAGCACGTCAGCTGACAAGGTGCAGGATGACAGCATAACTGTATAAACTTGGAAGTGTCTAGCATTGTACTTGTGAACATCCTAATTTAATCAGTGCCTAGAAAACTGCTTTGGCATGCCTATAATCATCAAACTGATTAAGAAAATTCATTTTCAAGACCTATGAAAATGAATACTTACCAATACTTCCTTTTCTCTGGAAATGAAGAAGTGGCCTGAAATAACTATGGTAAGAACAAGAAAACCAGATTCTTTGCTGGATTCCAAGACCTTTTTTGAATCAAAGAAGAAAAAAGATCAGTTTGAAGAATAATATAGTGATACAATAAAAAGACCAACAGCCACATCAGTATGTTTTCTAGCATATAAATTCATCATCACGTAGGATAAATCTGCTCCCTGTCTAGCAGGTTTTTTTTGTTTTTTTGTTTGGCAAGGAGTGTTTCTTGCTACCCATAAAAGCCTACAGAGCAATTCCTTATATGCATGTACAGGGACTGAAAAAGCCCATTACCCAATTATAAATGCCTGGTAGGGGTAAAGTATATCTCCGCCCCAAGAACTTTTGGTCCAACAGGATCACTGAACTTTGTCTTCTGTCCAGCTGATTATTGGCAGGTGAGGGGGGATTTCTTACACCATGCATATAAATGGAAAAAATGCTCAGTTCAGTAGCAGAGGGATGTGTGGGAGGGGGAAGAAAAAAGCCAGTGGTTTTCATTCACTTCTACAATTAAATACTGCATCTTCCCTACTTTTTAAAAACTGTTCTTCAGATACAGAAATCCATTCAAAGAACCCAGAAACAACTGTAAGAAATGATGATTGCAAATAAGATACTCCTCATGCAAAGAAAGCTCAGAAAAAAAGAGGAGGCAGAGAGAGACAATGAGGGATATACATAAATTTGGTGGGGGAGCACATAATGCTTTTCTATCTTCCATCCATCCACCCTCTGTCTACACAGTCAATTTGTAATAGCTACCAGCACCCTCTTCCAGAATGCCAAATGTGCCCCATGGTCCCATACAGCTGGAGACCCCTGTTCTAGGCCCCATGAACCAAACATACCTCCCAGGAGCCTGAGGCAGTGCCCAGGGCACCAGGCATAAATCTGCCATAGCGTCGCAGCTGCCACTCTGTAGCACTGAGGCAGGAGGAAGACTCCCGTGACTGTTCTGTCCCTGGAACTTGGCTTGGCAAAGGCTGTTCCTCTTCAGAGCATGAAGCTTGATTGCAAGTGATCCACAAATTGTTGTTATCACTGTTTGTTGCCATATCCTAGGTTACAGCTGCTTGAAAGAAAAGCACACAAATGTGGAAAGAGCAATGAATAATAAGTTCCTACAAAAAAATCAGCAAGACATTGAGATTTAGACTCAATGTCAAATTAAGATTATACCTCAATGAAGTCTGTTCCTGCCTGCTCAAACCTCTTGAGCTTACTCTCAAGTGAAAAAATTAGATGTGATGAGATTCATTCACACTTCTTGCAATGAATCCTAAGTACTTAAACTTGTGGATTACCAAATTAACAGCTACACATGTCCTTGTGCTTACCTTCTTTTATTTCTATGTATTTTAAGGTTTCTAGATGGCCTCATTCATTCTAGTCCTTCTCTCCTGCAAACATATTCTTGTGAATGTTGGGTTGTTCACCACAGATTGTGATATCCCAGCTGGGTTCACAACATAGTAACTGAAATTTCAAGAACAACCCAGGGTTCAATGACAGCCCACACTCAATCTACACTTAACTCTTGAGTATAGTTTATTGTGTAATTACAGATGAATCAGTGTAGGAAGGAATCAGTGATTAATGAGACTGTGTGTAGTGAGTGAACCAGGCATTCACTCTGCTGACTTTCCAAGAGCCTGTGTTATTGGATTCTGAAGAGACACTAGAAAGATTTGATGGGAGGGCAGCAGGGGTAGAAGCCTTTGAAACTCCATCAAGGTCTCTGCACGCAAGTTTTTCAGGCTGACCATGAGAGCAAACATATTTTGGAAGGGATGGGAGAGGATCCAGAAGAGAGACCTGCTGCTTTGCCTGGTCCATGACCCCATGATAAGGCATTGGGAGGGCTGAACTACCCAGTTGGAAGGTTTAAGTCTCACCAGCTGGCTTTCAACCAGTGGAAACCATCCTTAGGGTAGAGCCTGCAGTGTTACCAAAAGGGAAGAAATTTCCAGTTTGGCTCAACACTTTTTACATAAGCAGAGGCTTATCTTTCAGCTTGTTAAGAGTTGCATTGTCTTATTAGCTATGAAGTGCCAAATTTGCATTGTAGAGGACTATTTGGTGGTTTGGAACCTAGGACAAGAAAGGTCTGCCTCACCACAATATGTTTGTTTTCAATAAGAATTCAAGGTTGAGTAAAAATGGCCTGCCATACTTCTCACTGTTTTTAGGTGACCGTATTATTTTAAGGTGCATTTCTCTGACTAATAAAGGAGGGAGGAACAACATAAGAAACAGTATCTAGGAAGAATAGAGACTAATCCCATAGTTTCCTTCAACAGTATTAATTTACTTAGTGTTCCAAAAAAATGCTCCATAAACTGTCCATACTACTAATGAATGACTAAAGTGAGGAAACTATTTTCCCCTATATTCTCCAGGGGAGGGGAAGAATTCTTCAACAGCCCAGGAGGAGCTAAAAAGAGAGAGAGAGAGAGAGAACATTTTCAGATACTTATTTTCAGAGAAATTTTGGCCCAGCCCTACATAATTTATATGGCCTCTAACTGCCTTTCTGTAAGTTTCATGTAAAATCATTATCATTTCTTTTGCCTGTGTCAGAAATTGCCACAACAGCTATTTTTTCTACAGTTAAAAAGAGAAGAACTGAAGCTCAGCAGTCCTCAGACATCCTGAGTAAAACAAACCAAAACAAACCAAACCACAACAAACCAAAACAGGAAATCCAAAACAATCAGCCCAACAATTTGGATTTTCTTCTCCTCAAGGCAGGTTTCCCATCTTTCATGCAGACATTTCCACATCCATTGTATCCTTAGCTGAAGAGGCCCAGGAAAAAAAGAGCCCACAGTCAGTCAATAAAACTGCTATGTGTATTACCCTGAGGCCTACTAGACTTGTCCTCCTGAAAGACCCAAAGTCCAGGGAAGAGTCACCTTCAAAAAGAAACCTATTTATCCTTTCTGGGGGTATATATAAGACCAATGAGAGTTGTAGGCCTTTTTTTCTGTCTAAATGCACACTGGATTGCACACTCAGTGTTGAAAGCTTGATTTCTGAGATCTTCTTTGAGGCTGAGGCCATCACAACTAGAATAGCCTGAAAAAACCCAAAGAAGACCTAGGGTGACTTTGTGAAGCACAGATGTTAGAAGCTCCCAGTTCTTCACTGCTTCATTCACTCCACTGACCTCTTGCCTTTATTCGATAAATAGTCTTCTAAAATGTACCCCCAAAGAGAGCAAATCAGAGCTAGAACTCAAGCTGTGTTTCTGTTACATGTTTGCAGTCTGATCTGTTGCCTCTGATCAGAGCACAGTTTCAGGCCTTTGTGCATGCTCCTGTCTGCTTACTCCTCCATAAAGGAAACAGGTTCCTTTAAAATATGGCATCAATGGAATGGCCGACCTTGGGATGGCAGAAATTCACCCTCCACACATGCAAAGGGACAGAGAGGAGGAGTGTGGGAGTCTGATACAGCCTCTGATTCATTCAACATTAGAAATTATTATTTAAACTGGCATACATAGTTCACTGGCAAGCCAGTGCGAAAGGATCTATTTTCTTCACAAGCTTCAGAGAAAGAAGAAAGTGGTAGCTAGCAATGGTATCATAATTCAAAAAATACTTTTGTGTTAGACTGTATATTGTGCTTCCTGGGCAGTGGCCAGGCACAAACCCTTTTCATCTCATAAAAGGCATTTATAATTCCTTTACTTTCATGCTTTTTATTTTCTTGCTGCTATTTTTGCATTCCAACCCTATAAAAGCCTACTCTGATGTAAATCCCACTGAATGAGTAGGAGTTACTTCTAAGAAATGTTATACAGGATTGCAGCTTTAGTCTGCTCTGTTGAAAGTTAAACTCAGTGGCAGTTTCAAGTTTGTGACACTTCTACATTTTGTATACTCTTTTCTGAATCTTTTTCTGCTAGTGTGTAAAGACAGATTTTAATATTTTAACTATATTATGAGGGGTTAGCCCACGCCCAGCCATGGCAGTTGTGTGAGAACACCTACAACTCTCTCAAAATTCCAGATGTATTCATTGCTACAAAAAAGGTGGCTGGTTTATCCAAACAATTCAGAATCAGAAACCATAGTTTTATTTTGGCTTGCTCAGACAAGCCATAGTTCAAAGTAGCTGGGAAACACCTGACCTGGAAAACAATGGCATGCAAAACAAATACTCAGCCACTGAATTATGGCCTATTCAGTTAATGACACACTTGCTCAAGCATTTTCATATTTCTGAGTTTGTTTAAATATGGTTGGTGTGAGAATTTTGTTTGGCATGTATGTATCTTTATCATTTCCTGCTGGTGTGTAAAAGTCTGTGACGGCAAAAATATAGAGTGGTGGAAGGGGTTCTGTGCCTAGATATTCTATTTGAACCAATAGAATGTTTAATATTTTTAATTTAGGCTGCAATCCTATGGACTCTTACCGGGAGATAATTCCACTATAATTAGCTATCCTTTTTCTTTTAGGGTTTTTTTTTTTTTTTTTTTGGGAGCAGGGAGGTGTAGCGGGTGAAATGGGTAATTACAATTAAGACTGCAAGCCTATACTCACTTGCCTAGAAAAATGTTTCTGGGTATATATTATAGGGTTGCAGTAATTGAAAAGAGCTTCCCCATTTCAGAAAGATGACTTAAACCACAGAAGACTAATATGATCAATGAGATCAGCTTTTTTTTAGGATTGAGGAAATGGGGAAGATTAAACTATAGCAGCATACTTTTAATTCTATCATTCTCAATGGAATACTTAAGTATATGCTGAAAGGGGCATCTTGGGGCCCATCAAAGTTGTGGATGATTACTGTATCATCCTTCTTATTCATTTAAAATATGTATGTCTGGGAGTAGCTGGCCGGGTATGTACACAGTTACAAAGGCCCATATTTTATTTTTAAAATATCTATTGCAACTAATACATTATTTAAGTATTGTTATCCTGCTCTTCAGCCAAAAACATTTCCAAGGGCTTCTTATCAATAAAAGCATATTATGCTTTTTGACAAGAAAATGGTGCTTATTCTAAAAGAAATGGGTTTAGAATCAGGGCAGCAGGAGCAAACTTCATTTTATTTCTGCAGTCATAATAGTATTTTTGAGAACAGCATTGTGCTGCCAACATTGGTGCTATATCATGATGTAACTTTTCTTTTAATCTCTTATGAACTGAATTGTGTATGTTGTTTAAAGTTGATTGTAGTATTTGTGCATGCAGTTTTAAAGTTCATTCTTGCTACCACTTCCACACCTGGTCTTACCAGGGGACTATATGGAGATTGCATACGCATAATTGGAAAATGGCAATGGTCAGGATGATCAGAGAAGCCATGGTGAAGCTTAGAAATCAGTTGAATTTCTGTTGAAATTCAGTCTGTTGAATTTTTCTGTGGTTTTAGAAAACTAATCCTACCATGCAGGAACTCTAAAACTGAGTCTGGATGACAAAACAGAGCCACAATGTTAATATTTCACCATGGATTTTTTGTGTTATGCCAACTGAGCCATTGTGTGTATTTGCATGCCATGCCAATCCACCCTGATTATAAACTACAGTGTGTATGACAGATGATCAGTTTGGGTTGGTTGATCATCCCCTACGTCCCTGTTAGTTCTCCTGTGTGTATTCCAGGAGACATATAGCAGGATGGACCAACTTGGGTCTCTACTCCCAGCCATGATCACAAACCATTTTGGTTCACCGTGGATTTTGTTCCCCCCATGCTTTTGTTCACAATCTGACTCAATAGCCAGCTTTTGCCATCTCTGCTGATAGTTACTGACCTCCCCCTCCCACCAAAAATATCCAAGCAGCATGTTGGAGGAGCTTTCTATGGTCTTATACTTTGCATACTCTAACGTGTACAAATATTTTGCAAACTATTTTTAAAAACAGAATCTTTTGCAAGTGTGTACCTGTGCATTTACAGAGGTCTGAAAAGATCATTCTTACCTGCAAAATGTCCAAAGAGGGACCTGCTGCCAAAATGAGATCAGTTCTGGTACTCAAAATTAGTTTCTCGGCTTAGAATTCCTTAATTCGAAGTGTCTATCTAGTGCATCCGACTCTCATTGGTAGATCTCAAGAGTCTAGTAAAAATCAAACTGGGTGCCATGACCTTGATGCCTTCCCACATATGTATAGAGATCCACCTTCCCTTTCAACTTCAGAAATCTTTTATTCAGAAATCGAATTATTCTGAGCGCCTGCTTTTGTAAATGATGCCAGTCAAAAAGGAGCATGGATCATGTCTGAAACATTTTGGGCATCTTTATCCAATCAATACTCAAAGCTGTTAGGGTGGGAACTAGAGCACCTGTTTTGCATGTTAAAAGTTCCATGGTCACTCTATGGCATTTCCAGGCAGGACAGGGAAAGGGGAGGTAGTCCATACTGAATTAAATGGATCAACCCATTCATCTTATTTCCTAAACTAAAGGGCTAACACTTGAAAATTCACTTCCTTTCAACATTATTTATTACTAAAATAAAGCTAATGAAAAAAGTAGAGAGAGATCTTAGGGGATACATAGAAGTAGATGGAGATGAACCAGAAGCATTGAAGGAAAACAGTTCTGTGCCAATCACTGAACAGATTTTTTTTTCTGATAATCATTCTAAATACCTCTGTGGTGGGAAAGTCCTCAATCTGAATAAAATAAATAAGTGAAAAAGAACAATAATACTCTAGACTTGGGCACTCCATTAGGGAAAAGAAAAATCATCAGCCAAAAAAGAACACTTAAATAAGATTAAAAGACATCTGAAAAAAAGAAAAGTGTGTTCTTGGGAATGGGAAGGTTGAAGTTCCTTTCAAATAAGAAGGTTTGGCAAAGGTCAACTTTCCACTAATTTAGTAGTAAGGTATAAGCTTGGAAGCAAATACATGAAAGGAGTCCATAAGTAAGTATTTTATGAGAAAGCAGATTTGGAGGCCTAATCCATTGGAGGTTATGGTAATATCCAAATAAAATAAATAACACAATAAAAGCTAGCCAAATAAAAAGCAATTGAAAGCTAGATGTGACAGAAACATATAAATCACAATGTACAATAGCAAAAAGAAATGGCACTTCTACAGAATAATGGGAAACATGTAAACAGTCAGAGCAGCACACCTGATAGAAAAGATCATGTTGAGGACAGGATGCATTGAGGTTCCTCCATTGATGAGGTAATCTTCAAATTAGTAGTCTCTGCATGAATAAAAGGCAATATTGGACACAATCTAGAATTCGTGTATAGTTTAGCCCTTGTCAAGATTCTCATATCTGCATTAGAAAGAGGAATACAGAATACTTCCACTCTATTGTTCCTTTGCCAGCTTCAAACCTGAGTAAACTTGACTAAACCTTTTGAGAATGTCAACAATCATCTTGACCCGTTAGCATCATCTTATTTAATAGGGTGATCAGTTCAGTGAATTGACATCACCAACTCATGACAATCAATCATATCTAAAATGAGTAACTTGATAAAATGTGCTGTGCCTTCACCTGCCAATTTCCAAGAAAGCAGCATAGACTGGGGCAAGAGAAAAATCTCTATATCGTGCACAGGTTGAAAATTCAACTGGCATTGGCTGAGAAATCTGAAAGAATCAAAACACATCATTTATATGTCGATTTGTTTGAAGAAAATTGCCAATAACATTTATTGATAGAATTAGGGACCAAATTTAGAGTGATCGCTGGGTAAGGGAAGTAAGAGCGGCCTTGACATTGAAAAGATATTGAAAAGAACTCTCCATGTTCCTTGAGAAGCATAGATCTGAAAAACACAGACAGCTTAAGTTGTCCCTAAGATTGAAGCCTGAAAAGTGTCAGAAGAATAGCTGAATAGCAGGATATGTGGAACAGGAGTCTCCAGTTTTTAGGGTGGTGAAGGTGACTCCTTTCCCCGTATCCCTGTTGGGTCAATTTGTACAAGAAAATGGCAAATGGCAGAGAGGTATTCCTAGGCAAGAAACCTGAACATTTTGAGGAAAGTACAGGGGCTATGGGCTTATAAGGAATGAAAAATAGTCATAAGATTTGTTTTGGTTTTTGCTCTGCAACAAAATTACATAAAATGCAATACGATAGGGATAGACGATGGACATGGAACATATAGTAGCAGAGGCAGATCTTGATCTTTCAGCATTTGCTTGGGAGACACACTATGCTATACCGTAACAGTTCTCACAGACCAAATCTTATTTAACATTTCTGTTACTGGGAAACTAGCAAAAGAGCTCTGAACCTTGGAAAGTCCTGCAATATATTAAATATCCTTCCTTAAAGCTGTAGGTTTTGAGAGCCCAGTGAAACCATTGTTCTCCTTCTATGAAGTTTTCCATATATGGACAGCTTGGGAAGAAATGTATCACTATTTTGAGACACTGTTTCTCCATGTTCCTCCAAATCCAAATTCTTTGCAAGTGCTCAGGCTCTAGTTTGGTTCACTTTGGAGGAGATCCACTTCAGTTTTGACATTTCATAGATTTGCTCTAAACAGACAGATTTGGATCAGTAATTGGGTTCCATCCAAAATCGAAGCACATGCCTACAATTTTATCTATTCATACTATATTCGACTTTCTACCCTATTTAATTTAGAACTTTCCTGAACAATCCTATTAATTCTCTGTGCTTACTTTCAATTGAAATCCAAATACTACACTGTACCTTTCCTTTCCTGCTTTTCTGTTACATAACCTCTAGGTGGCACTGGGGCATTGTGGAATAGCACAAACACACAAGTGTTTCCTTTTATTTTTACAAACTGATACCATACTTTCCCTGCTTAAAAATAAACTCACTGAAAGGGCTCTTTAAAGATATAAACACACTTTTAAAAACATCATTTTAAAAATATGTTAAGTCATGTGAGTAGGGAATGAGCATATGTTAAATTCTTATGTGCAAAACCCTTTACACCTATGCAGGATACCCTGTGATGGGGACCCCTACACAGTTGGGCATCCTTGATTCAATATAGGCTCTGACAAAACAACTGCTTAACACAGGCTTCCTCTATCAATATGTAGATACCCCAGTTAACATAGCTCCATTCCCAATCATTATGCAGAGTCCCCTTAACAAAGGAAAGACCATATTGTAACATATGGTTTCAATATGACTTTTTTTCGAGCGCGTGTGTGTGTGCATGTGCATGCACACCCAGAAGCCTTAGAGGATTGGGTGGCTTTTTAGAAATACTAATATTGTTAATCACAAAAATAATTTTTAAAATGATATAGTCATTAGAGCCTGAAAAACATTACCATGGTATCTGGGGGAAATTTAGCACATTAGTGCTGCTGCAGGTTAAAGGAAACTGTGCTCAAGTAGTTTTAATAATATTCCATCCAACATTCACATTGTTTTATTTAATTCTGAGAAAAGCATTCTTCTTCCAGTACTCTTTTCCAACAAAATAAATTAATTTCTCCTAACAGATTATCTATGTGCTTTATATTGCCAAATATTTGCATCTGTCACCCTTGCCTCAAATCACTGAATTGCAACAATTCTGGCATGACTTTTCTTAAATATGATTTGAAAATAGTAAGAAGCTTTGGCCAAGATTTTATCACATTTTGCATTTGCAGTGTTACCAAGTGTCAAAAAGTACATACACAAGTTCTTTTGTTAGACTGCTTTAAGAACATAATTATTCATTCCTCCTCCTTAAATGACTCTTTCCTTAGTGCAATATACACTTTTGATCACAAACCTTCTTCTACAAACAACAAAACTTTATTTTAATCCTTTTTGATTATATTTCATTTCAAAAGCCCAATCTAAGTAATTAAACAGATTATATCTAAAGGAAATGTGGTTGCTGTAGAAGCAGATTTCCTGTAATGGACTAGATTTTCTGTAAACTTCCTTCAACTCTATGTTTCTGAAGCAGCCTATGATTTATTGTAGTTCAAATTCTAAGTAACTGAATTTAAAATATTTATAGGCCCTTTGAGAGCAGGAACTCTCTAAAATTGGTACACAGTAAAATGCACATAAGAAAAAGATGCAGTAATAAAAGCATGAAAGTTTCAGCAAACATCAGTATAATTGTGGTTCAGTCTAAGAAAACGTAGAAGACCAGAGCAAAGAAGTATTCAGAGCTTTCTTAAAAGCCTGCCATGACAGGGCCTAGCCAACTCCCAATAGCCAGTTATTTCAGAAGTGTAGGGCAACTTCAAAAAAAGAAAAAAAGGTGTTCATTTGTGTACTTACCGACCTAACTGCCCTCCCAGTTGGGTAAGTGAGAACGAATTCTCTTGCTGACCCTATAGCGTGAGCTGGCTGGTAAAAGTAAAGACAGTTCTTCAGGTACTGTGGTCCCAAACCATTTGAGTCTTTACAGGTGATAAACAATGCTTGCAACTAGTATCAGAACCGCACAATAGCAAATGCAGGTGGTGTAGTCTCACTGTTCAATGAACTGATTTGCTTGGCTGCACTTTCTTATTGCCACCAACACCCAGGATGAGGAGAAAACGTATACACACACCGCAAAAGCCAGGTTAGGGTTATTACATTTATTACAACTGTATAAGTATCAGAGCAACATAGTTATACTATCTTTTAATTTATTTAGGTTGTTATGCTATACACACCTATGTGAGAGTCCCACTAAACTCAGTGGGACTTCTAAGTTCATGTATATAGGATTGCATGGTTAAATTAGATTTGGGAAATACAACAATAGCCAGTAGCCATGATTTTTCATGATTATTGGGCAATCTTCATGAATTCTCATTTGATAAACAAAAGGAAGGACATCTGAATAATTCTATCAAATCATAATTACATTCCAAAATATTACACCTAAAACAGTCTTGTCAATCTGTTAATAGCAAGTGACAAACATTTCAGCCAGACCTCTACATATTTCTGCCATTGATTCCCTTATGACTGAGTATAATCATTTTTTCATTTTTTTAATGGTAAACAAGTCATTGTTTGTTTTGACACTACATTGTTGCACATGTTGTGTCTTAACATATTGAACTTTAAACCTCAATCTGCTTTTCATTTGAAAAAAAATGCAGCAGTAATTAATTACAAAGCAAGGCTTCCATGATTCAACCATTTTGCATCCAAAGATTCTTGATGCTGTCCAGAGCTGAAGTCTAAACCTTATTTAATTTAAGCAACACATATTGGTTAATATGCCATCAAAAGAGTGACTGGAATCCCTCTGAGTCAGCTGGAAAAGTCACTTTGAAGAAGGTGTTTATTAGCAACATTCTCCATGGTCACACCAGGTGGCACAAAAAGCTCTGGGAAAAATCAGCTGCTGGTTATTATACTCAGGAGCAGCCACACCCAACAGGGCAATAAATGGTGGTGATACTGAGATTAGGGTTGTGTTTTAAGGCAAGCATTAAACTAAACAATTTCTACATGCAATGAAGTTCTGTCTTAAGAAAGGTGACCCTCACATGTCCATCTTCACATAAATATCTCTAAACTACACAAATGAGAAATCTTCACACAGGCATTACTGGCAGTCTTTCATGGTTATAAGAACTATGAGATTTAATACAGTTCAATACCCTAACTATGAAAATATAGGAAGAAAAAATCCAAATAGCCAGCTATTACTCTAATCCTTTGTGAGGCTATTATTCTATCCCCTTTACAACCCCTGCTCTGGAAGCTACAAGGGACTTCATTTGTTATTTCCAGTCTGTGTTTGGATTCTAATGAGGGAGCAGTCATTTACTCAGCTCTTGCAGTAACTCCTGTTCCAGCAGAAGCCAGGCTGGGCACTTGACTGGCTTGTAGGACCTTCTGCAAATGCTGCATGAGTCCTTCCCCTTAGTATGCCACTTATCAGCCTAATCAAAATGGCAAGGCTTGCTGGCTTTGCCTGCATCCTCACATAATTGGAAATAATACACAGCAA
Source organism: Varanus komodoensis (assembly GCF_004798865.1). NCBI lineage: Eukaryota > Metazoa > Chordata > Lepidosauria > Squamata > Varanidae > Varanus > Varanus komodoensis. The sequence continues at coordinate 27,559,592 of NW_025335568.1, read as the reverse complement.
GTGAAACCACCATTTTTCCCAGTTTCTCAATTTTCTAACCTTATGTTTGGCTTATTTTGATCGTTAATCATGTTTTAAGTGCACAGAAAAACTTGAAAATGTTTGTATTTCTTCTAATGCATATTTTGTGTGGACTTTCCCTTAATATGTACCTCTATGTATCATTTTTGGGGAACTCCATCACAATATTCAGAGAAATATAAGTTTCAAAAAACCATTGAGTTCTGCTGCCCTAACCTGGGAAGCAATTCCTGTAGAACTTAGTGGAACTAACTTTTGCATAATATAGGCCAAGTTCCCAAAGGAACTATTATGCTTTTCTAATTCCTATTCCAGATAAATTTGTTCCCTAGCTGCTGATTACTCCATGTCCCCTGCTGAATACACTTTTCAGAGACACTCTCAAGAAGTATCAAAAGAGACATGAAGCCCGAGACACCTTTTCAGCTACCCCTTTGCAGGCAAATTATTGTTAGGTTGACAGAGGGACATCCTGATCTGAACAGGAAACTGTATTGCAAGTTGTTCTAATATTTGTCTGTCCTGAAACTTCTTTCCCATTTGTTCCTTGTCTTAATCCATTGAACCCTTTTGTTTCCATTCTCACAGTGCTTCTCACAAAGTGCCCACCTGATTGCCCACCCTCTTCCAGACTGCCTACATAACTAAGACTTTATAAAAGCATTTATCATAAAATAGATTATAAAAGCATCCTGCCTACACAATTAATAAATTATAAAAGCAAAACTAATATATTATAAAAGTACAGAATCCATCTTTACAGTTGCTTTTGGGGCTACCTACATGCTTCATGTCTGAATAAACTGTAGTGTTCTTTTGATTGCACACCCCTAGCATTCCTGCATTAACTGTTTATTGAAAATAGCAATTCCCTTTTAAAGTCATTGTCAAATAATGTAAAGGGGGGGTACAAGACCCTTGTATCCCTGTTCTAGAAAGGGTTGCACTCCCCCTGAAGGACAAGGTTCATATCTTGGTGATACTTCTTGATCCATCTTATCACTTGAGGCTCAGGTGGCATCAGAATGCCTTCTACCAACTTCAGCTGGTGGTATAGCTATGCCTTACTTACCTGGACAGGGATAGCCTGGCTTCCATAATCTATGCTCTAGTAACCTCTAGATTGGATTACTGCAACACACTCTACATAGGACTGCCCTTAAAGATGATTCAGAAGCTGCAGCTGGTGCAGAACACAGTGGCCAGATTAATAACTGGGACCAGGTGATCTTATCATATAAGACCTGTTCTGGCCTGCCTGCATTGGCTGCCTGTATACTTCTGGTCCCAATTCAAGGTGCTGGTTTTAACCTATAAAACCCCACATGGCTTGGGACCATAACTTTGGTCAGAATGCCTCTCCCAACCGCAATCTACCCAGATACTATGCACAATCTTTGGAGCCTTCCTCTGAATGCCAAGCTTTCACGAGGGTAAGAGGGTTATGTTGTGCCCCCCCCTTTAGGAACCACCTCCCTACTGCAGCTTGCAGGACACCAAATTTTCAGCACCAGGTTAAGGCAGCCCTCTTTATGGAGGCCTTTAAAGACTTCCGTGGTAATCCCAGGTGCCTTTTTTCCTTTCTTCTTGGCTTTTTTTAAATTACATTTTTCAAGTATTTCAGTGCTGTTTTAATGTTGTTTTATGTACTGTATTTTATTATTTTTATATCCTGTTGTGAACTGCTCAGAAAGCTTTGGTTACAGGAAGTATAGAAATGTAATAAATACTAATACCAATTCCCTTCAAATGTTGCTGGTATAAAGTACTGCTTTATTCTTCTGATCAAAAGTTTGAACCATAATCTTATCACTGCTTATAACTCCTTCCTCATCCGCAGAGAAGACCCTCCTGAACAGAACCTGCAGAACTGAAAGCCTTCTCTGATGTGCTCAAGGAATGACGCTTTTTCTAAAGCAGCAGCATACTAATTATCTTGATTAACTGCAACCACAAAAATGCTTATAATGCTGTAAATGTGCTCTTTAATTAGCAGTAGCAAGATCAGCAGGCATGTTAATGAAAATAGCATCTAACTATCAACACATTGGGATGTGCAAATAAATGCCCAATAGAAAAGAAGTGTTTCAGTTTCTTGGGAAAAAGAAAACATGTTTTCCAAAATTGTCACTGCAACAGAGAAAGTGCTAATTTGATGCAAGCAGATATAGGACAAGTTCCCATAAGGTGGAAGGGAGGGGGGGTCACAGTAAAAATTATTTTTACTGATTCAAGTATTACAGACAAGAACTATAGAACCACTTTAGAACACAATCCTATGGGTTGCACTTTCAGTAAACAGTGGGTTCAGAATTTGGAGCTGTCCAACTGTTGGCAAAAGCCAGGTAAGGTGGTAGGAATAGTGGGGCCATTTTGCCTCCATTCAAATCACAAAATGCAGCCCGAATGGCCTCCAAGCCAATCTACCTGACTCACATACTGGTCTCACCTTCCTGCCCACCAGCACATACTCTTTCTGACTTGTATGAGAGAAAAGCAAAAGCTAGAAGTGGGGGAAGATCCACAACTGGATCTTTGTCTCTGTGCTGGTAGCTCCATATACACGAACAAAGAAGCAACTCTGCAGCATCCTATAGCACCCCAGATGCTGTCTAGGGTCAATAGGGTTGCTCACTTCACTACTAATGTAGTAAAATTATGTTTACACTGAATTCTGTTGTTATGCAAGGCTGTTTTTTAACCTTCAGTTTTTGGGCAGCTGATAATAAAAATAATTCCCCCCTTGTGTTTGTGGATGGCACCATGACCCCCAAATGCTAAGAATGCCTCTAACGTTTGGGGGATGGGAGGAGAAGGAAGACTTCCTTTTACTGGAAACCCATCAAGTTCAAATAAGATTTTGTTGAGACTTATAAAATGCTAAGTCAAAAAGGGCTTTTCCTTAGTCACCTGGGCTCTTTATCTGCTGTGGAGATTACAAAGGCTTCCCAATCACCTCTGCATGGTTTTGCATCTTGTGTAGTTCACACCATATAACTGCTGCATGAAGTAGCTGGCCCTAGAATTCACTGGACAAGTAAGGACACATTCTACCAAAGATGTTGCTGCTTCAGTAGCTTATGGACATGGTGTGCCTTCCTGAATTTTGTTGTACTGACACTTGGTTGAAACCATCATTTATTTGGGTAGATGCTCAAGCCAGAACTGCTTCTTCACTTGTGCAGTCCTATCTTCCCTACTGTATTGTAGAGAGTGACCTGTGAGAAAGGGCTCATGAAAAAACAAGCACACCAATCACTTTTGGTTTATTCTTCACAACTGTCCACAGCTATTTTGAATTGAGATAATCTGGGAGTGAGGTGTAAATTAAAGATTTATTTTATTTGGGTCTATTTAGATGAACAATTAATTGGCTGGCTTTACCCTCTGTGAAATATATATCAGTTTTGGTAACTGTTTCTGGGTTTGCATATATAAATATAAATTAGCAGACAGGATTTTCTTACCTGTGGCCCTGTAATTCACATCTTTTAAATGCCTACCAATGTCTCTTTTTCAGCACTACTTTTAGAAACAACAGTCTGGAATCAGAATTAGCATGGTGCTGAATATTTCACATGTTTTTTCAGCTGTATATACATAAATTAATTCTTAAAGTATTTTAAGTAGCAAAGATGAAATTGATCAAATTCCCTTAGGTAGGACATGTATTGATAAAATCTAGTCACTAGAGGTCACTATCAAACACTATCCTTATGTATTATTCAATCTGTGGCTGTGGAATTTATCTCCAATAAAGAGTTATACAGTATACAGAATAGGGAGACAGAATTCTTGTTATGAATCTCATTTACCTGCTTTTAAGGAGCTCAGGGCTCATGGTTTTGTTCTACTCATTTTATCCACCCAAGAATGTGATTAGTTTAAGGTCACCTAATTAAATGTATGACCAACCAGGAATCTAAGCCCAGATCTCAATTGAGTTAACTATTCCATCACCCTGATCTCAAACTTGGAGTATACTACTCCAGATAGCAGTGGGATACACTTTTTAATCTTCCCAAATACAAAACTTTCTGCTCCAACTTTCTCTTTGATCAGACGCTTTTCTTCCTTTAGGGATGGTTGTTTAAAAAATGGGGAAACACAAAAAACTGACTTCTCCACATACAATTTTAAAGGAGTAGTGATTCTACTTGAGCCCAATATCACCTTGTTCTGAATAACTGATAAGACTGGTTCTGAATTCAGACATGAGAAAGTGCAAACCAATCCTTCTTAATAAGGCTGACTCATTTCAATGAAACTTCAAGTATACTAATTTCAAATTTAGTGCAATGTCCACTGCACTAATGGAAACTAGGCTCATAGTTAGGTTCCAAGGAAGGCATGAACTAAATTTCAAGTAGGGGGAGGCATAGGGAGTGGCAACCAAATGTAATAAATAAATAAATAAAATTTGTGCTAGTAACAGTTCCACTTGCAACTGGTCCAATAACACATCTCAATACTGCTTGGATGAGCTCTGCTTGTACATTGCACTACAGTTGTGCAAGCCCTCTCAGTATTGCTTGATGAAGTGAGATGCACCAATCTGAGAACATGAGCCAATGTGCACACAAAAAGCCCCTGGGGCAGGAGGAATCTGGAAATTCCCCACCGAGTATGGTTATATAGCAGTTCCGCTGGCTGAAGGTTTCTTCCTGTTTGCAGTATTAAAAGGCATCTCCACTATGTTAAAAGTGAAAAAACACTCATTTTCCTGGGGGTGTAAAATCAAAAGAACATTTACAGCTTTTTTGGACACACAAGCAAATACGTTTGCATGTAGACAGTCCCCAAAGGGAGTACCAAGGTAAGATTCTGTGCAAGACGCTTTTATAACCTACTAAGGCTCTTGTGCATTTTGTCCTGACAACTGCATTCAATTCCAATCCTCCCGGCCTAATCACAGTAATTAAGTTAGAGTAATAATGGCTCTAGTACACCTCAGTTCTGCCTACCTCCTCAAGAGAATACTGAGGTTGTACAAACAACGTCTGAATGCACAAGCCACTTAAGGAGCAGCGCTTTGCAGGTATAGCCATTCCTGGGGAACGTTGGAAGTTGTAGGACTTTGTCTAAACATGCAAAGGACTGCGCTCTCGGTCGCTGAAACAGTGGCCCACAATTTACGAGACCAGGAGTCTTGTCATTTTCTTAATGAGGCGAAATGATAAGCATTGCCGCCTCATGACTAACGTGCAACTCTCCTTCCCCCGTCGCTGCAAACACAAAACAAATACCCTGCACGACACCGGACTCCCAACGTCGCGAACACAGCGGAACATACAGCTTCTGCGCATGCGCATACATAAGGGGAGGGTGGAGGATACGCTGCTCCCGCACGCACGGACGCTCTTTGCGCCTGCGTAATAAGAAGCCAAGGCGGCCTGGCGTTTCCTCTCCGCGTGATGCGAAGGGGGCGGGACTAGCTTTTGAACCGGGTGGCGGGAAGGCCTACGAGTTCGGGAAGGGTCCAGCCGTTCGGACGCGGGGCCGCGGCCTTTTTTTTTAATATTCGAAGCCATCGACACTCTTTTTCTCTGTCCGCCGATGGCGAAGCAGCAGAGCCGGGAGCAGGGCATCACTTTGCGGGGTAGCGCCGAGACTGTGGCCGAGTTCTTTTGTGAGTAGCAAAAAGGAGGTGGGCTCCTGGGTTGGGTCACCACAGCAGGAAGACTTGGCATGTCAGCTCGGAAACAGGCCGCCCTCCGCGGACTGGGGCTTGCTCCGAGGTAAATCACTTATCGGGGAGCAAGCTCTGTGAAACTTTCTTTCGAATAGACATGCAAGTGATCGGGCGGCTGATGCCAATACTGAGCGCCGAGGGCGGAATGGCGCCCGAGCTGCGGCTACGGGGTGGTTTGGAGCGAGGAGAGAGCTGGCCGCTGTCTTCAGTCCCCGCAATAAGTTGTTGTTAGTCGCAAAGTCATGTCCGAGCCATCGCGACCCCATGGACAACACTCCTCCAGGCCTTCCTGTCCTCCACCATCCCCCAGAATCCCCCTAAGCTCACACTAACTGCTTCAGTGACTCCATTTAGCCACCACATCCACTGCTGTCCCCTTCTTCTTTTGCCCTCAATCGCTCCCAGCATTAGGTTCTTCGCAATAAGTAGTGGCCCATAATTTATTTATTTATTATTTATTAAAACATTTTTAATGTTTAATGTCATCTGTGTCAGAAGAGTGCACCTTTCAGCCTGCAGTTCATGGAGCGAATCGGATGGCAGGACTCTGCCCCGGGAAGCTTCCACTGTAATATAGAACAAATTGCCTCCTAGCTACAGAGAACCGTACAATGAAGTGTTTAAGGCGGTAGTGTTATGCCAATTGTTCTAGGACTAATCCTCATTAAAACTAGTAGACTTCTAACTAGGCATGTAAAAATTACATTTTGGCTTCCTTATTATTGTGAGGAACTCAAGGTGGCTTAAATAGTCCTCCACTCTATTTTTTAATCCTCATCAACTCTTGTGCGGTAGCAAGTTGAAAGTCCATGACTGGCCTCAAGTTACTCAGTCAGCTTCATGGCTGTACGTCCCACATCCCCAGTCCAACATTATAACTCCTGCACCACACTGGCAGGAGTTGTGTCTCAAATCTGCCTTGTGGATCTAGTAGTTCCTCAGAAAATGCTTGTTCCATTTTTTGGTGTCAGTCCTTGTGTTGTAACATGTTAATTCATATTTTTCCTTTGGCAAAAAGTAGGATTTGTAAGAATGGACCTCCATGTTGGAGGCTGTATATCTTTAATTATTTGATGCTAGTAGTTGTGCACCTGCCCCATGTTTTGAGTTTTTCCAGGAGTGTCTTTATGGATACTCTTGGGAGGAAAATACTGGAACACACTAAGTTTTGTTTGCACTTAGAAAGACTAATTGTACATTATTGGTGCTGATATCAGTATAATAATTCTTTGGAAATTATTCAGGAAAATCAGGAAGATCTTATAAATCAGTGGTGGCGAACCCATGGCACATGTGCCGCAGTGGGCACACAGAGCCCTCTCTGTTTGCATGCAAGCTAAGTTGCCCCAGCAGCCAAGCATTAGATAACAGCACACATAGGGGCCATGCACAGCTCGGAAAGGAGTAGTGGTGCCAGGTGATGATATCACGAGCTGCGACTCATCCGAGCTTTCACATGGCTGGTCAGTGCGCTGCCAAGGATTTATATATTTTGCTTGGACTGAGTTGTTTTTTCTAAACTAAAACCTCAGTATTCAGGTTTTATTACAGTGTTGGCACTTTGCGATAAATAAGTGGGTTTGGGGTTGCAATTTGGGTACTCGGTCTCCAAAAGGTTCGCCATAATTGTTCATAGACACTTTGATTTATTACCTTGCCTACCTGAAAGAATGTAAGAGAACAACATTGAGTGTTTGCAGGATACTCCTACTGATCATAATTTACTCTGTATGAGTTTCACAGGCTGTAGATTTTCAGTTCTACTCCCTGGATAAAATTATGATGTGGGGAGTAAATAATGAGTTTAAAGAATACAGTAACCTGTTGTATACATGAAAGAATATAGTCTTAAATTCAGAGAAATAACCAGGTATAACTGGACAAGATATCATATTGAGGGATGCAGTGTCAACATTTAATATTTTGAAATGAAAAAAGTTTTTGGAAGGAGTAGCATTAGTTTACCACAGAGTTGCACTGAAAGAAAAGATAATGTACTCACACAAAAAGCATTGGAGTCCTGGTCTTCATTTGCTTTAAATGTTGCTATTTGTATGCTTTAGATGTAGATATGCAGACCCTTTTAAAGTAAGCTTCATAATGCAGTGTTATACACACCTTATCTGATAACAGTCTTAAGAAAATAGCAACAGACTTTTTCCTACTTCCCTATGGGGTTGTTCGGGGAGCCAGACAGGTCTTTTCCCTAAGCTAATATCTCAGTACTTTCAAGAGCAGCTGGCCACAAAATTGCTGCTAATGAAAACCTGCATCTTGTGCATGCAGCCTAAAAAAATGGAATAGAAAAGCCAGGTGTAAAAAGGGGTTGGTCCTTGCATTGTATCATGTGAATATCTTTTTCTCTTTCAGCATATGGCATCAATAGTATCTTGTACCAACGTGGGATCTATCCTGCTGAAACCTTTACACATGTTCAAAAATATGGACTAACTATGCTTGTAACTGCAGATGCTGGACTTAAAAACTATTTGAACAAAGTAGTGGAACAGCTAAAAGGTATCATGAATAAAGCACAGATAGTTTTCTAGCTGATGTACATAGGATGAAAACTTGTCATTTTCTTTATCTAATAAAGACAAGACAAAAAGAACAGAAGGAGCAGGGAAACAACCAAACAGAGGCACTAAGTCATACCTGGAATCAAGCTATAGTTAATTGTACAAAATGATTGGTTCCATTACCAAATTTTATAATGTGCTAAAAGCCAGTTTTCTGTTTAAATATCAAATTTATAGTGCTTCCATGTATTGAATTGATGCTCTTTTAGGAACGTGTTAATATATATAATGAGAATGAACTACTTTGGATGGTGAACTGGATCCTGTTCAACAGAGAAATACTTTTTAATTGCACCAGGAGGCTTAACAAATTAGCAGCTACTATTTTAGATAGCTATATATGATCTTCAGTGTCAAAAGCAATATGTCTATATACATCAGTTGCAGGGGAACACGACCAGCATGATGCTGTTACACTCATGTACTTGGGAATTTTCCACAGGTAACTTGTTGGCCAATCTAAGAAGAGAATGCTGGACAAGATGGTCACGTGTCCTGAGTTAATTGCAGCTGCAACAATGGATTTAGCTAATCAAGATGCAGTGTGTGGAGACTTGCACATACAACTATGCCACAACTATGCCATCTTTACTAGTAGATGGTAGCAATTGACTTAGAGCTCGAACTAATCCAAAAGAGTCAGTTTGTACACTTTAGATTCCTGACTGTAGGATGAAACAAAAGATTCCCCCATCCACCCCAAGAATACAGAAGCTGATCATTCCTGATAAATAGTTAAGGCGCCTCATTTAATCATAGGCATGATATTTGAACTTACTATTTACCTATCACTCTTGCTCATTTTTCTGGACACAGCTGAACCATGTACCTTATGTAAGTGAGGGTGACAATTTGTGAAAAGTTTGATTGGGTGTATGGATTTTGTAATTGGTTAATGTTTTTTAAAGTTTATAGTCTTAAAAAACTATGCTTTTCCAGAGTGGCTCTACGAATGCTTAGTTCAGCGACTAGTGGTAGTGATCTCTAGCAAGGAAACCAGTGAAGTTCTTGAAAGGTGGCAATTTGACATTAAATGTGATAAAACTGCAAAGGATGAAAGGTAAGCATAGTCAAACCTTGTTTCAAATAATGGAAAGTGTAGGTGTTTTCAAATGCAGAACTGTATTCCTTGCCCCCAATCACATGAAATTGGTTCAAAGCAGAGTAATCTTGGAAAAACAGCAACAATTTAATCATACAATCTAAATGCGTTTTGGAAGAAGATTTTTCCTTCTCCAAAGCAGCTAGTAAGCTAATGTGTCAGTAAAGGAAAGAATTACATAACAAAGGTGCTATTACTGAATAATTCACTTTTCATCTAACTTCAGAGAGAGAATTTTGATTAGGGTTTTCTCTGAAAATCATGGTGTTTAATAGCTCGTAAGTAAGGATACAGTGCTTTCTTTTGAATACTGATGTATTCTAACAGCACATTTCCAGTAACAGACAAGTTGATTCATTTTGAACTAAATGAAGTTACTCCCTCTTCAAAGGAGTAGAGAGGGAGAGAGAGAGAATGAACTCTATATAGCCAACCTTTAACTTCGTGGAGAAAATCCACCGGATAGCTCTTGCAAACAGAAGAGCAGACTTTCAAACTGACTGTAACATGCCTGTATGCATCCCAAGCTGCATCCCAAGCTTTCCATCACTGATACTCCTCAACTGCTATCTATAGTCCCTCAGTTGTAAAAGTTGATCATTGCCATCCAGACTGAATAAATGTACATATATGATCCCGGAAAAAATATTAGTTACAACTGCTATCTAATGAGTAGTTTTCATTTTAAAATTTTACACAATTAACATTTTTTCAAAACCAGCTTGTTTAGGGCTATAAATTTGACTCTTTTTGCCATGCTAGGGACTGCATATTGTCAAAAAATTAAAGCACAAGCAAATATGGCTAGACGAATCAGTGAAGGGAATTATAACCTTTCTTAGGGAATGAACAGTAACTAAAGCATTTGACTGGGAACAATGGTGTGTGTGTGGGGGGGTGGATAATGATTGCTCACAAAAGTTTTTAAAATGTTTTGACTTTTTGTATTTTTATGTTCTAATTTTATTGTATGCTACCTGAAACATTCTCTGAGTTAAGAGGAATCCAAGAATATTCTAAATATGCAAACATACCATTCTTTTATATGTACTCAAATACATAGATTAATTATTGTCAAATTGCTTGTGTACTTTTTACTGCTGCTTTAGTGCACCAAGACAGAAGTCTCAGAAAGCTATACAAGATGAAATTAAGTCTGTTATCAGACAGATAACAGCCACTGTAACATTTCTTCCTCTGTTAGAAACTGCATGTAAGTATAATGTGATGCTAATAACTTTGCCAGTTTGTTCTTAGTATTTGAGGAAACAAACTATTGTGGCTTTGTATCTTTGTACATGCAAACATTAACAATTTCTGTAGGAGGTTCTTCAACAAGAGGACCAGTGTGGTGTAGTGATTAGAGCACTGGACTGGTATTTGGGAAATCCAGGTTCTAGTCCCCATTGAACCATTGAAGCTCACTGGGTGATGTAGGGCCTTTCCTTAATGCTCACCTTAACCTATTTTACAGGGTGGTTGTAAGCATAAAATGGGTAAGAGGATTATGATGTAAGCTGTCTTGGATTCCTTGCAGGCAAAAGGGTGAAATACAAATGTAATGAACAAAATTAAAATAAGCAAAGAGTTTTAAGGAAAGTAAATGATATATCTGCATCAGGACAAGTGTTGTTAAACCTGTTCTTCACCAGGTAAGCAGGGAAGTCAGGTGACATAACACATGGCTCTATAAATTTCAAGCAGATGAACAACTCCAAAAGAATCCTTTCAAACTGGATGAGTATCAAAGTAGACAAGACAGTGACCAACTATGGGTCAGTGCCTAACTTGTGTAAAGAAATGCATCATAAATTTGTGCATGAATTAAAACACTGCAAGATGAGAAGGTGGTTGTTAGTTCCCTTTCTGTGCTCCCTGCCTCCATGCACATGCATACACACACTTGTTACCTACCGACAGTGAGTGGTATTTCTTATTGTAGATTCAGAGTTCATTTTAAAGTTATATAGTGGGGTGGCAAGACTTTTTCACCGGAAGAACTCATATGAACGTCAGATGTTTGAGAGCTGTGAGTGGATAGCAAGCCATAAAATACACTCAAAGAACTACATGCTATTTAACACCCCTATTGTATAGTAAAATTAATGTGTTTTCTTGCAGGTGCATTTGACTTGCTCATTTTCACAGACAAAAACTTGGAAGTTCCAGAGAAGTGGGAAGAGTCAGGCCCACAGTTCATTGCTAACTCTGAAGAAGTTCGTCTTCGTTCTTTCACAACTACAATACACAAAGTCGACAGTATGGTAGCCTACAAAAAGGACAGCTTCCCTTGACTTAAGCAGTTAATATTGTACAGAATAGTCCTCTTGTCAATTTCCTTAACCAACAGTTTTTCCACAAATCTATTCTAGTTTGGATGAAAATAGCAGGAAAAAATCACTTTAGATATGAGTCCACAATTTGCAATCTGGGTATTGCCCCTTAAAAGATGGAGAGACTTTGTGTCTAAGCTATATTCTAAGTGTATGTCAAATACTCTAAACCCTGTGACATATCAGCTTGGTTCAGATAAGCAACAAAATTTCATCAGAACAGGATATAATCTTTTAAAATACTGAGTCTTCCAGCTAAATTAAAACATGCTCTTGAAAATATATTGTGGATTTATTGCTGAGAATCCTGAGTCTGTTCTTATAATGTGCAACTGGATTCTTTTGTTCTGTTTTCTATATAATGGAAATTGTAATATAAATGTATGTCAAATGTCTTTTTTAATGTTAGCAGTTTTATAGAATAAAAGTGTAAAATACATGTTAACTACATGAAAAGTATAGCTTTCAACTGGTTTCTGCCTTGAGTGACTTGTCCATCTGTGTAGGTGGCTGTGTTTACTTTGAGGCATAAAATAAATACAACTATTTGATTTTAAGTACCCAAATTATTGCATACTTGAACAAAATGCAAATTAACAAGGGTGTTATTGGGAAGAAATAGATACTTGAGGAAATATATCTAAAACACTTGCCCTGAGGCAGGTTGCTTACTTTTCAATGACCACTTCCCATTTCAGCCTGCTGTTTCCAGAATTGCTGTTCCTGAGAATTGGATAACCTTACAGTGCAGTAAGGAGGACATCAGGTAGACGATCTGCAAAAAGTATTACCTTGACTGCTGGTAATAACTGGAAATGATGCTTTGCAGAAAACTACAAATGTCTACTGGAAGAGTCATTTTCTCTCACTGATTTAATAGCAGCTTTTGAGAATCTCTTGCTGAATATTCTTACGCTCATTTACATGGGTTTCCATCAGCCAATGTGAACACTTGGTGAAATTAAGTATAGCAACATTGTGGGGATGGCATCTTAATTTTTTAAAAAAATATTCAGGTAAGTTAACAGCTTTTTCCTTGCAAATGCTTATATCCAGCTTTCAAAGATATGAATAATGTCACCAACATTACTGTGTCTAGATTACCACGGGTTTGATGAGGAAGGCACTTTATTTAAAACTTTTGTATCTTGTCCTATATGTAAGTCTCAGGACAGTCCAACAACAAAGGCACAGCATCACATGTGCTGCTAAAAAGCCCTATTAAAATAAGGTCTTAATGGGAAAAGGGTTTTGGCCTGGTACCAAAAAGAATAAAGTGTTGGCTCCAGGTGCATCTCTCTGGGGAGTATGTTCCACAATTGGAGTGCCACTGCAGAGAAGGGCCCTTCTCTGGGTAGCTACTCTCCTAATCTCTTTCAAAGAGGGCTTCCAAAGAAAACTTGCAGGTACTGCTAGTATGCTGTAGTGGCTCAGCCTTTAAGGACTCAGTCCTGTGGCCTGAAAGATCAGCCCCCACTCCCAGTAGGTGCAGAAAGAAGTGGAAGCTCTACATCTCTTCCCCCACAACCACCACTCCTGCACCTTGCTTCCACCAGCAGTGATCTAGGTCTATGTTTTGAGGCTTATGTGCACCTGCCAGGGGTGCGAGGACTGCACACTAACACCTCAGTTCTTACATCTTCTATTAACTACACTGTTTGAAATACATCAACTTAAGGAATGAATTCACACAAGTATTTCTGTATTTTAACTGATGCAAACATGCCATCCTTGGAGATCTGGATACTTAAACAGGAATTGTTTTTGAACCTAATTACAGAAGTAAAGCTGAGCTATTTTCAAGTATATATACTTAGTGAGAGCTTGTTTAAGCATGATGCAGATATCAATACTCAAACTTTGTAACTAGGGAAAGATCAAATAATATGTAAACACTTCAAATGTAGCATCTTGCTGTTTCATCTCTTACCACTGAATAAATACTTTAAGTTTTAATTAAAATCAAGGGACTGGCTATAGATTTAGGCATACACAACTAGAATGGCAAACTGACTTCCTGCAGCAACACTTCTTGCCTCCTTAAAGCATCGCACATCCTCTGCAAGAGGATGAGTTGTGGGTCAGGAACATCTGAAAACCGGACAGAGTGACATTCTGCAAACAACCCTTCTATTCAAAGATTCAACCAAAGGTCTTTGTACTTAACAAAACCTTCAAACATAGTGTTATACATTAACAGCATGTAAATACATTTCATGTCTTTTAAGAGGCATTTTTATCTTTCTGGGGGGAAGAAAATAATTTCTAAATGTGCATGAGAAGCCAACAGAGCAACCCTCAGGCTTCCAGGCAGACTCAGCTTGACTAAGTAGAACACAATTGTCAAGTGAGCAAACATTATGCATCTGGATCCAAGATCTACCTAAAGCTATTATGCTCTGGGAGACATTTTCATTTTCCATAGAGGTAGAATACAGTTATATAAGAAATGTTATCTCAGCCCCTCCTCTGCAGTGTAATAAAGGTTTTAGTACTAGTGAGCTAAATTTCACTAAGTGAAGATCTCACCTTCCTAAATTAAATTTGCACACACAATTTTCTCATTGTCTCATATATTAAGAAGCTAAGAATATTTCAGAATTGGTTGACCAATCAAAACAAAGAATTCAAGGAAGCAAACTAGTAGTTATTACAAATTCAACACCAGTGGAGTATAATCTTAACATTACTACATCAGATAATATCCTCTTGTGCTCATATACTTGCAATGGGGCTTTGATATTTCTAAACATAACCTAATAAGAGCTGTAACATTCACAGGTTACCAGAAGTTGAGGGAGCTTTACTAACCTGCCTTGATGAAACCAGTGTTCTTAGGGTTTTTTAAAAAAAAGAAGTGACAATTGCCTGCTGAGGGGGCCATGGTTTCCACAAACCAAAAAGTACCTGCAGAGGCACAGTGACCCCATTGGATATTGCCCATTGCATTACACATTCAGGATAACCTTAGATTGATTCCGATTTTTAGGTTCAGAGAGGTTTAGTTCTAAATTAGATTACATAGTTCAGCAATTACCCATTAAGATGAATGGCATACTATTAAGGCTATCTTTCCAGAAGCTATAGGAACAAGTGCCTCTTTTGTTTCTAACCAAAAGTGCAAGAACTAAAGACAACACATTAATTACAAACAGAACTTTACATTGTTCTCAAATCCATTTCTGGCATTTGTAAGGGGGAAAAACGTCCCACAATAAGAAGAAACTAATAAAGCTTTTTATTTCAGAGTCTCTACATACAAGTATAGTTCCAGGACTACATTCAAAATGTTATAATTTATTACTACACATATATTGTACTTTTTTACTCTTTGGGAAAAAACCAAAGGAGATTGCACAATCTTCCTCTAAAATACCAATTTTAGAGATGTGGGCAGGCCATCAAGAAACTTGGTAAGAAAGTAAAGCACCAGCTGATTAGACAATCCTGAGGGAGGTGATCCTGATGCATTTAGATCACAACTGTCAAAGCATTTCACCAGGTTTAGTTTATATTAGGTTTCCTTCTCATAATTACATGTTAGCAGAATGGATGGTGTATGAAAGGAACCAACATGGCAGGTGCTTCCATTTTAGTAACTAAGATGCATATAATGCAACTGAACACAAAAACAGTACTTTGGCTTCAAAGCTTTTCCAATGTCTTTGCAGATGTCTATTAATTTCAGAGAGAAGTAAAAAGGCCTTCTCTTAGGTTTTTCCATTCCATCCAATGTACAAATCTGTGATGGAATGTAGCAGGTAAGTCACACATTACATGTCTTCCAATGCATATGAAGTCATTTCATCAGCTATGTTATCATCTCAAAGCATCTAAAAGAGAACAGATACAATGTAGTGCTGCACCATCCTGAGCATTTCTGAAGAACAGATGTACATCACAGAGTACAAATAAATGCTTCCAGAACATTGCCATACTGTTCTTGATTACCTTTCTGGAAAAAAATAGAATATACAGAATGTTAGAACTTCCTATAATTATGACTGGAGTCTTATGAAACACTCTCTAAAAACCACTGGACTGGGATGCAGATCTGAATTGTAGTCCCCACTCAGCCATGAATCTTAACTATGTGGCTTTGGGCCAGTCACAAACTCAGCTCAGCCTACCTCATAAGGTCGTTGCTGTGAGGATAAGATTGAGGAGTATTATGTGAGCCACCTTGAGTTCCTTGAAAGGATAACTAGCAGGCTATAAATATAATAAATAAGGTGGCTGATGACACAGACAAGATAAAAATGGTTTGGCTGAGATTTTAACTTCGTAACTTTCCAACAGATAATTGACCATCCAAGAGATGAAAGCCCAGAGATTTATTTTAAACAACACTGGAACTCCTAAATTCACTGCTTAAATTTATTTTAATTCAAGGGCAATATTTTTGCCTCAGAGGGTGACATTTTGGTCAAAGTGGTGGGTTGAGGGGTACACAAGATTTAATCATACACACATACCCTTAAGCATTAAAGGGATAGGGGTGTTGAAATCGGGACAGAACTGCTGGGGAGAGACAAGATTAAAACCTCTGCACCCTCTTCCCCTGTAATCTATTTTGTCACTACTAACAGTATCTGGAAAAGCAACAGTATGGCTCAGGGTGTGAGGGCAGGCTTTAAAATAACCCCAAACTCCTGGCAGCAATCCCAAAATGCAGATCAACTTCTCTTCTTTTATTAGCTATCTCTTGTCCACCCTACAGTTGCTGGCTGATCAGCTGTGGGTTAGCAGAACTCCCCAGAAGCACAAAGCCAAAGGCCATGTAGAGCTTATGCATTCCTCATATGTGATTTGACAACAGCACCCACCAGGTTCTAGTTCAAATGACGTATCAACTGGTTGATCCCATTGCCTCGAAATCCAGTATCGCCTATCTCTTTGTGGAACCCTATTTTATTACGGGCAGCATGTCGAGCCACTGACAGGTGGAATGGCCACAAAAACTTGTTGATTTCATGGAAGTGCTTCCCAGCTGAATAAATTTCATGAATGAGGTCTTCCAGACAAATAATACCATACTTTCCTAAGGAAATAAAAAAGAGAATTTTAGAAACATAGTAGTTCCTATTCTTCGTCAGGTCACACTTAACTACCCTTTGGGTAGACAGAAATGAAGCACAGGCTTCCCCTAAGTTTACCATGTCCTATACCTCTCAGTTCCTATTTCATTTAATCACTTACCCAGATGTTCCTCTATCAGCACATTGTCAGTCAAGGCAAGCTTTTTATTCTTGACTTTTGCATGGCCTCGTTTCAGGATCAGCTCTCGGATAGATTTCAGATTGGGATATCTGCATTAATATAAAATTGGTGGTATGTTGCTACAGAAATTTAAACAGACAACCTACTGAAACTGCAACTCACTTCTACAAGTAATGGTGAACTGCTAACTGGAGAATATTTAGGTCCAACAGATAGAATATAACAAGAAGAGTCATTTTATAATACATTACATTCTCTGCTACTTGCTAAATATTTCTGACTTTTAAATCCCTCATCAGAAGCACAAATCTCTCTCCATTTGGATGCAGGGTATGGCTAACACAATATCTCAATAAGAAATGTTCCATTTTATAATAGGCACTCAAACAGGGCTCACTAAGCTGTTGAATCTGTAACCAGCAATGCAAATACAATTTAATATCAATATTGTCTTTCATTACTAAATCACAGAACAGCAATATAGAAAACAAACAAAAGGAAATACAGAGATAGGACTTTAAGTCTGTTAATTTCCTTGAGTGATCTTCTCAGTACAAAATAAGAAGCAAAAGCATACTAACCCCCATGCTACGTAAGGCTCCACAATTCGCAGCATTCTTAGTGACGCTGGTGACAGTTTAACAAATGTGCCACTGTAAATCTTTCTCACCCGTAGCCTCTGTATGACATGTCTCACCTGAAGACTCACCCCTTTAATTCTAAATCAAAGAAGTAAAACAAACTTTAGATGTAGCCAAGTTTTCATCTTGGAGAAAACATCTTCAAACTCCAAAACTCTTTGCATTTTCCCGTATCACAAAGATATACCAAATTTAGTCCAGTGCTCATTGAGGCTTTCTAGAAGGCCATGTGTATTTGTTATCTCTCATCTTTACTTCAGACAAATAATGGTCTGACTTACAGGATTCTAGTGAAAGAAGAAACTCAGAAGTACGCATGGGCATTGTACACTAAGTTTAAATATACCATGTTTTAAAATGGAAAAATTGTTACTTTTTTCCATGCCCAATTAGACTATATATAGTATTACTAAAGAACTCTCCTATTGCTGAACACGCACATAGTCATTTCTAGTTTTATTCACCAAGCATTCAATATGCATCAAAGTAGATATGAGCAAAGCAAAAAGAACCAAAAGATTACTGGAGAATGATCCAAAGGTGTTTCTTACTCTGCAATCCGTACAACAAATGCCAGCTTGTGTCCCTCAGGCATCAGCAGCACTCCAGGTTTCTGTTCCATACGCCGCAAACGAACATCATCTCTGTGCTTTCGATGTGAGTCACGCAAAAATGTCTCAAGCCGTTTGAATTTTATCTGTTTTCCTTTTTGGTGCTAAGATAAGAAAGGTTTCTTTTTAAAGCTACCATAATTCTATTTTTGTCATCACTATTTGTACCCAGTTTTGTATGTCATGCTTAAAGAAATTTAACATGCTGTTTTAATACCAGGTATCTGCACACTACCAATGACTTGCCAGCTGCTGCACAGAACTCAAGAACAATATAGTTTCTGCCTAAGCAGCTTTAAATGTAGATTTGACAGGTGAGTAAAAAGAGAGGTCAGGGACTGACTATGAAGAGGACGAGAGAATACAGTGTAAAAGCAGATGAGACAGAATGGCTATTTGGTTTTTGGTTATATGAAGGCATATAAGCAATTTAATTCAAGCCAAGAATTCAGAATTACTAGTGCTTTTCATTATATCTTCGTACAGTCAGATGTGGTCAGCGATACATCTTCAATATTCAAGAGAGCCATCACATTAGCCCATTGTATCAAAACCAACAAAGTGTTTTGTGGCAACTTAAAGATTTTTTTTGTGGCACAAACTTTTAGACTACAGTTTATTCCAAGTTCAAAATATATACATAGAGCAGACAGAATAGTAAACAGTGTTGTGAAAGGGAATTCAAATGTAGAAAATACAGTGATCCATACCATAAATAATGTCACTGTAGGTACATTTTGTACTTCCTTTGAAGTCAATTCCTCCCCATCCACCACCAGCCTTGGTTATATATGCTTTCAACTCAGTGTAACACTTAATGTACCCAATTAAGTGTCCTGCAGTCCATGAAAGATTATGCCGTAACATAACTTTTAGTCGTTAACATTCCACAAGACCCTTTAGAGCAGGAGTCTCAAACTCAACTTACCTGGGGGCCACTGGAAGTAGAGTCTGGGTGAGGCTGGGCCGCATCAAGTATTCCACCACCGTGGTGGTGGTGGGCTGCTCATCCGGAGGTCGGCCCGGGCGCCGCTGGCGCTTTGAAGGCCACAGGGCTCCTCCCCCGTGCACCGCCCATCCCGGCAATGGGCCCACGGGCTGCGAGTTTGAGACCCCTGCTTTGGAGACTGCATATTCAGGTTTCTTTCTGCTGCCCTAAAGTGGCATCACCTAGAGGTGACTATATCTACAACATGCTTGACTTATCTATTATAAGATGTAAAGCATATGCCACACTAAAATGGTTCAGACAAGGCTTTGTTAAGCTTAGTGAAGAGAGGATCCAAAATTTCTAATGAACCAAAAGGGAAGATATTGCAACTGAAAGAGAGCTGGAGAAGTATTTATCCTCAGAGTTACAGCACAAAAAATGGAAGGCCAGAGAATCTATCAGACCAACACCAATCCCCAGAAGCCCAAGTAGGAAACGTTATGAGTGTACATTAAGCATTAAGGCTTGTAACTTTATTTCTAGAAGTTTTTCAATAATATTAACCTAAATCTCATTTCCACTCTCTAATATTCAGTTCACTCTATATTTCTTACACGGTACCTTTAGTGAATCAATTTGTTTAATCAAATAGTCTTCTAAGTTTAAAACCTGCAAAGACTCACACCAGAGCCGATTTTATATTTAATATACAAACACCTGTAGAATGCTGTACCCTACATTATATTTTCCCTACCTTTCTCTTGTCCAATAGTGCCTGCTTTGCCTGGGTGGCTTTGATTGCCTGATATGCTTTTCTTTTCTTCAGTAGATTTTCTGGCACCAAAGTTATCTTCTTTTGTGGTCTAAACAAACAGTGAATGCAGGTTAGGCAACGGAGGGAACATCCAAGAACATATTCAAAAGAAAGCATGTTTAGTAAAAAACAACAAACCTGAACAGCAGTTAATTTTTTTCAATGCAGGTAGAATGTGGATTTCCACCCCCTCACCAGTAGTTTCTAAATTCGGAAATATCTCATGACACTGTCTCTCTCTGAAGCCCCTTTCACTTAAGGTCCGCATGTTCTGGTAAGCCCACAAACAGCTTCCTATTAGCAGTAATTTCCTGTATATTACAGTTTTCCAACCAAATACAGCGTACATTCAAAGACACCCATTCTTATTACACGTATCTGACTTCAAGTCTATCCCACAGACGTATCAGAAAGCCACCCTGCTGGGGATGGACGCAGATTCTCCCTCGATATACCAAACGCCTGAAGCACTTACTCTGGCTCCGCCATATTTCCTCGTCACCCGGCTCCTCTATGCCACTATTGCGCATGCGTAGTTGGAATCGACCGATTTCCCCCCCAAAACGGAAGGAAATGCCTTGGCATTAAGCGCATGCGCCTTAATATCTTTATTGTATAGCGTGCGTTCACTCTAAGAGCGTTTCTGCTGGCTGTTCTGCCCCACAGAGGTAGTTTAGTGCACTATAGAGATAAGAAATTAGAAGAACTCATCTCATTAGCGGGATGAGAAATTTCTAGGTTCACTCTGAGCGGTTTTCTGGCAGGGCAAAAAGAAAGGTGATAGCTGCCTCTAAAAATCTAAGTTAAAATACGAGATTTTTTTTTGTCTTCCTATGATAGAACAGCATCTATCAGCTTGGTCACTCGGAATCAATATGTAGCAGAAAAGAAAATTGTTCTTAAGTTTTCTAACTCAGATTTTATTGATGGGCAGGATAGAGGTGATGACGGTGCGTTTTTAAACATTTTAAAGTGTTTCTACTATTCCGAAATGTTTCTACTGTTGAGAAAAAATGTCTCAAGGCGCTCTCCCGGGTATGATTGGATAGAAAATGTCACACAGTTCCCAGGCATAAGGTCATGCTGCGAAATGTGGGCTTATTTATTTGCCTGTCTAAACGCGTACGAGATTGCTGCGTTAGCCACTCCTTTCAAACGGAGCTTGGAATAGTTTATTTCCGGAAAAACTCTTCACACAAAACAAGCTACAACAAAGATCAAGCCTCTTAAATTGTTCTCTGAGACCCACCCAATCCCCCAAGCCAAACACAGCTTTTGTGTGCGTGTGGTATTGTTCTTATGTGCCGTCAAATTATGGTGACCATATAACCGCGCTCCAAAATGTCCTGCCCTTGACAGCGCTGCTCAGCGCTTGTAAACTCAAGGCTGTGGTTTTCTCTGTTATGTGCGTATTCAAATCTGGATTAGAAACTTTCCTCCGACCGTTTGGGACGCGGGGATGGAAGGACAAACTTTTCCCAAGCGCAGCTACGGTATAATATCGTAGCTTTTCGCACTGATCTAAAGAAGCAGTTCTCAGTTCCGTCCAGTCTTCCAAAAGGGCGTTAGGATTAGCATCTGTAAATCTAAAGATTAAAAGTCTATGGTATGAAATATAGACTGCAGCGTTTCGCCCCCCCCCTTTACATTAGATTATTTTTTTTTCTCTTTTTAACTTAAAGGGGGGAAATTAACACGCGCGCGCACACGGTGAAGAATTAGAACACATTCACTTATAGTTCAATACTATGCAAATTAATTCGGGAACGAGTCCCACAGAATCCATCAGGCTTATCCCCACCCAGGTAACTTTGCATAGGATCGCTGAGGCTTAGCCAAGAAGCAATCCGTCCAAGAAAACATAATTCGACTGTGCTAATTGCCATGCAATGCCTTGTGGATTCCTTTAAAACAACAACACTCATGTTGCAGTGCAAAATTCAAAAACATAGGCAAGGCAAGGCAATCTTGTCCAGGGTGTACAACACTGAATTGTGTGCACAGGACTGAGATAATGTTAATAGAATACAGCATTTCTTAAACAGTGAGCTGAGAACCAGCAAGAGACCTCAACCCACTTACAGGTGGGCCTCAGTACACAACCTGCCCAGTGCCTCGTTTACCTGCCTCGCAGGTTTTTGGTTGGATTGGTGCCAGCAGCTGCTGCCTCCAGGCACCCATGCTCTTGGAAGATGGTTAGTGAGCAAGGCTGTGACATGTGAAGTTGGACCAGGAGGAATGCAGGGAGGGAGAAAGAAACCAACAGACTGAGAGTAGTCAGCTGAATGTGAGGGAAGGTGAACAAAGAATGGGTTGGAAAGTGGCGTAAAAAGGCAAAGCATCTGCAATGCCTACTGTGCCTTTTGGCTCCAATGATGGCTATCTCCACCTCAGAAGAACAACCTGACATTGAACTGTGTTCAACAGAACTCTAAAGAAATAAAAGGTGCTTGTGGTTGTGAACATAAAAGTAACAGGAGGGAGGAGACCTTTGAACAAAGTTGGAGACACTAGTCACAACAGATTAGTGATATCTGTCCTGCTTGTGCTGTTAGTTTATTCCTGAACATTTATTTTAATCATTGCAACACTTTTCAAATTTGTTGTTGCAGGAGAAAAAGGATGCAAGGGGTGTGCTTTTCCCACCTTATTTTCTTAACACATAGATGTGTTAGATGAACATTTTTCCCTATTCCAAACTGTTCATGAAGTTCAGCATTTCACTCTGCAGTCCCTAAACTGAAGTCCATTTCTATTCTTAAATTACTCCCTGTGATGCTTTCTCCCCAGTATAATAGTAATATTTTAAACTGTGATCATGTTAGTTTCATACTGTGAGATTAAATACCCATAATCAGGAGCACTAAACTGCACAGGCAGAAATCAGATATATGTTTACCTTGGATCCTTTAAAATAAATGGGATTAAATGTCTTTGTCTCCTTATTGGAGTATGATTTTTAGTCACCACAGTTATATTTATGCCTGTATGGCAATATTTATATGGTATTCATCTCACAACGCCCATCTTGAGATCAGTTTACCAACCTTTGTAGTTGGTTGCCTATTTTGTTAGGAGGTAAGACAATTTACTTCCATATTATAATAAAGTAGCATTTGCCAGTTTGATTATGTTATCCATCCCTTTAATTAATTAATGCCAATTTGTATCAACATGTCTGATATGAAAGATGTACTGATATAACAGATGTATCATTTGCTTTGTCCCAAGAAATAACTCCAATAACATATTATAAATATTGACACCATGACCCATGCATGAACCAAGATATTTTAAGCAGCTGTGTATATATTTGTAGTCCTTCCAATATGTGGTATTATTCTTTGAGCAAAAATCTTGGCTGGGGAATAAACGTACCATATTTTTAAGAATAACACTTTCAATCTGAACCACAGTTTAATCTTAATGTAACCTTTCACAGTGTGCTGTTGAAGTGAAGTGATGTTTTATTTATTTATTTAAGCTTTTTATAGACTGTTCAGAACTGCACTGCAGCATAGTAGTTAAGAGTGTGGGACCAGGACTCAGGTGATCTGTGTTCTAGTCTCCACTCAGCCATGGAGCCAACTGGATGACTCTGGGGCAGTGACAGACTCTTAGTCCAACCTACCTCACAGAGTTGTTGTGGGGATAAAACTGAGAGGAGGAGGAGGAGGAGGAGGAGGAGGAGGAGGAGGAAAGCTGCTTTGAGTTCTTTAAAAAAAGTAAAAAAGTGGGGTATAAATCTAATAATAAAATAAAAAATACATAATATAAGTAGAAAAATGGCAAACACAACAGCAACCATAAAAATTGAAAATAGCACAGTATGTGTAGACAAACATGAAATCTTGGATCAATGCACTTTTATAACATCACTAGCTCTGAGGGTGCTTCTGCATAGTAACCACTTCCAATGCCTCCTATTCCAAATGATCCCAACAGCACAGAGGGAACAGGGAAGTCTGAGGGCAGTGGCAGATGCCCTCATTGTCCTGCTGATGCAAAAGTGCTCGTGTGGCATCCCTGCAAGGCTAGTTCCAGTGAAAGGCCAAGGCGGAACAGATGTCTTGCATACAACAGTTGTCTGATTTACTTTCCAATATTTCCAGTTTAGTAGTCTCTCAGACAGCAAAGCTGAAAAAGCCATAAGACATTGGACAGTTGATGCTAATGTTGTACTGAACAGATAAGGACTATCTTGCAGCCATTTTGCCTACTCTAAAATCAGCTACTTTATCTTGGGTATATTGTCTGGTGAGAAAACAACCTTCCTGGCGGGAAGGGAAATCAGAGCAACCACCATTTTGTTTCCCCTCCCCTGGGGTGTTTTTGAATTTTAGGAAGTTCTAAATGGCTGCCACTATAAAAACTGGCTGCTGCCTTTGGGGCCGCCATTATAAGAAACAGCAACTGAACACCTGCCAAAAACACACACTGCTACAGTGTGGGCAGATTATTCCTGAAGCAGTTGTTTACTAGAAACAAGCCCCATTACATTCATTAGAGTTCACTCTCCAGGATATGGATATAAGATTGCAAGCTAACAAGGTAATCCTGTGCTTATTTACTCAGAAGTAAGTCCCAGTGTGTTTAATGGGGCTTACTCTGAGGGATATATTTATTGGATTGCAGCCCTTAAATTCTTAGCTGGACATTTCCTTTCGTCTTTCTCCAAAAATGGTCATACTTTCTAGTTTCTTTTGATTACTGTAAAGAACAATTAAAGAGTTTTTTTTCCTCTTGACCAAAACTACTCTGAAGCTGCAGATGGCTGAACTAATCACCCTGCAGCTGCAGAGTTATATAAGCTCAACACCATAAATTCAACACTGGCCCGATAAACACAGATTTGGATCTGTCACTCAGCAGAGAGGTCTGAAGGTAATTGCATTTTGGGGGTAGGAAAGATAATTCATTCCTTACATTCAATATATTAATAGGAGCTGTACTCTTCATTAGATCTGTTCAGATATAATTAAAATTGAATTGAATAAAATTGCACATTCCTACATATGTCTAGACAGCAAATAGTCATATAACTCCCAGTATTCTCCAAGCAATATGGTTGGCTAGAGGATGCTGGGAGTAATAGGACTTTTTGCTCTGTAAACACAAAAAAGATTGAACAGGTAATGTGCTTGATTTCCTTTCCTTTCCTCTTTTCCTTACTAAAAATATAAACAGTGGCTACTACACTAGCAGGATACTGTTTGTAGTGTTTACATAACTCTATCCCTGGCTGTTTTGCCCCCCCCCCCACCACATTTTTTTTGCTAGTAATGTAATCAAGACCAGTCTGAGCACCAACCATACTGTCAATGTTGCCAGGATCCTACCAAGGCTGACCGCTAAAGATTGTCCTGAGTTTCCCTGTTAAAATAGCCTAGTGGCTATTTTAGTTTCCCGCAATGCTCCTGACATAGCATCATCTTGAGCAGAGTAGGTAAAGCAAATGGCAGCCACATACAGGAGCTCCTCACTGCTGCCGCCTTATGAGCCCACCAGGACCCACTAATGCAAGAGGAGCCTCACAGGAACATCCATTCTAACTCAGGCCATTGATCCATCAAGTCCAGCACTGCTACCATCACTGACTGGCAGCTGTTCTCTAGGGTTTCAAGCAGGGTCTTTTTGTGTGTGGTTTGTTTGTTTGTTTGTTTGTTTGTTTTGCACCTACAGGGTTGCAATCCAACCCTGGGCAGGCACCAGGCTATCTATCCCCAGGTTAGCATGAATTATATAAAGAATCATTGTGAGTCTTTGAATATAGGGAACACGTATCTGTAAGCTTTTCTGCATGAGGCTCTAAATCTATTACATCTACTTTCAGTTTCATTGCAGAATTACAATCTAAGCACTATCCAAAGGGCATTTCTTTCCCTATTTTTCCACTACACAACCTCTGGATGGCACTGTGGTACAGCAGACTAGCCCAAATACACAAAGGAAATACAGTTTTCTTTCACTTTCTTTAAATAATACCACATCTTTCTTGCAATAAGAAAATTGCCAAAACAGCTTACAACATTGAAAATCTACAATCAAAACAGAATAAATAAGCAATCTAATAAACATAAGAATCAGCAGTCAACATCAGTATGGTAGTTACTCAGTAATGCACTGTCACAGTGTTAAAAGCACAGGTGCATGGGTTCGGTTTTGCCAGGTACCTTAATGACACAAGTGCCTGGAAAGGGAATTCCAGATCTCAGTAAATACTTCTCTCCAACAGACTATCCTCTTAAGGTAGAGGAACAGAAGGAATATCTCATTTAAATGCCTTTAATAAAAGCAGGACATCTAAATAGCACTGTTACAGTTCAGTATTACCAATACTAGCATTTTTAATATAAGGAGTAAGAACTTCTCTACATGAGGCATTTATTGTGTGCTTCTTCACTCATGATGCTTTGCAGGTCCTTACACAACATCATTAGCAGCCAGGGCCTCTCTAGTGTTTTCCAGCCATTTTGCAGGGGTTTTTAGAGCAAGGATGGTGCATTATTTTCTTGAGTGATGCCATTATTCACTACAGAAAT
Source organism: Varanus komodoensis (assembly GCF_004798865.1). Classification (NCBI taxonomy): domain Eukaryota; kingdom Metazoa; phylum Chordata; class Lepidosauria; order Squamata; family Varanidae; genus Varanus; species Varanus komodoensis. Next base: position 27,533,106 of record NW_025335568.1, on the reverse strand, counting down.
GCTGAGTGAAGCCTAAATAAAGCCTTTGCAGGATCACTGCCTTGTGTTGCATAATGGAACATATAGAACAGCAGAGCAAATAACCCCCAGTCCTACAGGCTGGGCTATGTTGGCAGCTATAGGGCTTTTTTCTGTAGGATTGGGCCTTACAGAATTGAAAGTCATGCAGAAATCTTCTGGATAGCCCATTAGTTCAATAGCTTTGTAGTCCATGCAGAAAGCAAAATTTCAGTATACTCACACTGAAAAAGAAAATCAATTGGCTGTTGGTTAAAATGAAGTAAAATATAGGAAGACAAGAATATTACCCCAGAAACTCACAATTTTTTCAAGTGTATGTTGCTTATTTAAGTCTGACTTTTGTGCTGTGTGAAATAAATCATTATTAGCAGTTTGATGCCAATTAACAAGGAAATAAATATTGAGGCCATGCTGATACTTGGCATTTCAGGACATAGAATTAATTATAAGTGCATGGTACACCTCTCAACAGTAGCAACTAAAGGTCAAAATTATACACAGTATAGCTGAGCCCACTTTTATCTTTTTCATTTTTGATTCCAGCATAAATACACACAGCTCCAGTCTGGATTAGGATTTACTTCCCAAAATCTTCCATCCCACAATAGGTTTAAAAATAAAAAATTGAAACACCTCCATTTAGACTTCTGTTTTCATATTGTTAGTAGCCTTTGCACCACAAAAAGAACATTACCCTGGAAATAGTGACACCTTATGTTTTCCTTATGAGTTTCCTTGCCTCACCTCCAATTTAACAATTCAACAGCCTGCTATGCGGGAAATTCTACAGGAGGCAAAACTGTCAGACATTCAACAATATGTATTGTCTAGTATCATGAAATATAAGTTAAGGAAACATCAGGAAATGACTGAAAATAAGAATAGTAGGAATTTTCTCAAGTCCAATGAAAATTTGGTGCTTAAAGGACGCGTTTATGAAATCCAGAGACTGCAAATCTCAGGTTATCGCATTTGTACAGTATGCCAAGAGTGTAAACCATAGATGGTGGGTGGGTAGCTTGTTCATTACTGGCTACAAATGATCATTAGCTTTTTGTGTGTTCTTTCTCCTTCAGGTCCTCTCAGTCCTTCCAGTTTCCTGGAATCTTTCTGGCATAAATCCTAATTTCCTTGTCCCCCTACATCGGCATACTTTCTGGAACTTCCTGTACATTGTCAATGCCTTTTTCAGTTCATCCTCCACTTCAGCCCTTCTGGAGCAAAGCCACCCCCTTTGCCTTTGACAAGCCTTTGTGCTTGTCACTTTCCTCTAATGGACTCTTTGTCAGCTGTCAGATGTATAGATGGGTTACACAGCAGAATCACCAAGCCTACAAAGTTGTCATAACAGAGCAGTGAAGCAGAAGATATTGGTCAAATTTCAGAGCAGGAGAACTAAGGAGAAATTGAGCAAATGCTATAGGAGAGTAGTAAAATGCAAAGAAAAATGGCACAAATTTCAAACCCATGAGAGAAAAAACTATTCCAGGTTCAGACATTAAGGTAAGGGGGACAGTGGCCCCTCAAGAGAACAATTCACAGTGGCTTAGTGTGATCCCAGTGGTGCTGGGAAAGCTTTTGCCTGTCTAAGGGCTGCCTTCCTTTATCGGTGGAAGACTTGAAGGATATTCTTCTTCGTTGAGGTGAAGGGAGTCTATTCTCAGTTCTAACAACATTGAAAGGAAAAAAAATCCATGGCTCATGACATTTTGCAGAAAGGTTTATATTACAGGATATATCATCTCCTGATGATTGGTTTTTTCCCTTGTAAATGGAGACATGGACCACCCAGTCTATCTCTCATTTAATCCCCTGGTATGTGTTTGTATATATAGCTGTCAGTAGGTCTCCTTCCAATCATATAAACTTGCTTCTCATAAGCACCAAAAGTGGGTATAATTCAACTCCACAAGGTGTTTTTCCTCACAGAATATTCCACATCATAACTTAGTAAAAGAGTTCATTAGGCCTCTGAAGACAGGGAATTAACTACACAAAGTTTCACATATTGACATTAGAACATAAGTGTCTAGAAAAGGTACAAGCGCTTCCAGTTTTATGATGAGATAAAAGTTACTGCATAAAGATAAGACTATCAATGGCTATTGGTCTTGACGACTATAACCTGCCTCTAGTATTAGAAGCCTTAGGCCTATGTACACCACTTGCAGGGGGAAATTTATTTTTATTTCCTTTCTATACTGTCCCACAGTTGAAGCTTTCTAAGTAGTGGAGAGTGCTACAGATGAGAAGGAGCTGAGCTACTATCCTGTCTAATGGAAAAATTCACAAGAACAGTCCTTTTCCTTCCATGGAAAAACACAAAAGGCTTATGAGTAGGTGAAATTGATGTCTGGACCCAGAGTATTGGCGAAACATGGCGAAGCATACTATAGATATATGTGACTGGAAAGACACTGCCAGTTTGGCACACCTCCAAATTGAAGCACTTGGTTCAGCTGACTAGTATCAGATGCTGGATCATGGAAATTCTTTCTATATATTCTCAACTGATTTGCTCCTGTGAATGAACACAGGAGCACAAAAGTTAGCTCAGCCTATCCATCCATTTCTTCTTTGTTCCAGCATCTGAGGTTCAATTCCCATTACCATATTTGACATAAGGTCTCCATTAAGTGACTTCACATATAGATTATGTGATAAATAGTCAGCAGAAAGCATCCCCACATCATTAAAAAATTGCAAGCATTTTTAGGATGCTAGAAAATTGAAACCATCTTATGGAACTATTTTTTCACATGACTGAAGGACTGCAGAAGTATTCCGAGAACAAGTATGTTAATAATAGACAAAATATTAGAAGCAGAACTGGGTATTGTAAATGTCTGAGGAAAGGCATAGCACCCTTCTTAGAAATATGGCACTAATAAAATATAAAATAACTGAAGTAGATAAATGGCCCATAAAGCATGTACAACACATAGGACTGGAGACATTGTCTGTAGTAAATTATTTGGGGTTTTTCTCTTCTTGGTACTCATGAGAAAGTTCGTAGCACATACTGAAATATTAATAAATATTCAGAAATAAGAAATATTCAGATATAGCACATATTCTATTAATAGGTGATATGATATAGATCTATGATTTCTATTGTACTAAAATTAGTAACAATTCAAAAAAACAACAACACACATTAGTAATGGTTAGTACTTCCAAGTGGCATTCCAGCTGGTTGTCAAAAAGACATTAATCATCCCCATGCAAGGGTAGAATTAAATTGGACTTACCTCATTAAGTGGGGGTAAACTTTTGGGCCAGGGGTACATTAAGTATGTTGAGAAATTATCCTGGGTACCAAAGAAAAGCATGACAAAGGACAGGTAACCTGCCAAAAAAGACTCTATTCTAAAAGACTCTATTCTCTATTCATCTATTTTTAAAATTTTGAGGGTGGAGCTCCTTGGTAGGTGCCAAGAAAGGTATCTGGGGGTGCACTGCTACCGCTGGGTACCATTTGGATACCCCTGTTATAAAGAATGAGTCCAACCTACCTATTCATATTTATATGTTCGATTTATATCCCAATTTTCCTCACAATGAGCCCAGGGCGTAACTAATAATCCATATAAAACAGTACAATATATATAAACACCATTAACATATTAATGTTGAAATTACAAATATAATAAAATGCAATCACCAGACTGAAAACATATTTGCTTATACTTCCATGTACCTGAATATCAACAGCACTAGGGACAACTGAATCAGTACTAGCAGGGAAAGAACCTCTAGCTATTAATACCTAGTTATAATTATGTTGGGAGTCACAGTATTAACAGTTGCTTGTGCTTGTTAGTTTGACAGAAAGCAATGGAAATGTTGTCCATGTCCTATCCATCTGTTTCAGTCATTCATCTTTCCACACCATCAGAACGCTCAAGTGGTGAAGGACATGGCTGTAGAACATGATGGGATGGGCAGGGTTACCCCTTTGCAGTTCTGCAGCCCACTTAAGCATTCTTTCAATGTGTGGAGTGGTATGTACAGTATGTTCATCTGAACCACTCTGTGATGGTGACCATCCACCCAGTAGCTTTCCCTAGATTTTGTCACAGATGTAAATCAGGCTATGCTTCTTGGGGAGATGTGCACGATGCTTGTGCATCACTTTTCACATTTCAAGGAGTGAGGTCTATTAAATAAGAATGAGATAAAAATGACATACCTGGGTTTAATAAAAAACCATTTATTATATTTTGGAAGCTCCAATTTTGATCTCATACATGGGGCCCCCAATTTTAGAAGACAGTCCTTAGCTAATAAATTTAGAAAAGGAAATGATTTTTTTTGTTACTGTTGCTTTAATTGACAATATTAGGAGACTACCCCTGGTTAATATCATTAGAAAGGGAAATGGCTTCATTTATGATTGATGAAGTCTGTAATTCATTGCATTGTTATGTGAGCATGGAATTAAGCATGCATAATTGTACCCTGGCTTTCAGCCAAGCATATTTCATTTCTATTCTAGGTTATTCAAGTATCTGTGCAAACGTTTTTAAGGATTTTTTTAAAGTCTGTGCATTCTCCCCCTTATTTTCCTTTCATTCCTCAATTATATCAGAACCTATTTTAGAATGAAGTGTATGGTTTGGTTTAAGAAAAATGAATAAATAAAATCTGCATCACACTTTGTGAAAAGAAAATAATTTTCTATCAGGGAGTCTATCATCTGTAATTAAACTTCAGTGTGATACTGAGAAGCAGTTTGATACTGTTTGTGTGTGTGTATGTGTGTGTGTGTGTGTGTGTGAGAGAGAGAGAGAGAGAGAGAGAATTATTTTTAACACCTATTCTTATAACTTTTTATCTTAACATATTATTAAAAATAAATTAACTACTGAAGGCGGTGAAGTAAGTGCATTTTCTCCACACAGTGTGAAATGAGTTTGCCATATTAACATTGCAAATATGTGTTAACCCTGAAGTGGTGACCCCACATGGCTACTCCGTCTTACTAACCAGAGGATAATGGTGTTGGTTGCCCCAGAAGGGGCTCCAGTCCAGTAGTGGGAAAAGGGAGACTAGGTAGATCGTATTATGTATCACCTCATGTTGCAATTTAATACTGTGTACAATAAGCCAATAAACTGAGACTCGGTCGAGACAAGACTATTAGTAGATGGTCTGTCGACTTAGCTCAGTAGTATTCAGTCTATGTTGGAGCGGGTTTCACTCTGCCTGGAAGATGAGCTATATAATTTAGAGCTGTTCTTGGATCCAGAATTGATGCTGGAGGTGGAGGTGGTCTCTTTGGTACAGATTATCTTTTATCAGCTTAGACTGATGTACCAACTATGATCAAAGACAGCTATGAACAAAGATGTAAAGCCCATCAGTCTGATTACTGCAATGCCTTATCCTTTGAAAATTGTCCATAAATTTCAGTTAGTCCACAAGAGGGCAGTGAGTGAGATTGCTAATAGGCATTATTTAATATGATCAGATTACCTCAGTACTTCGTGATTTGTGCTGGCTTCTAGTCCATTTCCAGGCCTAGCTGAAAGTGCAGGCGATAAGTTAAAGACCTCAACAGTTGATTCTATCAATTGTCTCTATCAATTTTAAAGAACTTCATAAAGTTTCAAAACCATAAAGTTTCAGATACCAAGGCAAAGCAGAGAATGTGAATATAATGCAAATAATTCTTTTTTAATGAAATAGTTAAGTAGAGATAATTCTGCCTGTGTTGTATTATTTGTGTTGCTGTGTTAGCATGTGGACAGACCAAAGTATATTATAATTAACTGTAATTATGATAAGCAAGTAAGCAATAGATGGAGAGGAAAATTTAACTTGTTTCCTATCATTTAAAAGCAAACTACTTAATGTACAATTATGGTTTGAGGTGTTCTTCCAGTGTGGTGATGTGGTTAGAGCACTGGACTGGGACTTGGGGGATCTAGATTCTGGTCCTTATCTAGTCATGAGGCTCACTGGGTGACTTTGGGCCAGTTATTGTCTCTCAGCTGAACTAACCTCACAGGGTGGTTGTAAGGATCAGTATACTGTTCCTGCATGCCTATGGGAAACCCATAAGCAGAACATGACAGCATTAGTAGTTCTTCCTCAGGTTCCCCAGCAACTGGCATTTATAGGCATGTATGAAATAATGGACATCATATATAGCTGTTATGACCAGCAACCACTTACAGCCTTATTCTCCTTACATGTAAACATGTCTTTTTGTTTTTTGTTTGTTATATGTTTTAATTTGTTCAAGTGGTGGTGTATTATGCATTGCTATTCACTGTGAACTCAGATCGAATAATATATATATTATCGGATGCACAAATTGGTCTATAGCAGGAGTCCTCAAATTGTTTTAAAGGGGGCCAGTTCACTGTCCCTCAGACTGTTGGGAGGCCAGACTATAATTAAAAAAAAAAAGAATTCCTATGCACACTGCACATTAAAAAATAATTAAAATAAATTTTAAAACCTAAAATTAAAAAATAATTTAAAAATTTAAAGAGAGAGGGCCGCTAGGATGGAGGTAAAGGTTTCTTTCTGAGGTGAGCTGAGGGGAGGCACAGCAGCGTTGGCTTGCGCAAAGAAGGCAAACGACTGCCCCGGGCTCGGCAAGGTGGCGTCAGCTTGGCCTGCAGCCCAGGGACATGGCTCACATACTTAAAAATTGATTTAAAAAGTTATATTTTTCTTACCTTCAATCCTTTTTTAGCGTCTTTGTCTCTCTTTCTCTCTCCCCTCCCCACCCTCTCTTCTGTTTCCCACTCTGTATATGTATGCAATGGTGGTGGTGGTGGGGGGGGGGGCCAAGGTACGTGCAGTTGAGCTTTTACAATTAGGCGCATGTGCTGGATCTCTGCTCAGTTTCAAAGAATGCTGCGCTGGCTCAGAGCTTTTGGACTCGCTTGGAAATTGTTTTCTCCGAGCAAGTCCAAAAGCTCTGAGGTGGGCTGGATAAATGAGCATGGTGGGCTGGATCTGGCCCGCAAGCTATAGTTTGAGGATCCATGGTCTATAGCTTTCAATATGCAGATAGCACTCCGGCATCAATAACATGGCAAGCATACATTGGCATATCTCCAGTTGCAGAATAAATATCAATTGGTGTGGATATCTGTGGAAAACCTACCTAGTTGGAAGCATCTACATGCTTTTTATCTGAACAAATATTTGTGAATATTTTCTGGGCTTTCTTCCAGTTCTAATTAAAATGAATGTGACTCTGGGTGAGAGAAGCCAAAGAAAAACTATGGAAAATAACAATCTTCCTGCCATGTTGCTGTGATACTGTGGCACCCATGTTATGCACAATCACTTGATGTTCCTTGATGAAGTACCATATGGGTACTTGCAATAGGAAGCATTACAATAGTACCGATTTTCAATTTCTTTTCTAATCAAATTGGCAGCTTCTTTACATGTTGCATTTATTGTGTGTTCATGATCACTTTCACTCACAGATGTTTGTGGGGCCTTTTCACATGTCCTCCTCTTCCAAGGCCATTTTGAGGTGATTTTTAAGAACAGGTACAGTCTGAATTTTCCTTGATGGCACCCTTATTCACTACAGAAGTCTAATGTACTCTCAAAGTTCCACTCTATATCACTGTTTCACCTTGTGTTGCATATGTGAACATATAGGAACATAAAGGAGGAGAACTCCTGGATAAAATTAAAAACAAACTCAAACCAAAAACTCTTGTATAAAGGATGTTAGTATCCTCCCAGAAAGAGAAGAAGCCCCCGGTAAAGTGCTATGTAGAGAAGCCCATTTTTCTAGTCCATACATGCTTTAGGTTGTTTATTTTAACTATTCCACCTTTCTCTCCAGAATAAACATACCATTTCTACAGTGATCTTCTGTGACTTTTCTGCCTTAATCTGATACAACTTTCCATAAAAAGTACTTTGCTATGTACAATCTCTACCACAGAAATAGCCAGTTTACAGGAATATATTTAAAATTTAAACTCTGCTTATTTGATAGCACCGATTAATATTTTGCTATTGCTTCCTATTTTTCAAAGCTCTTCTTACACAAAATGTCC